>NC_056434.1:13615995-13960995 GCF_018296145.1 Oncorhynchus tshawytscha | reverse complement strand
GGAAAATGGCTAATTGGGCCCAATTTGGACATTTTCACTTAGGGGTGTACTCACTTTTGTTGCCAGCGGTTTAGACATTCATCTCTGTGTTGAGTTATTTTGAGGGGACAGCAAATTTACACTGTTATACAAGCTGTACACTCACTACTTTACATTGTAGCAAAGTGTCATTTCTTTAGTGTGGTCACATGAAAAGATATACTCAAATATTTACAAAAGTGTGAGGGGTGTACTCACTTTTGTGATATATGACCGATTATGATTTTTCAACACCGATACCGATTATTGGAGGACCAAAAAAAGCCACTGCCAATTTTTGATTTATTTGTAATAATGACAATTACAACAATACTGAATGAACACTTATTTTAACTTCATATAATACATCAATAAATATCTATTTAGCTTCAAATAAATAATGAGTTACTTGCTCAGAACATATGAAAGTTGGTGGTTCCTTTTAACATGAGACTTCAATATTCCAAGGTAAGAGGTTTTAGGTTGTAGTTAATATCGTATTTATAGGACTATTTCTCTCTATACCATTTGTATTTCATATACCTTTGGCTATTGGATGTTCTTATAGGCACTTTAGTATTGCCAGTGTAACAGTATAGCTTCCGTCCCCCTCCTCGCCCCTACCTGGGCTCGAACCAGGAACACATCGACAACAGCCACACTCGAAGCATCGTTACCCATCGATCCACAAAATCAGGCGGCCCTTGCAGAGCAAGGGGAATAACTACTCTAGGTCTCAGAGCGAGTGACGTTTGAAACGCTATTAGCTCACATCCCGCTAACTAGCTAGCCATTTCACATCGGTTACACCAGCCATTAGGCTGATAGGCTTGAAGTCATAAACAGCGCTGTGCTTGCGAAGAGCTGCTGGCAAAACGCATGAAAGTGCTGTTTGAATGAATGCTTACGAGCCTGCTGCTGCCTACCATCGCTCAGTTAGACTGCTCTATCAAATCATAGACTTAATTATAACATAACACACAGAAATACGAGCCTTAGGACATTAATATGGTCGAATCTGAAAACGATCATTTCGAAAACGTTTATTATTTCAGTGAAATACGGAACCATTCTGTATTTTATCTAACGGGTGGCATTCCTAAGTCTAAATATTCATGTTACATTGCACAACCTTCAATGTTATGTCATAATTACGTAAAATTCTGGCAAATTAGTTCGCAATGAGCCAGGCTGCCCAAACTGTTACACAATCCATGTCAGGGTATATGCATGTGTGCCATAAAGCTGGTGAATGTGCAAGACAAAATATTTAAGTGCCTTTGAACGGGATATGGTAGTAGGTACCAGGCGCACCGGTTTGTATCAAGAACTGCAACGCTGCTGGGTTTTTCACACTCAACAGTTTCCCGTGTGCATCAAGAATGGTCCATCACCCAAAGGATATCCCGCCAACTTGACACAACTGTGGGAAGCATTGTAGTCCACAAGGAACAGCATCCTTGTGGAACGCTTTTGACACCTTGTAGAGTCCATGCCCTGATGAATTGAGGCTGTTCTGAGTGCAAAAAGGAAGGGGGGGGTGTAACTCAATATTAGGAAGGTATTCCTAATGTTTGGTATACTCAGTATAAACAAGGATTCTATTTAAAGGCTTTTGCTGAACCCTGTTGTGTCAGATCAGTGATCTGTTCAAGGCTGTTAAGAAGCCTCCAGCCAGGCCTCCACACAGGACAAGGCTGTTAAGAAGCCCCCAGCCAGGTCTCAGACCTCCACAGTAGTTTCCATAATGGGTGGATGATGGACAAGGCTGTTAAGAAGCCCCCAGCCAGGTCTCAGACCTCCACAGTAGTTTCCATAATGGGTGGATGATGCTCTCGCTCCCTCTTGCATCCCCACAGAACACAGTCCTGACGGAACACTGCAATTCATCCCTTTCCCGTTTCAGCAGAACGACTGTAACCGTGTCTCTCCCCCACCCTCTCCCTCTCTCTCTCTGCCTCCCCCTCAATTCAATTCAAGGGGCTTTATTGGCATGGGAAACATATGTTAACATTGCCAAAGCAAGTGAAGTAGATAAACAAAAGTGAAATAAACAAAAATAAACATTACACTCACAGAAGATTTGAAATGTCATATGTATATATACAGTGTTGTAACGATGTGCAAATGGTTAAAGTACAAACAGGAAAACAAATATGGGTTGTAATTACAATGGTGTTTGTTCTTCACTGGTTGACCTTTTCTTGTGGCAACAGGTCACAAATCTTGCTGCTGTGATTGCACAGTGGAATTTCACCCAATAGATAAAGGCGTTTATCAAAATTGGATTTGTTTTCTAATTCTGTGTGGGTCTGTGTCACGACTTCCGCCGAAGTCGGTCCCTCTCCTTGTTCGGGCGGCGTTCGGCGGTCAACATTACCGGCATTTTAGCCATCGCCGATCCATTTTTCATTTGTTTTGTCTTTCACACCTGGTTTCAATCCCCCAATTACTTGTTAATTATTTAACCCTCTGTTCCCCCATGTTTGTTTGTGAGTAATTGTTTATTGTATTGCGGTCCGTATTTGTGGCCTTGTATTTATACGACGTGTATTGTGATATATTTGAGTAAAATTGCTTTCATTGCTCATATCTGCGGTGCTGCGCCTGACTCATCTCACCAGCTACACACAGACGCATTACAGAATTACTCACCACCGAATGGAGTCAGCAGGACCAGACGACCTCCCTGTGGCGGTAGAGGAGCGCGTCCAGCAGCACGCGACCGTATTGCAATGTCTGGGCAACACCATGGATCGGGTGCTGCAGACGATGGATCGTTGCGAGAGAGGAGGAGGTCGTCCAGCGCCTCCACCAGCCCCACTACAGCAGGCCACACTGTCCACCCCTCCTTCACCCGGTCCCAGTGGGATTCGGCTCGCTCTCCCGAGGGAGTATGATGGGACGGCTGCCGGATGCCAGGGGTTCCTACTCCAGCTGGAGCTCTACCTGGCGACCATCCACCCGGCTCCTTCGGGAGGTAAGAGCGTGTCCGCCCTCGTCGCCTGCCTCTCAGGCAAAGCCCTGGAGTGGGCCAACACCGTATGGAGTGAAGGAGAAACGGAGTTGGACAATTACGCTAAGTTCACCCGCTGCTTCGGGCAGTTTTCGACCACCCGCCTGAGGGTCGAGCAGCAGGTGAACGTCTGTTCCACCTGAAGCAGAGGACGAGGAGCGCACAGGATTTCGCTTGGGACTTCCGGACCCTGGCCACCAGCGCGGGATGGAACGACAGGGCCCGGATCAATCACTACCGGTGCAGTCTGCGCGAGGACGTTCGTCGGCTGTTGGCCAGCCGAGACACCACCCTCATGTTGGACCAGCTGGTGGATCTGTCCATCCGGCTGGACAACCTGCTGGCTGCCCGCGGATGTCCGGATCGGGGCCTGTCAGTTCCATCCCCCAGCACCTCCGCTCCGACGCCCATGAAGCTGGGAGGTGCTGCGCTTAGGGCGACCGGAGGAGGGGCCATTCCCTGCACCATCTGTGGCCGCAGAGGGCACACTGCTGGTCGGTGCTGGGGAGGTTCCTCAGGGAGTCGAGGCAGCAGGCAGAGCACTACCGTGTCACCCCAGGTGAGTCGGCACCAGGCTCACCCAGAGCCCCCTGTTGCTCACATGTATGTGTTTATTACATTTCCTGAGTTTTCCCCGCATTCTCAGCATAAGGCGCTCGTAGATTCAGGCGCAGCTGGGAATTTTATTGACCGTTCATTTGCTCATAGTTTAGGGATCCCCCTTGTTCCTGTGGTTATACCCTTCCCTGTGCATGCCCTAGATAGTCGACCATTAGGGTCAGGGCTGATTAGGGAGGCGACCGCTCCACTAAGCATGGTTACGCAGGAGGGTCACAAGGAGAGAATCAGTCTCTTCCTTATTGATTCTTCTGCGTTTCCCATGGTGCTGGGCCTACCCTGGTTGGCCTGTCATCACTCCACTATTTCGTGAAAAGATAGGGCTCTCAAGGGGTGGTCACGAGAGTGGTCTCCGTCGGTGCAACTACGGTGGAAAGTCCAGACCAGGTCTCCACCGTGCGCTTCCCCTCAGAATATGCCGATTTGGCTCTCACCTTCTGCGGCTTCTGCTCTTTGTGCGATAAATCTCCTGGTAGACGCAGCACTTCCCAGGAGTCATGTGTATCCTCTGTCACAGGAGGAGATGGCGGCTATGGAAACGTGTCTCCGAATCCCTGGGGCAGAGATACAGTTGGCCCTCCACTTCACCTGCCTCCTCGAGTTTCTTTTTTTGTGAAGAAGGATGGAGGACTGCACCCGTGTATTAACTATCGAGGTATCAATCAGATCACAGTGAGGTACAGCTACCCACTGCCTCTCATCGCCAGTGTGATCAAGTCAATGCATGGGGCGCACTTCTCCACAAAATTGGATCTCAGGAGCACATACAACCTGGTGCGTATCCGGGAGGGGGACGAGTGGAAGACGGCATTTAGTACCACCTCAGGGCACTATGAGTACCCAGTCATGCCGTACGGGTTGATGAATGCTCCATCAGTCTTCCATTCCTTTGTTGAAGAGATTTTCTGGGACTTGCACAGGAACCTGCAGGGTGTAGTGGTGTATATCGACAACATTCTGATATACTCCGCTACACGCGCCGAGCATGTGTCCCTGCTGTGCAGGGTGCTTGGTCGACTGTTGGAGCATGACCTGTACGTCAAGGTTGAGAAATGTCTGTTCTTCCAACACTCCGTCTCCTTCCTAGGGTACCGCATTTCCACTTCAGGGGTGGAGATGGAGTGTGACTGCATTTCAGCCGTGTGTAATTGGTCGAGTCCCACAACGGTAAACGAAGTGCAGCGGTTTCTAGGGTTTGCAAACTACTACCGGAGGTTTATCCGGGGTTTTGGTCAGGTAGCGGCTCCCATTACCTCAGTGCTGAAGGGGGGGCCGGTGCGACTGCAGTGGTCGGCTGAGGCGGACAGGGCTTTTGGTCACCTGAAGGCTCTGTTTACCTTGGCTCCCGTGCTGGCTCATCCGGATCCCTCTTTGGCGTGTATAGTGGAGGTGGATGCGTCCGAGGCTGGGATAGGAGCCATGCTCTCTCAGCTCTCGGGCACGCCACCAAAGCGAAACTATGATGTGGGGGACCGAGAGCGGTTGGCTGTTGTCAAGGCTCTGAAGGCATGGAGACATAGGCTTGAGGGGGCTAAACAAATCAAATCTAATTTTATTTGTCACATACACATGGTTAGCAGATGTTAATGCGAGTGTTGCGAAATGCTTGTGCTTCTAGTTCCGACAATGCAGTAATAACCAACAAGTAATCTAACTAACAATTCCAAAACTACTGTCTTATACACAGTGTAAGGGGATAAAGAATATGTACATAAAGATATGAATGAGTGATGGCATAGAGCAGCATAGGCAAGATACAGTAGATGGTATCGAGTACAGTATATACATATGAGATGAGTATGTAAACAAAGTGGCATAGTTAAAGTGGCTAGTGATACATGTATTACATAAGGATGCAGTAGATGATATAGAGTACAGTATATACGTATGCATGAGATGAATAATGTAGGGTATGTAACATTATATTAGGTAGCATTGTTTAAAGTGGCTAGTGATATATTTTACATCATTTCCCATCAATTCCCATTATTAAAGTGGCTGGAGTTGTGTCAGTGTGTTGGCAGCAGCCACTCAATGTTAGTGGTGGCTGTTTAACAGTCTGATGGCCTTGAGATAGAAACAGTTTTTCAGTCTCTCGGTCCCAGCTTTGATGCACCTGTACTGACCTCGCCTTCTGGATGATAGCGGGGTGAACAGGCAGTGGCTCGGGTGGTTGTTGTCCTTGATGATCTTTATGGCCTTCCTGTAACATCGGGTGGTGTAGGTGTCCTGGAGGGCAGGTAGTTTGATGATGGTGATGCGTTGTGCAGACCTCACTACCCTCTGGAGAGCCTTACGGTTGTGGGCGGAGCAGTTGCCGTACCAGGCGGTGATGCAGCCCGCCAGGATGCTCTCGATTGTGCATCTGTAGAAGTTTGTGAGTGCTTTTGGTGACAAGCCGAATTTCTTCAGCCTCCTGAGGTTGAAGAGTCGCTGCTGCGCCTTCTTCACGATGCTGTCTGCGTGAGTGGACCAATTCAGTTTGTCTGTGATGTGTATGCCGAGGAACTTAAAACTTGCTACTCTCTCCACTACTGTTCCATCGATGTGGATAGGGGGGTGTTCCCTCTGCTGTTTCCTGAAGTCCACAATCATCTCCTTAGTTTTGTTGACGTTGAGTGTGAGGTTATTTTTCTGACACCACACTCCGAGGGCCCTCACCTCCTCCCTGTAGGCCGTCTCGTCGTTGTTGGTAATCAAGCCTACCAATGTTGTGTCGTCCGCAAACTTGATGATTGAGTTGGAGGCGTGCGTGGCCACGCAGTCGTGGGTGAACAGGGAGTACAGGAGAGGGCTCAGAATGCACCCTTGTGGGGCCCCAGTGTTGAGGATCAGCGGGGTGGAGATGTTGTTGCCTACCCTCACCACCTGGGGGCGGCCCGTCAGGAAGTCCAGTACCCAGTTGCACAGGGCGGGGTCGAGACCCAGGGTCTCGAGCTTGATGACGAGCTTGGAGGGTACTATGGTGTTGAATGCCGAGCTGTAGTCGATGAACAGCATTCTCACATAGGTATTCCTCTTGTCCACACCCTTATCTCATCTGGAATGACCACTGCAATCTGGAGTACATCCGAGCGGCGAGGAGACTGAACCCTCGCCAGGCAAGGTGGGGCATGTTCTTTATACGTTTAGTTTTCACTCTGTCCTACAGATCAGGTTACCAGAACGCTAAGGCAGACGCACTTTCCCGGATGTATGACACAGAGGAGCGGTCCATGGATCACACTCCCATACCTCCGGCCTCTTACCTGGTGGCACCGGTGGTGTGGAGCTGGACGCGGACATTGAGCACACTCCCCCCCCCCCCAGTGTCCAGCTGGGCGCCTGTACGTTCCGTCTGCTGTCCACGACCGTTTGATCTATTGGGCCCACACGTCACCCTCCTCTGGTCATCCTGGCATCAGTCGGACAGTGCGTTGCCTTAATGGGAAGTACTGGTAGTCCCACTAAACCCACTAAATTCTCTCTCTTCCAGTGCATACTGGGGTATCAGCCGGTTCTGGCACCTTGGCATCAGAGCCAGAACGAAGTTCCTGCGGTAGACGAGTGGTTCGGAGGAGACCTGGGACGCCGCCCATGTGCACCTGCAACGGGCCGTGAGGCGGCAGAAGGCGAGCGCCAACTGCCACCGTAGTGAGGCCCCGGTGTTCGCACCGGGGGACCAGGTCTGGCTCTCGACCCGAAACCTTCCCCTTCGCCTGCCCTGCCGGAAGCTGGGTCCGTGGTTTGTGGGGCCATTCAAAGTCCTGAGGAGACTGAACGAGGTATGTTACAGGTTACAGCTTCCCTCAGATTACCGTATTAATCCCTTGCACCATGTGTCTCTCCTCAGGCCGGTGGTGGCAGGTCCACTCCAGGAGTCTGAGGTGCGGGAGGTCCCTCCACCCCCTCTGGACATCGAGGAGGCCCCGGCGTATGCTGTGTAGAGCCATCCTGAGCTCGAGGCGTCGGGCCTTCATTACCTCATGGAGGGGTACGGTCCAGAGGAGATGCTGAGTGCCGGTGGAGGACGTCTTGGACCTTTCGTTGCTGCGGGAGTTCCACCGTCTCCATTCGGATCGCCCTGCTCCTCGTCCCTAGGTCTGTGTCGGTGCGTTGCTGAAGTCGGGGGGATACTGTCACGACTTCCACCGAAGTCGGTTCCTCTCCTTGTTCGGGCGGCCTTCTAGCCATCGCTGATCCACGTTTCATTTTCCATTTGTTTCGCCTTTGTCTTACACACCTGGTTTCAATCCCGAAATTACTTGATCATTATTTCACCTTCTGTTCCCCCATGTTTGTTTGTGAGTAATTGTTTATTGTATTGTGGTCTGTATTTGTGGGCTTGTGGCCTTTGTGGCAATACACAACGTGTATTGTGATATACACTGCTCAAAAAAATAAAGGGAACACTAAAATAACACATCCTAGATCTGAATGAATGAAATATTCTTATTAAATACTTTTTTCTTTACATAGTTGAATGTGCTGACAACAAAATCACAAAAATTAAATCGATGGAAATCAAATTTATCAACCCATGGAGGTCTGGATTTGGAGTCACACTCAAAATTAAAGTGGAAAACCACACTACAGGCTGATCCAACTTTAATGTAAATTCCATAAAACAAGTCAAAATAAGGCTCAGTAGTGTGTGTGGCCTCCACGTGCCTGTATAACCTCCCTACAACGCCTGGGCATGCTCCTGATGAGGTGGCGGATGGTCTCCTGAGACCTGGATCATCCTCCTGGACAGACCTGGTGGATGGAGCTGAAATGCATCCTGGGGAACGGGACAGTCCATAGCATCATTGCCTTCCTCTTGCAGGAACTGCTAACACACTCCAGCCACATGAGGTCTAGCATTGTCTTGCATTAGGAGGAACCCAGGGCCAACCGCACCAGCATATGGTCTCACAAGGGGTCTGAGGATCTCATCTCGGTACCTAATGGCAGTCAGGCTACCTCTGGCGAGCACATGGAGGGCTGTGCGGCCCCCCCAAAGAAATGCCACCCCACACCATGACTGACCCACCGCCAAACAGGTCATTCTGGAGGATGTTGCAGGCAGCAGAACGTTCTCCACGGCGTCTCCAGACTGTCATGTCTGTCACATGTGCTCAGTGTGAATCTGCTTTCATCTGTGAAGAGCACAGGGCGCCAGTGGCGAATTTGCCAATCTTGGTGTTCCCTGGCAAATGAAAAACGTCCTGCACAGTGTTGGGCTGTAAGCACAACCCCCACCTGTGGACGTCGGGCCCTCATATCACCCTCATGGAGACTGTTTCTGACCGTTTGAGCAGACACATGCACATTTGTGGCCTGCTGGAGGTCATTTCATTTTGCAGGGCTCTGGCAGTGCTCCTCCTGCTTCTCCTTGCACAAAGGCAGAGGTAGCGGTCCTGCTGCTGGGTTGTTGCCCTCCTACGGCCTCCCCCACGTCTCCTGATGTACTGGCCTGTCTCCTGGTAGCGCCTCCATGCTCTGGACACTATGCTGACAGACACAGCAAACCTTCTTGCCACATCTCGCATTGATGTGCCATCCTGGATGAGCTGCACTACCTGAGCCACTTGTGTGGGTTGTAGACTCTGTCTCATGCTACCACTAGAGTGAAAGCACCGCCAGCATTCAAAAGTGACCAAAACATCAGCCAGGAAGCATAGGAACTGAGAAGTGGTCTGTGGTCCCCACCTGCAGAACCACTCCTTTATTGGGGGTGTCTTGCTAATTGCCTATAATTTCCACCTGTTGTCTATTCCATTTGCACAACAGCATGTGAAATTTATTGTCAATCAGTGTTGCTTCCTAAGTGGACAGTTTGATTTCACAGAAGTGTGATTGACTTAGAGTTACATTGTGTTGTTTAAGTGTTCCCTTTATTTTTTTTGAGCAGTGTATTTGAGTAAAATTGCTTTCATTACTCATATCTGCCTGACTCATCTCACCAGCTACACACAGACGCATTACAGTCTGTGTAATCTGAGGGAAATGTGTGTCTCCAATATGGTCATTATTTTGGCAGGAGGTTAGGAAGTGCAGCTCAGTTTCCACCTCATTTTGTGGGCAGTGTGCACACAGCCTATTTTTTTCTTCAGAGGGTCTGCCTACGGCGGCCTTTCTCAATAGCAAAGCTATGCTCACTGGGTCTGTACATAGTAAAAGCTTTCTTTAAGTTTGGGTCAGTCACAGTGGTCAGGTATTCTGTTTAGGGCCAAATAGCATTCTAGTTTGCTCTGTTGTTTTGCTAATTACTTGACACATTGGAAATAATTATCTTTTTGTTTTCTCATGATTTGGTTGGGTCTAATTGTGTTGCTGCCCTGGGGCTCTGTGTGGTCTGTTTGTGTTTGTGAAAAGAGCCCCAGGACCAGCTTGCTTAGGGGACTCTTCTCCAGGTTCATCTTTCTGTAGGTGATGGCTTTGTTATGGAAGGTTTGGGAATCGCTTCCTTTTAGGTGGTTGTAGAATTGAACGGCTCTTTTCTGGATTTCGATAATTAGCGGGTATCGGCCTAATTCTGCTCTGCATTCATTATTTGGTGTTTTACGTTGTACACAGA
The DNA here is from genome assembly GCF_018296145.1 of Oncorhynchus tshawytscha. NCBI lineage: Eukaryota > Metazoa > Chordata > Actinopteri > Salmoniformes > Salmonidae > Oncorhynchus > Oncorhynchus tshawytscha. Next base: position 13,950,802 of record NC_056434.1, on the reverse strand, counting down.
GGATATTTCTGCATAATCTCAATTTGGTGTTTGTCCCATTTTGTGTATTCTTGGTTGGTGACAACCATAAAGGGCAATGGGTTCTATAACTGATTCAAGGGCCTCCTTGGTTCTCTCTCTCTCCCCCTCTCCTAACGCTGGGGCCGCCGCTACTGACTACTAACGCTGGGGCCGCCGCTACTGACTACTAAAGCTGGGGCCGCTACAACTAACTACTAACGCTGGGGCCGCTACAACTAACTACTAACGCTGGGGCTGCCGCTACTGACTACTAACGCTGGGGCCGCTAATACTAACTACTAACGCTGGGGCTGCTTCTACTACTAATGCTGGGGTTGCTGCTACTACTAACGCTGGGGTTGCTGCTACTACTAACGCTGGGGTTGCTGCTACTACTAACGCTGGGGCTGCTGCTAGGGCTACTACTACTACTGCTGCTACTACTAACGCAGGGGCTGATACTACTACTACTACTACTGCTGCTGCTACTAACGCTGGGGCTGCTACTACTACTGCTGCTACTAACGCTGGGGCTGCTACTACTACTGCTGCTACTAACGCTGGGGCTGCTACTACTACTGCTGCTACTAACGCTGGGGCTGCTACTACTACTGCTGCTACTAACGCTGGGGCTGCTACTACTACTGCTGCTACTAACGCTGGGGCTGCTACTACTACTACTACTACTACTGCTGCTACTAACGCTGGGGCTGCTACTACTACTACTACTAACGCTGGGGCTGCTACTACTACTACTACTACTACTACTACTAACGCTGGGGCTGCTGCTACTAAAGCTGGGGCTGCTACTACTACTGCTGCTACTAACGCTGGGGCTGCTACTACTACTACTACTACTACTACTAACGCTGGGGCTGCTACTACTACTACTACTACTACTACTAACGCTGGGGCTGCTACTACTACTACTAACGCTGGGGCTGCTACTACTACTGCTGCTACTAATGCTGGGGCTGCTGCTACTACTACTACTACTACTACTACTACTACTACTACTACTACTAACGCTGGGGCTGCTACTACTACTACTACTAACGCTGGGGCTGCTACTACTGCTGCTACTACTACTAACGCTGGGGCTGCTACTACTGCTGCTACTACTACTACTAATGCTGGGGCTGCTACTACTACTACTAATGCTGGGGCTGCTACTACTACTACTACTACTACTACTACTACTACTACTACTACTACCTCTAATACTGGGGCTGCTACTACTACTGCTGCTACTAATGCTGGGGCTGCTACTACTACTGCTGCTACTAACGCTGGGGCTGCTACTACTACTGCTGCTACTAACGCTGGGGCTGCTGCTACTAACGCTGGGGCTGCTACTACTACTGCTGCTACTAACGCTGGGGCTGCTACTACTAACGCTGGGGCTGCTACTACTAACGCTGGGGCTGCTACTACTAACTACTACTACTACTAATGCTGGGACTGCTCTGCCAGGCCTTCTGTAGTCTGATAAGGGCTGTTATGTGGACAGTGTTAGTGGAGGAGAGAATGGTATAGTGAGATGTCGTCTCTGTGTGTGAATATGCGTGCATGTGAGAGGGTATTCTGTACCGTGTGAGTGGGGCAAGGGGAGCTCTTGGACAGGGGTTGGGTGGTGTTGTGCTGGAAAGTGATGGTGGTGGCTTCGTGGCAAGGCTCCAGGGTGGGGTCCTCATCCTCTATTTCCATTCCCTCGCCGAACACGCCTTCGCCCAGATAGAGGCTCACTGGGTTGAACTGGTTACACAACTGAGAGGACAGATGGGATGAAGAGAAGGTTATGGGAGATTGCATTGAATCACTAAATGGGAAATGCCTTGACATTTGATAGGTTTGTATGTTCAGCACGTGACTGACCGCTGCGCTGACGGTGGGTGCGCAGCAGAGCCCATGGCCCTGGGCCTGCAGGGCGCTGTGGATGTACACGTCCTCCTCGGTGTGTGTGTCGCACAGAAAGAGCTGCAGGAAGTCGGCGTGGTAGCCATGCAGGGCGGCCACCAGGGTACGGTCACAACATAGCTTCTGGAAGGAGGTCTTGGCGTTGGCACTCCAGCTGCCCTGGGAGGAGAAACACACGGTGGGTTTCAGTTCTTCTCAGACCAGAGACTGTATGTATTAAGAGGGCGGGTTTCAGTTCTTCTCAGACCAGAGACTGTATGTATTAAGAGGGCGGGTTTCAGTTCTTCTCAGACCAGAGACTGTATGTATTAAGAGGGCGGGTTTCAGTACTTCTCAGACCAGAGACTGTATGTATTAAGAGGGCGGGTTTCAGTACTTCTCAGACCAGAGACTGTATGTATTAAGAGGGCGGGTTTCAGTACTTCTCAGACCAGAGACTGTATGTATTAAGAGGGCAGGTTTCAGTACTTCTCAGACCAGAGACTATGAATTAAGAGGGCAGGTTTCAGTACTTCTCAGACCAGAGACTGTATGTATTAAGCCTCTCAGAGAAGTAGTACTGATATAGGATTTGTTTGATATTATATGGACAGCAGGGTGGGGGATCTGATCCTAAATCAGTAATCATACTCGAGACACTTAATTCATAAATCTGGGTCCACGGAAGGTAGATTGTGTAAACAGTAGCGTAGAAGGTCTTACACCGAAAGGCTTGATTCCAGCCAGCGATGATGGGACTGCTTGTGCTGGGAGCTCTGAGTAACAAGACCTGAGGGGGATAGACAAAACTCTCTCTGTTACCACCTTGCACAGAGTAACGCATTGATCAACACATGGTGACATCAGATACTAGGGATACAAACAGTCACTTCCAACACCTTTCCTTCTCAGTTCTACAGCTGATGATTAGTGGGCAAAAGAAAGGAAAACATTTGTCTTCATCCCAAATGACACCCTATTCCCTTTTCAGTGCACTCACTACCTATCCAGTCCTCTCAGATCTAGACAAGATCTTAGACAAGTACCTAAGGAGTAGGGGTCTAGGGTTCTGGACATGACCACAGGCTACGTCCCAAATTACACACTACCTATCCAGTCCTTTCAGATCTATGCCACGGGCAAGGGGAAAGGGGTTGGTTGTGGACAGGGGATTTGTCCCAAATGGCTGGTCAATAGTAGTGTACGATATACAGGGTTCATACACATTTTGACAGATGGAATTTCATGACTTTTAACCAAACACGTATTATGCCTTTTGAAATCATTCGCTGATTCAATATATCAAAGATTAAATGGAAATGGTAGGCTACAAATCTTTATATTCAACCAGACCAAAAATGGACTTGAGGAAATGTAACTTCGCTATGCATCTTAGCGAACTTAGAATAAGTGTTTACTTAGCAGGCTGACAAGCATCTATTGAGTTGCAATGTCCCCTACATTGGATGTCCAAATCAACTGGAAGTATCTACAAAACTAGTTTTGAAGCCACATAATCCAAAAGAAAGGCTAGATATATTTTTTTTCTAAAATTACTGTTTGCGATTCACATGATTCGATTCACCGCAATTGAACCGAATCCCAACTAATACAACGGCGTGAATTGTTTGTTTCGTCAAAAAGGTTAACTTTCTATGTCCTTGTTCGCAATTGTCGTTGGAAAGTTTTTTGGAACATGCCGAAAAAATGAATATACGCTAATAATAGGTTAACAGTTACCGAGCGTGTACAAGATATGTTTTGAATTGGCTACCAAGTTATTAGTCTGTTCTCCATCATATTCTAAAGGCCTACCTGCTGCTGCAATGTCCGACTGTCCCTCTAACATAGACGCACTAAAGATCCTGGCTGATATGATAATGTGCCTAAATAAATTACATTAACAGACATTTTGAAATTAATTACCATTACTTTTCCAAAACATTTCAGATTTGATCAATACCCAAAACTTTTCCAGGACTGGAAAACATCATTTTAAAATTGTATGACTTTCCCAGGATTTTCATGACCTTACAAACCCTGTATATAGGAAATATGGTGTCATTTGGTCACAGTCCTACTTGAGGAAGTTGAGGCTGCTCCTCTGGACAGTGGTGAGGTCTCCAAAGTCCACGTAGTAGACCTCTGCATGGGTGTTGTTGAGGACACGGTGAACCACCACGCGGTAGAACCAGATGCCCTGGGGCGCCACGCAGCACACCTGGCCTGTACGCACGTAGCGCTCCGGTAGACGGTAACGCTCCAACACCTCGGGACAGGTGTAGCAGCTCCTGGAGGGAGGGAGGGAGGGAGGGAGGGAGGGAAAAGAGAAGGTGGGATAGAGGGAGGACAAGAGAGCACCACCACATAGCATTCGGCTTCTCACACCCCTAGTCTCTACTCTTTCATGTGCATTGACCTAAAAACACATGAGCTAGTTGAGGGTAACACAGTGGACGACTACTAGATATGAACAGTTACTACACATTCATACCAAATAAGCCAATTGGACTACATGTCAAATCCCAGCCACTGAGGCAGGGAAGCCTCTCCTCCCTATCCCTTCAGTCCAGCAGAGGGCTGTTGTTCACCTCATCTCAATCATCATGTTCTCCAGGGCGCGGGCCTCTTGGCTCTCATGAAAGCGGATGTAGAAGTTCGAGGGAGACTCCACATGCTCCACCAGCACGGCCACCAGCTCCCGAGGGCCCTTGCACGTGGGGGCCCTCAGCCTCTGGCCCCGCATGGCGTCCGGGGGAATCACCGCCCCACGCCGACAACGCACCGGCAACGAGCCGTACAGATCCACCACCTGAGGGAAGCAGCCATAAACAGAATGTGTGTGCACACTCTTATGCATGTGAAGTATACATAAACACATTCTACAGATATGGACCATAGTGAGACAGATTTTCCTGTCTGTTAAACTGCAGCAATGGGTGCAGGCTTACATTTGTGCCCAGCACGTACACACTAAATGTATTTTATCAGGACTTTGAGCGTTGTGACCTTCCTTTCCCCAGGCTCCAGCTCACCTGGTAGAAGGTCTTGGTGGTGATGCGGAGCTCCAGGTCTTCCTCCAAGTTGGGCTTGGTCTCGCCTCCCTCTCCCTCCCAGGGAGACTCCTCACAGCTGAAATAGTAGCCTGTACCTGACGGGTTCAGAGCCTTGACACACTCAACGGGGCCTTCGGGCTCCGCCGTTCCTACCACACAAATAATACCAAAGTGACATATTGAATGAGATCAGTCATGACACACTTAGACCCAAAAATACCTGTTTTGTTGAATCTTAAATGGGCAGCAAAAGTTATACTTTTTGGTTATAACAATGAGTTAGTAATCAATCAAAATGTGATTGTCCTGTACTATCATATGGCTAGGAATAAAGTGGATAGGTGTTGTGTGTGAACCAGATATTTCCCTCTAACCACTGATCTAAGGTCAGATATTTGTTTACCCCCCTGATGGTTCATTTGAGGATTGGTAATGGTGTAATCTGATCCTAGGTTAAAGCCAGAGGAGTGTAGCAGACCTGGTTGTTGAGGCGTTGTGTGTCCAGGGACATTCTGGATGTCCATGACCACCCAGTGGTTGCCCTCGTCGCCCGCCATGGGCCGCAGGTAGAGCGTGTCGCTCAGGGCACCCACCATCTCCGTGGTACTCAGGAAGCCACTCTGGACCACCGGCAGCTCCTCCCCAAACACCCTCTGGGGTCAACCGTGGGTCATAAGGGCAACAAAGGTCAGAGCAACATACAAGACACTAACAAGAAGTAATACTTGGTGATTTAAAAAAACTCAAAAATGATTAGTCTTCATTCGGCATTGGCTAGTATGTAGGCATTCCAAAGGAAATGTATTTGATTTGTCAGTATAAAATACCTTGAATTCTGCAGGGAGATCGTGGACGGACAGTCCCTCACTGTTTTGGGCTACAACCTATATGGAAGGTTCGTTGTGTTAGAATCTCTACTGTCATTAGATGGATTTGGTATTTAGGTGAAGACAACATGTGTCCCAAATGGCACCATATTCCTTATATAGTGCCCTGGTCAATAGTAGTGTACTATATGAACCCTGGTAAAATTGGCCCTGGTCAATAGTAGTGTACTATATGAACCCTGGTAAAATTGGCCCTGGTCAATAGTAGTGTACTATATGAACCCTGGTAAAAATTGGCCCTGGTCAATAGTAGTGTAATATATATGCCCTGGTCAATAGTAGTGTACTATAAAGGGAATAGGGTGCTCATTGGGATGCAACCAGTGGACTGACCTGGCGAAGCTTGGCCTTTAGTTCTGGACTGACAGTGCCCGCTTCCCCGTTCTCCAGAATACGCTGCCTAAGCTCCTCCTCCAGCTGCAGATGCCAATCAACACAAGCAAAACATGACGAAGAGGAGGGGCTACAAGGCATTTGTTCTACTTTTCACTACTGCTATTCAGAAGCACATTCGATTCCCTTCTCTAAAAATCAGGACTTTTGCCCTCTAAAGCTTCAGCAAAAGCACAGACCCAATATACAGCACAGTAACTTGGTTGTAAGCCTGGTGTTGGCAGATCTGAATGTTACGTTGGCAGGCTTTGCACCCAATCAAAAACCAGATCACGGGGGAAACTATTTTTACGTGGCTGAACACACACACCAGAGCTACAGACAGCAGTATACACACCTTGATGACACACTTCTGAAACAGTTGTTCGTCCTGCGTGGGTTCAGGTTCAGGCTGTGGTGTTGTGTAATCCATTGGCAGAGAGCCCTGGTCCCCCTCTGGGCTGTTAAGGACTGCAGCCTCAGGGAGTGGCGCTGGTACCACAAGATTCTGAGTATTGGACACTGGATTCGGAGTACTGGACTCAGTGGTGTGTTTTTCTACTGGGACTGGATATATAAAACAGATTATTTTTTTAAATCAATGTGTACTGTACATGAGCAGCAATCAATTAAATTCAACACTATATGCTTGAAATGGAGTTATAGCTTTCACTGTGGGACCAACCAACCTGAGTTTGTCTGGGTCATCTGCCTTACGATAGGAACAGTTTTGAAGGTCTGCTTCAATGGGAATAACGGCTTTATGGGTCCAGTCCTCCGTGATGCCACCCCTGCCCCCCTGAGGGACAGCTGGGAGCCCATCCTGCTTTGTGTCACTGCCACCAGGTCGGCGGCCGCCGCCAGCATCTCGGCGATGGAATAGAAGCCGTAGTTGTTGACTCGTAAAGGGAAGCCGAAGCGGCGGACGAAGGCTGTCTCCAGCTCCGATAAACCCACGGCCCCATGGGAGAGCAGCTGGTGGAGCTGGGCCCGGAGTTGAGCCGGCAGGGCCGGGGGTGCACGGCCACGCCGCGGCAGAACCATGGGGTTGTGATGCTGGTAGCGTGGGGAGAAGAAGCCCACACCGCCACGCTGAGCAGGGGTCTTCTTGGCACTGCGCTGCTTGGCCACCAACTCCACTATGCCTCTGGTGGTGTCATCAGCCACTGCTGCAGAATGGGGAAAAAAAGATGCACTGGTGAAAAAATATACTCCCCCCCGCAGGGCAGGAGGGCCCACAGGCTCTGGGGACCCCCGCCCCCACCAAAAAAACAACAACAAATAATGTTGGTTGGGGCCCCCTGGAGGTCACCCCCCCTTCCCAGATAGCATATGAACAGAACAGGTCATAAGCCATGGCAAAAATGTTTAGAATTACAGAACATTTGCTGTAAAATATTTTCACTCAGCCTCAATGCAAAAAGGCCTTGCTCAGACCTTGCAGAAAACTACCTTGAAACTACGGTATGCCACTGGTGTGATGGGTTGATATGCTGGAGTTGAATTGATATCTGTGTTCTGATATATTCTTCCTCTCCTGATACTGTGCATACTACACTCAAGCACGAGGCAAAATGTAACTCTTGTCAACAAATATGAAAACTATAGCATGCTGTGTGCCAAAACAATTCTGCCTATAATGTCACATGTTAAAGACAAAACAAACTTGCTTTGACATAACAGTCAGCAAATCCACAGTGGGAGGAGTACTCAGTACTTACCCTTCAGCACTATGCTGCCATCTCCCAGATAGAGGATATGCACCACGTCGGGCATCTCGCGGATCATGTCCAGCACGTTGCGGAAGCCAAGGATCCTCAGGGGCATGGGGTGGCCCAGCATGTTGATGTAGTCTCTCTTCAACTGATCTGGGGTCAGGCCCTGCTTGGCTGAGATGAGCAGGGAGCGCACATCCTTCTTCAGGCTCGAAAGCAACTGCTCCTGGGTCATTCTGCGAGACTTGACAGAGGCTACAGTTTAGCTAACTAATGCATTTTCTGAACAATAAACACTGAAATGTGCAAAGAATCCACCCCCCATTGGACCAACTAGCTAATTAGGCTAACGACTGTTACAAGCGATCACAATGTGAAACGTATTTCATCAAAGTACTGTAGGTTGCTCACAAAAAAAAGATAGACTGGCTAGCCTATTTCAACAAGCATTCAGTTTCCATATTTTAGCTAACTTACACTAACAACTCGTGAAGACCAACCTTTCCTACAGGTCAATCAGCCTGTCAATTTATTCCACGGTACTCGTCTGAAGTCTGCAGGTGCAGATAAATTAATGGATTCAATTCGTTAACAGCATGTAGCCAACACTGTCCAAATAGCATCAATTAGCACAGCTGGAACAGGTGGTTAGCGGTGTTCCATTCCACTTAGCTCTGGTGAAGGGCGTTGGTAACGTGCTGGACCAGAGATACATTCCACTTAGCTCTGGTGCAGGGCGTTAGTAACGTGCTGGACCAGAGATACATTCCACTTAGCTCTGGTGAAGGGCGTTAGTAACGTCTGGTGCAGGGCGTTGGTGCAGTTAGTAACGTGCTGGACCAGAGATACATTCCACTTAGCTCTGGTGCAGGGCGTTAGTAACGTGCTGGACCAGAGATACATTCCACTTAGCTCTGGTGCAGGGCGTTAGTAACGTGCTGGACCAGAGATACATTCCACTTAGCTCTGGTGCAGGGCGTTAGTAACGTGCTGGACCAGAGATACATTCCACTTAGCTCTGGTGCAGGGCGTTAGTAACGTGCTGGACCAGAGATACATTCCACTTAGCTCTGGTGCAGGGCGTTAGTAACGTGCTGGACCAGAGATACATTCCACCACACTAGCGAGACAAAATCAGAGCACGTCACGAGCCGTACAGTTAGAAGATAACTACTTAAAGATTAATTTAGATTTTTTTTTAAAATGCATTTGGCTTATTCACACCTAGTAGTCTCAGAACACATGTTTTCTTCCAAAGCTGTGCAATATATAGGAAAATTGAATGGTTTACTCACTTAAGACACATTTTCTGGAATCACGAACACACACGTGTACGTGCAAGTATGGCGAGCAAATACAGACAAAATCACTTCCAAAATCATGATTAACCTTGTTATTGCCATGGCAAGTTGCTTAACGTTATCAAAAGTTATTACATACATCTACAAAAGTTACTACAACTATGAATACAATACAATTATTATATTAAAACAATTAATTATTTCAAAAGCTGAAACAACGGAGCCATAATTAATAGCCTAATATTAATGAACAATAATAAGACATATGAATGACAGACTATTCAATCATTTGTTCATCAAATCTAATAATTTCTAATAAACTAAAATACTTTGTTTCTTGGCCTAGGTGAGGGCCTTGATGAGAATTCATTACAGAAGGGGAAATGTAGGTCAAATACTTAATTTACAGTTTAATTCAATGATGTCTGGGAGGATGTGTGTCTTTCCTGCACGAAAAACCAACACCTTTTTCTAAAAGACAAACATCTGAGTCTGCACATTCCCAACAGTGACTCCCAGACACAAGCACAAACATCTGAGTCTGCACATACCCAACAGTGACTCCCAGACACAAGCACAAACATCTGAGTCTGCACATACCCAACAGTGACTCCCAGACACAAGCACAAACATCTGAGTCTGCACATTCCCAACAGTGACTCCCAGACCCAAGCACAAACATCTGAGTCTGCACATACCCAACAGTGACTCCCAGACCCAAGCACAAACATCTGAGTCTGCACATTCCCAACAGTGACTCCCAGACCCAAGCACAAACATCTGAGTCTGCACATTCCCAACAGTGACTCCCAGACCCAAGCACAAACATCTGAGTCTGCACATTCCCAACAGTGACTCCCAAACCCAAGCACAAAGATCTTCAAAGTAATCCCTTTTCCAATGATATTCCTCACATGACTGGGTATGATCATGTAAACAAAACAAAAAATTACAACTTATATTTCAAACTAGCAGTCCTTGACAAAGGCCTCCTTCCTGTCCTATAGGTGATCACAACTGAGGAAGGGAGGGCCGTTGAAACCAAGACAGCCACTCAAACAGCAAACCAACTAGCAACAAGCTTTGGGTTGCAAGCTTCTCACCAGCCACAGACATGCCAAGAGGGATGGAAACACCCGGAGTCAGCTTCCCCTCGCCGTGGGCATGGAAGATGGCGAAGAGAGAACATTCTGGGTCCCCGACTTTCAGGGGCCGCCGTCACAGGGGCACCAAGACAGTGAGGCTCCCTGAGGAACATGAGGACGGTAGTACCAAGAGGGATTACCCAGGAGACCAAGGGAGAGGAAGAGATAGAAGACAGGCCAGTCATGTCCACCTCAACTGTTGTGGACGTGCACAGCGTGAGAGAGAACGTGAGCGGGGAGGAGAACAAAGAGTTTATGGCCTTAATAGAGAGTGAATGGCAGGAGGAGGAAGGTAAGACGTTATCAATATCTTAAATGTCACTATAAACTGGTTGGTTCGAGTGCTGAATGCTGATTGGCTGACAGCCATGATATATCAGACCGTATACTACGGGAATGACAAAACATGTATTTATACTGCTCTAATTATGTTGGTAACCAGTTTATTTTATTTTTTATTTCACCTTTATTTAACCAGGTAGGCCAGTTGAGAACAAGTACACATTTACAATTGCGACCTGGCCAAGATAAAGCAAAGCCGTTCGACACATACAACAACACAGAGTTACACATGGAGTAAAACAAACATACAGTCAATAATACAGTAGAAAAATAAGTCTATATACAATGTGAGCAAATGAGGTGAGATAAGGGAGGTAAAGGAAAAAAAAGGCCATGGTGGTGAAGTAAATAAAATATAGCAAGTAAAACACTGGAATGGTAGATTTGCAGTGGAAGAATGTGCAAAGTAGAAATATAAATAACGGGGTGCAAAGGAGCAAAATAAATAAATAAATAAATACAGTAGGGGACGAGATAGTTTTTTGGGCAAAATTATAGATGGGCTATGTACAGGTGCAGTAATCTGTGAGCTGCTCTGACAGCTGGTGCTTACAGCTAGTGAGGGAGATAAGTGTTTCCAGTTTTAGAGATTTTTGTAGTTCATTCCAATCATTGGCAGCAGAGAACTGGAAGGAGAGGCAGCCAAAGGAGGAATTGGTTTTGGGTGTGACCAGAGAGATATACCTGCTGGAGCGCGTGCTACAGGTGGGTGCTGCTATGGTGACCAGTGAGCTGAGATAAGGGGGGACTTTACCTAGCAGAGACTTGTAGATGACCTGGAGCCAGTGGGTTTGGCGACAAGTATGAAGCGAGGTTCAGCCAACGAGAGCGTACAGGTCGCAGTGGTGGGAAGTATATGGGGCTTTGGTGACAAAACGGATTACACTGTGATAGACTGCATCCAATTTATTGAGTAGGGTATTGGAGGCTATTTTGTAAATTACGTCGCCGAAGTCGAGGATTGGTAGGATGGTCAGTTTTACGAGGGTATGTTTGGCAGCATGAGTGAAGGATGCTTTGTTGTGAAATAGGAAGCCGATTCTAGATTTAACTTTGGATTGGAGATGTTTGATGTGAGTCTGGAAGGAGAGTTTACAGTCTAACCAGACACCTAGGTATTTGTAGTTGTCCACATATTCTATGTCAGAACCGTCCAGACTAGTGATGCTGGACGGGCGGGCAGGTGCGGGCATCGATCGGTTGAAGAGCATGCATTTAGTTTTACTTGTATTTAAGAGCATTTGGAGGCCACGGAAGGAGAGTTGTATGGCATTGAAGCTCGTCTGGAGGGTTGTTAACACAGTGTCCAAAGAAGGGCCAGAAGTATACAGAATGGTGTCATCTGCGCAGAGGTGGATCAGAGACTCCCCAGCAGCAAGAGCGACATCATTGATGTATACAGAGAAGAGAGTCGGCCCAAGAATTGAACCCTGTGGCACCCCCATAGAGACTGCCAGAGGCCCGAACAACAGGCCCCCCGATTTGACACACTGAACTCTATCAAAGAAGTAGTTGGTGAACCAGGCGAGGCAATCATTTGAGAAACCAAGGCTATCGAGTCTGCCGATGAGGATGTGGTGATTGACAGAGTCGAAAGTCTTGGCCAGGTCAATGAATACGCTGCACAGTATAGTTTCTTATCGATGGCGGTTAAGATATAGTTTAGTACCTTGAGCGTGGCTGAGGTGCCCTCATGACCAGCTCTGAAACCAGATTGCGTAGCGCAGAAGGTTGCGTGGGATTCTAAATGGTCGGTAATCTGTTTGTTGACTTGCCTTTCGAAGACCTTAGAAAGGCAGGGTAGGATAGACATAGGTCTGTAGCAGTTTGGGTCTAGAGTGTCTCCCCTTTTGAAGAGGGGGATGACCGCAGCTGCTTTCCAATCTTTGGGAATCTCAGACGACACGAAAGAGGGGTTGAACAGGCTAGTAATTGGGGTTGCAACAATTTTGGCAGCTAGTTTTAGAAAGAAAGGGTCCAAATGGTATAGTCCGGCTGATTTGTAGGGGTCCAGATTTTGCAGCTCTTTCAGAACATCAGCTGACTAGATTTGGGAGAAGGAGAAATGGGGAAGGATTGGGCGAGTTGTTGTGGGGGGTGCAGTGCTGTTGACCGTGGTAGGGGTAGCCAGGTGGAAAGCATGGCCAGTTGTAGAAAAATGCTTTTTGAAATTCTCAATTATAGTGGATTTTTTAGCTGCCCACTGCACTGAGTTTCCTATCCTCAGTGCAGTGGGCAGCTGGGGTAGGTGTTCTTATTCTCCATGGACTTTACAGTGTCCCAGAACTTTTTTGAGTTTGTGTTGCAGGAAGCAAATTTCTGCTTGAAAAAGCTAGCCTTGGCTTTTCTAACTGCCTGTGTATATTGCTTTCTAACTTCCCTGAAAAATTGCATATCACGGGGGCTGTTCGATGCTATTGCAGAATGCCATAGGATGTTTTTGTGTTGGTTAAGGGCAGTCAGGTCTTGGGAGAACCAAGGGCTATATCTGTTCCTGGTTCTAAATTTCTTGAATGGGGCATGCTTATTTAAGATGGTGAGGAAGGCATTTAAAAAAACAAACAGGCATCTTCTACCGACGGGATGAGGTCAATATCCTTCCAGGATACCCCGGCCAGGTCGATTAGAAAGGCCTGCTCGCTGAAGTGTTTCAGGGAGCGTTTGACAGTCATGAGTGGAGGTTGTTTGACCGCTGACCCATTACAGATGCAGGCAATGAGGCAGTGATCGCTGAGATCTTGGTTGAAAACAACAGAGGTGTATTTAGAGGGCAAGTTGGTTAGGATGATATCTATGAGGGTGCCCGTGTTTACAGCTTTGGGGTGGTACCTGGTAGGTTCATTGATCATTTGTGTGAGATTGAGGGCATCAAGCTTAGATTGTAGGATGGCTGGGGTGTTAAGCATCTCCCAGTTTAGGTCACCTAGCAGCACGAGCTCTGAAGATAGAGGGGGGGCAATCAGTTCACATATGGTGTCCAGGGCACAGCTGGGGTCAGAGGGTGGTCTATAGCAGGTGGCAACGGTGAGATAATTGTTTTTAGAGAGGTGGATTTTTAAAAGTAAAGTTTAAATTGTTTGGCTACAGACCTGGATAGTAGGACAGAACTCTGCAGGCTATCTCTACAGTAGATTGCAACACCGCCCCCTTTGGTGGTTCTATCTTGTCTGAAAATGTTTATAATAACAATTAGGCACCTCGGGGGTTTGTGGTGTATTCAGGCACTCTGCTTGGGTCTTACATAGTTACAGCCATTAGCCATGGTATATTGGCCATATACCACACCCCCTTAGGCCTTATTGCTTAAATATGCTGGGCCCTTATTCACAAAGTGTGCCAGAGTGAGAGTGCTGACTAGGATCAGTTTAGAAATCATAATGAATAAGAGGGAGGAGCTGATCCTAAATGAGCACTCCTACTCTGAGACACTTTGTGAATACGGGCCCTATTTTTTTGTTTTCAATTATAATTTATTTGAAAGGACCTTAGTTTACTGTTACTGTACAGTACATCTGAATGCAGTGTACTGTAAGTCAATGTACTGTGCAGTAAATCTGAATGTACTGTGCAGTAGGTCTGAATGTACTCTGCAGTAGGTCTAAATGTACTCTGCAGTAGGTCTGAATGTACTGTGCAGTATGTCTGAATGTACTCTGCAGTAGGTCTGAATGTACTCTGCAGTAGGTCTGAATGTACTCTGCAGTAGGTCTGAATGTACTGTGCAGTAGGTCTGAATGTACTCTGCAGTAGGTCTGAATGTACTGTGCAGTATGTCTGAATGTACTCTGCAGTAGGTCTGAATGTACTGTGCAGTAGGTCTGAATGTACTCTGCAGTAGGTCTGAATATACTTTGCAGTAAGTCAATGTATTGTAAGTCTGAATGTTGTTATTTGTCTCCACCAAGCTTGAAGTCGTGGAGTCTTGGAGTGTGTGAGTCACTACTCATGATGTCATCTCCAACGGGGTCTGTGTGAAGGTAAGCTTTTTCCACCTTCCCTTACTGTGGACAGACGACGCGTATTACACACAGGATGTATAGTACAGTATAAACCTTGACGTTGACTGTGTAAAAATATTTCAGGCAATAGTTCTGCTTAAAATATTTCTGGGTTTGACTATTTTCCACATTGAGTTGAACAGCACTCATCAAATGGTAGATTTCCTTATTGTATTATGTAATCATATCATTGTATTATGTAATCATATCATTGTATTATGTAATCATATCATTGTATTATGTAATCATATCATTGTATTATGTAATCATATCATTGTATTATGTAATCATATCATTGTATTATGTAATCATATCATTGTATTATGTAAGCATATCATTGTATTATGTAATCATATCATTGTATTATGTAATAATTGTATATCATTGTATTATGTAATCATATCATTGTATTATGTAAGCATATCATTGTATTATGTAATCATATCATTGTATTATGTAATCATATCATTGTATTATGTAATCATATCATTGTATTATGTAATCATATCATTGTATTATGTAATCATATCATTGTATTATGTAAGCATATCATTGTATTATGTAATCATATCATTGTATTATGTAAGCATATCATTGTATTATGTAAGCATATCATTGTATTATGTAATCATATCATTGTATTATGTAAGCATATCATTGTATTATGTAAGCATATCATTGTATTATGTAATCATATCATTGTATTATGTAATCATATCATTGTATTATGTAAGCATATCATTGTATTATGTAAGCATATAATTGTATTATGTAATCATATCATTGTATTATGTAAGCATATCATTAATATTATGTAATTTAATCATATCATTGTATTATGTAAGCATATCATTGTATTATGTAAGCATATCATTGTATTATGTAATCATATCATTGTATTATGTAATCATATCATTGTATTATGTAATCATATCATTGTATTATGTAATCATATCATTGTATTATGTAATCATATCATTGTATTATGTAATCATATCATTGTATTATGTAAGCATATCATTGTATTATGTAAGCATATAATTGTATTATGTAATCATATCATTGTATTATGTAATCATATCATTGTATTATGTAATCATATCATTGTATTATGTAATCATATCATTGTATTATGTAAGCATATCATTGTATTATGTAATCACACATCATTGAAATGTAATATTTTGTGAATGACTACATTTACAAGGATTCAGAAGCCCATGTATTTTTTAAGAATAATATAAACTTTAGAGTAAGAAGGTGTTTGGTTCTTTGTATATTTCATTGACAAACACAGTGGGCTGTCTTTCTCTGTGTTATTCCAATACGGCAAGTATAGATTGACATATAGCCACTGTGTTGATTGACAGGTTGTGAGGGAGCATGAGAGAGCTGTGATCTTCACTTACTGCGAGTGAGACCCAGGGGACTTGTTATTATAATATTATTTGATGACTCATTGAACGAGTCATTCATAGTTTCTACGAATAATTGGATTGTCTTGGGGACACACCTTGCGGGTTACTCGTAAAATGGTGACACAGGAAAACACAATGACAAAAAAAAAATTAGAACATGGAAGAATTGTCTTAGGCGAGATGAGACATGCATCAAACAAATCTCTCTGAATTTCTCAAATGGGTTTAAAATGGATTTGAAAAGGTAACTGGAAAGATTTACCACAGCACTTGTGAACAACCTCCATTGTCCATATGTTCATTATACTGTACACTACACAGTAAGTCAGTACCTCTCCAATCCCTATCTACTGCTTCCGGGACCAAGGCCTACTTTAATACCTCCCACTTTTAGAAAGTGGAAATCCTTCCAAAAATGCTCAATTGTTATCCAATTGGTCACAGTACAGTAACTCCTCTGACAACACAAACTACATCAAATATTCAAATATAATTTTCTCTGAGCATGAATCTTTTCCAGGTGGTAACCAAGGATCTGATGAGCAGGGAATGTTATATTTACTGAAAGGAGAACATGGCTCTATGCTGGACTGCCCTGTCAAGTGTGAGTGCCGTGCTGCAGGTGACAGACAGACATGCTTACCTTTAAGTGCCTTGCTCAAAGGCACCATCACCTAGTCGGCTTGGGGATTCAAACCAGCGACCTATCGGTTAATGGCTTAACTTTTAACCGCTAGGCTACCTGCCGCCCCATTTTAGCCCACCACAACTTCACCCACATCCTTCTGGACAGGAAGAGGACCGCCCAGGAGATCCAGGTACCTAACCTACAGTTCACTCTTTGATACAGGTCTGTATATTTTCCAGACCTGGTATCAGATACTATTTAAAATAGTTCAAATACTGTTTGCTCAGTCGAACCTAACTAGAGTGCCAGATAGGTGGGGTTTACAGTTTGAACTATCCAATTGGTCCATTAATTGGTCCATTAAGCCAGGCAAGCTCTGAATGGATGGTGGTATATATTCTCAACACTAGAGTGAATCATGCTGCCTTTTATATCTACATGTGGCTATTGATTCTGTAGCTTGCCAATGTGGGATCAAGATGGACAGAGCAAAAATGTAAGACTATCATCAATGACTGATTACAAATGGGCATTTGTAACATTTCCTGAACAAAACAACGCAACAACTTTTCAAAGGCTGGTTCATTTTCAAAGGCTGGTGTCGTAAAACATTCTGCGAATGGAGCAGGTACATGTTGGAATTTCCAAAAATATGTGTCCACTGTGTGCGCATTTCACCATTGTGATGGACTGAAAGGGTGGGTGTGTGAAGGCCGTTCTATTCCTGCTCGTTGGCGACATCTGCTGGCCAGAAGAGAGGTAGGCCTGGAAGGGTAAGAGCCTAATGACACACACCAGAATAAAGCTTAGCTTGGAGGTTGGGTGGTGTTATTAATTATTTTTTGCCTGGCTTTAGCCAGATCTGTTTTTGGCTTGGAGCAGCAAGAGCTGACATACAAAGCCCTCCAACGCTGGGAGGGATCTCGAACCCAACTGGACAGGAACCTACCGGATGTTATTTGGCCCTAGACCTGACCCCAGTAAGATTAAGCCTGTTGGATTTCTGTTTTCTTTTGTTGGATATGCCGGTAAACAGCTTAGCTGTCCGGTAGCTGAGAGGGACCGGAAGACCTGTGTAGAAAGGCTCAAAGACGAGCTAGGTTTTGGTTTTATTGTTTTGCGGCGCTATGGCCAAAAAAGCAAGCATTGCCAACCCTAGCCTCCCCTCCTCCCTGTCATGTAGGTGATTGTTGCAGCCTGTGAGACTCTGAAGTCTTCCCTGAACGCCCTCTCTGGTTCCCCCCCGCCACCACCACTGTCCACCTCCTGCTACACACCCTCACCATCCCCTCTGACCTGCCCTCTGATGCTTAACCACCCCAGCTCCAGCCAATCCCATCTGACAGGAGAGACCAAAGAGAAAGACCGATGGCCCATGATGTAGTAAGTAGACAGACAAAGGGAAGCGTCTTAATTCAGATGCAAGAGCTGCATGTTGGGTCCCAGGGAACCTGATTTTGCCACTCGTTGTTTCATATCAGTGCTGATGAAGGGAAGGAAGCAAGGAGAGGGGACACCATTTAAGATTGAGATACACCCTTCATATCAGATTGAAGAAGTGTGAAAATATAACTGTTTTATATAACTCAGTAGAAATAGGTTTTAATTGTATGATTCATTCAACATACTGATGACGACACACTGCAAACCAGCTAAATCAGACAGGGTAATATGAAGGTAAATAGGGTCCATAATAAATAAATATTATTATTATAATTATTGAAAAGGAACCATATAGTATAAACATGACTATAGAGGGAACCATAGTGTAAACATGACTATAGAACCATATAGTATAAACATGATTATAGAACCATATAGTATAAACATGACTATAGAGGGAACCATATAGTATAAACATGACTATAGAGAGGGAACCATATAGTAGAAACATGACTATAGAGAGGGAACCATATAGTATAAACATGACTATAGAACCATATAGTATAAACATGATTATAGAACCATATAGTATGAACATGACTATAGAACCATATAGTATAAACATGACTATAGAGAGGGAACCATATAGTATAAACATGACTATAGAACCATATAGTATAAACATGACTATAGAACCATATAGTATAAACATGACTATAGAACCATATAGTATAAACATGACTATAGAACCATATAGTATAAACATGACTATAGAACCATATAGTATAAACATGACTATAGAACCATATAGTATAAACATGACTATAGAACCATATAGTATAAACATGACTATAGAACCATATAGTATAAACATGACTATAGAGGGACCATATAGTATAAACATGACTATAGAGGGAACCATATAGTATAAACATGACTATAGAGAGGAACCATATAGTATAAACATGACTATAGAGGGAAACCATATAGTATGAACATGACTATAGAGGGAACCATATAGTAAAAACATGACTATAGAACCATATAGTATAAACATGACTATAGAACCATATAGTATAAACATGACTATAGAACCATATAGTATGAACATGACTATAGAGGGAACCATATAGTATGAACATGACTATAGAGGGAACCATATAGTATAAACATGACTATAGAACCATATAGTATAAACATGACTATAGAGGGAACCATATAGTATAAACATGACTATAGAGGGAACCATATAGTATAAACATGACTATAGAGGGAACCATATAGTATAAACATGACTATAGAACCATATAGTATAAACATGACTATAGAGGGAACCATATAGTATAAACATGACTATAGAACCATATAGTATAAACATGACTATAGAGGGAACCATATAGTATAAACATGACTATAGAGGGAACCATATAGTATAAACATGACTATAGAGGGAACCATATAGTATAAACATGACTATAGAGGGACCGTAATAGTATAAACATGACTATAGAGAGGGAACCATATAGTATAAACATGACTATAGAACCATATAGTATGAACATGACTATAGAGGGAACCATATAGTATGAACATGACTATAGAGGGAACCATATAGTATAAACATGACTATAGAGGGAACCATATAGTATAGACATGACTATAGAGGGGAACCATATAGTATAAACATGACTATAGAACCATATAGTATAAACATGACTATAGAGGGAACCATATAGTATAAACATGACTATAGAACCATATAGTATAAACATGACTATAGAACCATATAGTATAAACATGACTATAGAGGGACCATATATAGTATAAACATGACTATAGAGACCATATAGTATAAACATGACTATAGAGGGAACCATATAGTATAAACATGACTATAGAGAGGGAACCATATAGTATAAACATGACTATAGAACCATATAGTATAAACATGACTATAGAACCATAATAGTATAAACATGACTATAGAGGGAACCATATAGTATAAACATGACTATAGAGGGAACCATATAGTATAAACATGACTATAGAGGGAACCATATAGTATAAACATGACTATAGAGAGGGAACCATATAGTATAAACATGACTATAGAGAGGGAACCATATAGTATAAACATGACTATAGAACCATATAGTATAAACATGACTATAGAACCATATAGTATAAACATGACTATAGAACCATATAGTATAAACATGACTATAGAGGGAACCATATAGTATAAACATGACTATAGAGGGAACCATATAGTATAAACATGACTATAGAGGGAACCATATAGTATAAACATGACTATAGAGGGAACCATATAGTATAAACATGACTATAGAACCATATAGTATAAACATGACTATAGAGGGAACCATATAGTATAAACATGACTATAGAACCATATAGTATAAACATGACTATAGAGGGAACCATATAGTATAAACATGACTATAGAACCATATAGTATGAACATGACTATAGAACCATATAGTATAAACATGACTATAGAACCATATAGTATAAACATGACTATAGAGAGGGAACCATATAGTATAAACATGACTATAGAACCATATAGTATAAACATGACTATAGAGGGACCGTAATAGTATAAACATGACTATAGAGAGGGAACCATATAGTATAAACATGACTATAGAACCATATAGTATAAACATGACTATAGAGAGGGAACCATATAGTATAAACATGACTATAGAGAGGGAACCATATAGTATAAACATGACTATAGAGGGAACCATATAGTATAAACATGACTATAGAGGGAACCATATAGTATAAACATGACTATAGAGGGAACCATATAGTATAAACATGACTATAGAGGGAACCATATAGTATAAACATGACTATAGAACCATATAGTGTGAACATGACTATAGAACCATATAGTATAAACATGACTATAGAGGGAACCATATAGTATGAACATGACTATAGAGGGAACCATATAGTATAAACATGACTATAGAGGGAACCATATAGTATAAACATGACTATAGAGGGAACCATATAGTATAAACATGACTATAGAGGGAACCATATAGTATAAACATGACTATAGAGGGAACCATATAGTATAAACATGACTATAGAGGGAACCATATAGTATAAACATGACTATAGAGGGAACCATATAGTATAAACATGACTATAGAACCATATAGTATAAACATGACTATAGAACCATATAGTATAAACATGACTATAGAGGGAACCATATAGTATAAACATGTATAAACATGACTATAGAGGGAACCATATAGTATAAACATGACTATAGAGGGAACCATATAGTATAAACATGACTATAGAGGGAACCATATAGTATAAACATGACTATAGAGGGAACCATATAGTATAAACATGACTATAGAGGGAACCATATAGTATAAACATGACTATAGAGGGAACCATATAGTATAAACATGACTATAGAACCATATAGTATGAACATGACTATAGAACCATATAGTATAAACATGACTATAGAAACCATATAGTATGAACATGACTATAGAGAGGGAACCATATAGTAGAAACATGACTATAGAGGGAACCATATAGTATAAACATGACTATAGAGGGAACCATATAGTATAAACATGACTATAGAGGGAACCATATAGTATAAACATGACTATAGAGGGAACCAAATGTCACATAATCTTGTTGTAAGGATATGATTGCTTAACAAATAGCATGCAAATGACAGAACAACCCAAAAAAAGGCAACTGATTAAACATTGTTGAACGCCAAGTCATATAATACTTAGACATCACTTTGCGTTTATTCGTTTGTCAAATACAAAGACGTTGGATCTTCAGAGGAGCAGAGTTTCACATTACATCTGAAGCTACAGTACTGTTTTCAGGGTTCAGCGTTTCTTGGGCTTGGTTTGTCTGGGGCTAGGCTCAGGCTTCTGACTCACTGGTTTGGGTTCAGGGCTGGACACCTTTGACTTGGGAGACGCTGCCACAGACTGCTTGCTCACTGCAATGCAAATTGTATGGATGAGTGTCCAAAACACAAATTCAACAGTTTTGACCTATCACTGAAGGGGTGTTACAGTGATGACCTATCAATGAGGTGTTTTACGGTGTTGACCTATCACAGCGGTGTGTTGACCTATCACAGAGGTGTGTTATGGTGTTGACCTATCACAGAGGTGTGTTACGGTGTTGACCTATCACAGAGGTGTGTTACAGTGTTGACCTATCACAGAGGTGTGTTACAGTGTTGACCTATCACAGAGGTGTGTTACGGTGTTGACCTACCTTTGGCCTCCAGACTGGGCCTGCCCTGTAGCTGTCTCTCCAGATCTTGGATCTTCTCCAGCGCAGCCTGGAGGGCCTCCTCTGCCTTTAGGGCCCGTTCCTCTGCTCGCTGGACACGAGCCTCAACCCCACTGACAGACAGACAGACAGACAAACAGGCACACAAAATCAAAAAAGCACACAGGCAAGATGGCCCTTGTTGGACAGAAAAATAAAGTGAAGCACTGTAGATAGTGTGGCCGCTCATGAATGACAAATAACTTACAGTAACTCGTGCTGCAGAACCCCTACTGTGGCCAGGGCATCAAAGGCTCTCTGACCGTTAGGTGTGTGTGGACGGGCAACCATGTCTTCGGTCTGCCGAGGGCCAAACAAAGAAGATTTGGACATTGGATCTGAATGTCTGTCTTTTTACAACAATGTTTTCATAATGAAATTATATACTGGTAAAACACACAGCACCATGTACTGACCCCATCCAGCTGAATAGTATCCTCCCCCAGGGTTCGCTCAATGATGTTACCATCATGGCCTATCAGCTTCATAATAGAGCCGGCCAGTGAGCACTCCAGGGCCTCTTCTGGGTACTCTGCCTCCACCTACAGGTCAAAAATAGGTATTGCAGAACAATTCCAAAACTGCAGTCGATGAGACATCCAACCTCTGGCTCTCTGGACAATATTAAATCGTGAGTGAAAATATGTGAAGGGTGAAGTTGCTAATAGAACTAGGGTCCTTTTAGCATTTCCCCATTAATGGTAAATATTAGGATTAGGGGATGGGAAGCGCATTCTAGATCTCACCCCGGAGCTGTATAAAAACAAGTCACTTGCAAGTCAAATCAAAAGTTATTTGTCACATAGCCAAATATAACAGGTGTAGACCTTAACGTGAAATGCGTACTTATAAGCCCTTAACCAACAATGCAGTTCAAGAAGTAAAGTTAAGAAAATATTTACTAAATAAACTAAAGTTAAAAAAATCAAATAAAAAGTAACAATAACGAGGCTATATACAGGGGGTACCGGTACCAAGTCAGGTAATTTCAATGATTTGGATTAGGAGTCCTTGTTGAACACCTCTCAGGTACTGGAATAGGACATGGCCAGTTTTGTTTCAAAATGTGTTTTAGTAGTATTCTTTGGTGTAGCTACTGCAGGTGTAAGCTCACCATGTGTACGACCTCAATGAATTCCATTGGACTCTTCTTGTTCGGCTCCTCTTCTTCATCCAAAGCTTCTAGTGGGACAACTGCCGGTAGGTTCATCTGAGGAAAGCAGGTGATGTAATTATAAACTGCGCAATAAAATGAACTGCCTTTTTTAGGACCCTGTCTTTCAAAGATAATACGTAAAGATCCAAATAACTTCACAGATCTTCATTGTGAAGGGTTTATACACTGTTTCCTATGCTTGTTCAATGAACCATAAACAATGTATGAAGATGCACCTGTGGAACGGTCGTTAAGACACTAACAGTTTACAGACGGTAGGCAATTAAGGTCACAGTTATGAAGACTTAGGACACTAAAGAGGCCTTTCTACTGACACTGAAAAACACCAAAAGAAAGATGCCCAGGGTCCCTGCTCATCTGCGTGAACGTGCCTTACAGGCTGACTACATCGCTCGCGTCGTGTGCACGATCGTTGCAAAATAAATGTAGAAATCTATATTATTAAATTATTGCATCCACACTGCTTGCTCGCGCCAACGAGCGTCTGCGTTGTCAAGGGCTAAAATAGAAGTCAGTTCTATTTCTGACGCAGATCACGCTGCAAGTCCTGCCTCTCCCATCTCCTCATTGGTTTATAGAAGCAGGTACCCACGTGGCATCTCCTCATTGGTAATACCCACGTGAGTGACTGAAGACAAACGATAATGTGGTGGTAATGCAACTAATTTATGAAAGTTGCCAATTGCAATATAAAGTCAAGAGAAGAAAAAGCCTGGAAGGATGAGAGATGACTAGAAATGATTCGGTTGACCGTTTTATGTGTGGATTAATTGGTGGAGTAGAGGACCTTGTGCATTTCAGGTAAAATAACAACTCAATGTTTGTATCCCAGGACAAATTAGCTAGCAATTGCAAGCTACCTAGCTAAATTGCCATAAAAGTTTCATGCTTTTCAACCTGTCCCCAAATTAATATAATTGGTTTGTTTTGATATTTTAACCTGAGTGTCGTGATCGCGTTTGGTGTGGGGGGACAAAATACATTTATGCACGATGGCGCACGCACACAGCCAGTTTGGGTTCCGTCTCTTAGGCATGCTGCAAGGAGACATGAGGAATGTGTCCAAATGTGTCCAGGGCAATAAATTGCAATGTCTGTACTGTGAGACGACCGCTGATCGTCCTCGCAGTGGCAGACCACGTGTAACAACACCTGCACAGGATTGGTACATCCGAACATCACACCTGCGGGACAGGTACAGGGTGGCAACAACAACTGCCCGAGTTACACCAGGAACGCACAATCCCTCCATCAGTGCTCAGAATGTCTGCAATAGGCTGAGAGAGGCTGGACTGAGGGCTTGTAAGCCTGTTGTAAGGCAGGTCCTCACCAGACATCACCGGCAACAACGTTGCCTATGGGCACAAACCAGACAGGACTGGCAAAAAGTGCTCTTACTGACAAGTCATGGTTTTCTCTCACCAGGGGTGATGGTCGGATTTGCGTTTATCGTCGAAGGAATGAGCGTTACACCGAGGCCTGGAGCAGGATCAATTTGGAGGTGGATGGTCCATCATGGTCTGGGGCGGTGTGTCACAGCATCATCGGACTGAGCTTGTGGTCATTGCAGGCAATCTCAACGCTGTGCGTTACAGGGAAGACATCCTCCTCCCTCATGTGGTACCCTTCCTGCAGGCTCATCCTGACATGACCCTCCAGCATGACCATGCCACCAGCCATACTACTCGTTCTGTGAGTGATTTCCTGCAAGACAGGAATGTCAGTGTTCTGCCATGGCCAGCGAAGAGCCCGGATCTCAATCCCATTGAGCACCTCAAGGACCTGTTGGATCGGAGGGTGAGGGCTAGGGCCATTCCCCCCAGAAATGTCCGGGAACTTGCAGGTGCCTTGGTGGAAGAGTGGGGTAACATCTCACAGCAAGAACTGGCAAATCTGGTGCAGTCCAATGAGGAGGAGAAGCACTGCAGTACTTAATGCAGCTGGTGGCCACACTTACTTTTGACCCCCCCCCTTTGTTCAGGGACACATTATTCCATTTCTGTTAGTCACATGTCTGTGGAACTTGTTCAATATATGTCTCAGTTGTTTAATCTTGTTATGGTCATACAAATTCTTACACTTATTAAGTTTGCTGAAAATAAACGCAGTTGACAGTAAGAAGACGTTTCTTTTTTTGCTGAGTTTATATCACATAAACAAAGCACTTGACTTTTTAAAAATGTTTCAAATGACATCAAAACAGCCATCAAGCTAGTTGAATCAACGATGTTTCCACGTCATTTCACCAACAACAATTTAGGCTATATTTTTCCTACAGATGTTCACAAATGAAAACGGAAAACTGATTGGGTTTCAAAGAAGTCATCAACGTGAAGGAATTTGGGATTATTTTTTTACCCAGCTTTTTACCTACATCTATATATTTAACCTACAATGATATGGCAAAAAAATTCATTCACTTTGAATTTACATTAGTTGACATCTCAATCAAATGTAAATCAAAACTAAACATTAAACTGATGTCAGTGCCCAGTGGGATGGTATTCACACATCAGGTGGCTAACTGCAAGGTAGCGAGGGATAGGTAAAGGATTATGACAGGCTCACCAGAGATTCCATGCTGGGCATCGCAGAGGGAAGGAGTTCCGTGAAAGAACGATGGACCAAATTCAGTGTGACGAGCAGCTCCACGGGACTGCCCTTCTTGTCGGACAGCAGGATCCGACAGGACTCCATCCACTCGCCACATTCCCTCTGAGCAGCGTGAATGCGCACACACACACACAAACACATACACGCATGCACACACGAGCACAAACACACAAGCTTAGCATTCACATCCTTGAGTGCAAAACAATGAGAATGTTAGCAGGCTCTACACAGCAAGCCTCTGTGTGGGTCAGTGAGTACCTGCAGTTTACTAAGCTCAGAAAGCTCATTCTCTGAGTCATCCCGAGCCATGCTCCTCTGAATCTCCTCCTCCACAATGGCCCGACAAGAGCTGCACAGAGAGAGAGAAAAAAAAGCTCTGAGTTAGTGTGAACCATCTTCTTACACCCGAAATCCCCATGATCCACTCATCGTTATGCTTACAAAATTTACGATCCAGTGTGGCTCAGTTGGTAGAGCATGGCGCTTGCAATGTCAGGATTGTGAGTTCGATTCCCTCTGGGGCCACCCACACGAAAATGTATTCACGCACTACTGTAAGTCGGAAAAAAGCTTCTGATAAATGGCATTGAGGAGTATACCACCTCAGTCATCGGCTTCTTCAATAGGTGCATCGACGACGTCGTTCCCACAGTGACCGTATGTACATACAGTGGGGCAAAAAAGTATTTAGTCAGCCACCAATTGTGCAAGTTCTCCCACTTAAAAAGATGAGAGAGGCCTGTACTTTTCATCATAGGCACACTTCAACTATGACAGACAAATTGAGAAAAAAATCCAGAAAATCACATTGTAGGATTTTTGATGAATTTATTTGCAAATTATGGTGGAAAATAAGTATTTGGTCACCTACAAACAAGCAAGATTTCTGGCTCTCACAGACCTGTAACTTCTTCTTTAAGAGGCTCCACTGTCCTCCACTCGTTAGCTGTATTAATGGCACCTGTTTGAACTTGTTATCAGTATAAAAGACACCTGTCCACAACCTCAAACAGTCACACTCCAAACTCCACTATGGCCAAGACGAAAGAGCTGTCAAAGGACACCAGAAACAAAATTGTAGACCTGCACCAGGATGGGGAGACTGAATCTGCAATAGGTAAGCAGCTTAGTTTGAAGAAATCAACTGTGGGAGCAATTATTAGGAAATGGAAGACATACAATACCACTGATAATCTCCCTCGATCTGGGGCTCCACGCAATATCTAACCCCGCTATGCCCTATTACGGACTACAAAGGGAAACCCAGGCGAGAGCCTACCAGATGAGCTAAATGCCTTTCACGCTCGCTTCAAGGCAAGCAACACTGAAGCATGCACGAGAGCACCAGCTGTTCTGGATGACTGTGTGATAACGCTCTCGGTAGCCGATGTGAGCAAGACCTTTAAACAGGTCAACATTCACAAAGCCGCGGGCCAGATGGATTACCAGGACGTGTCCTCAAAGCATGTCCGGACCAACTGGCAAGTGTCTTCGCTGACATTTTCAACCTCTCCCTGACTGAGTCTGTAATACCTAAATGTTTCAAGCAGACCACCATAGTCCCTGTGCCCAAGGAAGCGAAGGTAACCTGCCTAAATGATTTCCGCCCCGTAGCACTCACGTCAGTAGCCATGAAGTACTTTGAAAGGCTGGTCATGGCTCACATCAACAGCATCCTCTCGGATACCCTAGACCCACTCAAATTCGCATACCGCCCCAACAGATCCACAGATAACGCACTCAACACTTCCCTTTCCCACCTGTACAAAAGGAACACGTGAAAAAAAAAAACGTTCAACACCATAGTGCCCACAAAGCTCATCACTAAGCTAAGGACCCTGAGACTAAACACTTTCCTCTGCAACTGGATCATGGACTTCCTGACAGGCCGCCCCCAGTT
Source organism: Oncorhynchus tshawytscha (assembly GCF_018296145.1). Lineage (NCBI taxonomy): Eukaryota > Metazoa > Chordata > Actinopteri > Salmoniformes > Salmonidae > Oncorhynchus > Oncorhynchus tshawytscha. The sequence goes on along the minus strand of NC_056434.1, from coordinate 13,922,603 downwards.
GGTAAGGGTAGGCAACAACACGTCTGCCACGCTGATCTTCAAAGCTGTGCTAAGGACCCTGAGACTAAACACTTCCCTCTGCAACTGGATCCTAGACTTCCTGACGGGCCGCCCCCAGTTGGTAAGGGTAGGCAACAACACGTCTGCCACGCTGATCTTCAAAGCTGGGGCCCCTCAGTGGTGTGTACTTAGTCCCCTCCTGTATTCCCTGTTCACCCACGACTGCGTGGCCAAACACGACTCCAACACCATCATTAAGTTTGCTGACAACACAACAGTAGTAGGCCTAATCACCAACAATGATGAGACGGCCTATAGGAAGTAGGTCAAAGAACTGTTACAGTGCCTTGCGAAAGTATTCGGCCCCCTTGAACTTTGCGACCTTTTGCCACATTTCAGGCTTCAAACATAAAGATATAAAACTGTATTTTTTTGTGAAGAATCAACAACAAGTGGGACACAATCATGAAGTGGAACGACATTTATTGGATATTTCAAACTTTTTTAACAAACCAAAAACTGAAATATTGGACGTGCAAAATTATTCAGCCCCCTTAAGTTAATACTTTGTAGCGCCACCTTTTGCTGCGATTACAGCTGTAAGTCGCTTGGGGTATGTCTCTATCAGTTTTGCACATCGAGAGACTGAAATTTTTTCCCATTCCTCCTTGCAAAACAGCTCGAGCTCAGTGAGGTTGGATGGAGAGCATTTGTGAACAGCAGTTTTCAGTTCTTTCCACAGATTCTCGATTGGATTCAGGTCTGTACTTTGACTTGGCCATTCTAACACCTGGATTAGTTTATTTTTGAACCATTCCATTGTAGATTTTGCTTTACGTTTTGGATCATTGTCTTGTTGGAAGACAAATCTCCGTCCCAGTCTCAGGTCTTTTGCAGACTCCATCAGGTTTTCTTCCAGAATGGTCCTGTATTTGGCTCCATCCATCTTCCCATCAATTTTAACCATCTTCCCTGTCCCTGCTGAAGAAAAGCAGGCCCAAACCATGATGCTGCCACCACCATGTTTGACAGTGGGGATGATGTGTTCAGGGTGATGAGCTGTGTTGCTTTTACGCCAAACATAACGTTTTGCATTGTTGCCAAAAAGTTCAATTTTGGTTTCATCTGACCAGAGCACCTTCTTCCACATGTTTGGTGTGTCTCCCAGGTGGCTTGTGGCAAACTTTAAACAACACTTTTTATGGATATCTTTAAGAAATGGCTTTCTTCTTGCCACTCTTCCATAAAGGCCAGATTTGTGCAATATACGACTGATTGTTGTCCTATGGACAGAGTCTCCCACCTCAGCTGTAGATCTCTGCAGTTCATCCAGAGTGATCATGGGCCTCTTGGCTGCATCTCTGATCAGTCTTCTCCTTGTATGAGCTGAAAGTTTAGAGGGACGGCCAGGTCTTGGTAGATTTGCAGTGGTCTGATACTCCTTCCATTTCAATATTATCGCTTGCACAGTGCTCCTTGGGATGTTTAAAGCTTGGGAAATCTTTTTGTATCCAAATCCGGATTTAAACTTCTTCACAACAGTATCTCGGACCTGCCTGGTGTGTTCCGTGTTCTTCATGATGCTCTCTGCGCTTTTAACGGATCTCTGAGACTATCACAGTGCAGGTGCATTTATACGGAGACTTGATTACACACAGGTGGATTGTATTTATCATCATTAGTCATTTAGGTCAACATTGGATCATTCAGAGATCCTCGCTGAACTTCTGGAGAGAGTTTGCTGCACTGAAAGTAAAGGGGCTGAATAATTTTGCACGCCCAATTTTTCAGTTTTTGATTTGTTAAAAAAGTTTGAAATATCCAATAAATGTCATTCCACTTCATGATTGTGTCCCACTTGTTGTTGATTCTTCACAAAAAAATACAGTTTTATATCTTTGTTTGAAGCCTGAAATGTGGCAAAAGGTCGCAAAGTTCAAGGGGGCCGAATACTTTCGCAAGGCACTGTAGTGTGGTGCCAGGACAACAACCTCTCCCTCAATGTGAGCAAGACAAGCTGATTGTGGACTACAGGGAAAGGCAGGCCGAACAGGCCCCCATTAACATCAACGGGGCTGTTGTGGAACGGGTCCAGATGTTCAAGTTTCTTGGTGTCCAAATCACCAACGTACTATCATTGTCCAAACACACCAAGACAGTTGTGAAGAGGGCACGACAAAACCTTTTTCCCCCTCAGCAGACTGAAAAGATTTGGCATGGATCCTCAGATTCTCAAAATGTTCTATAGCTACACCATCGAGAGCATCCTGATCGGTTGCATCACCGCCTGGTATGGCAACTGCTCAGCATCTGACGATAAGGTGCTACAGGTGGTAGTGCATACGGCCCAGTACATCACTTGGGCCAACCTTCTTGCCACCCAGGACATATATAACAGGCGGTGTCAGAGGAAAGCCCATAAAATTGTCAGAGACTCCAGTCATCCAAGTTAGACTGTTTTCTCTGCTACTGCACAGCAAGCGGTACCAGAGCGCGAAGTCTAGGACCAAAAGGCACCTTAACAGCTTCCACCCCCAAGCCATTAGACCGCTAAACAATTAAACAAATGGCCACCGGTACCCCCTCCATTTGTTTGTATACTGCTACGACTTGCTGTTTATTATCTAGGCATAGTCACTTCACCCCTACCTACATGTACAAATTACCTCAACTAACCTGTACCCCCGCACACTGACTCGGTGCCAGTACCCCTGGATATAGCCTCGTTATTGTTGTGTTATTGTGTTACTTATTTTCAATTATTATTATTACTTTAAAAAATGTATTATTATTTTTTACTTTAGTTTAATTGGTAAATATTTTCTTAACTCTTCTTGAACTCCGCTGTTGGTTAAGGGCTTGTAAGTAAGCATTTCACGGTAAGGTCTACACTTATTCGGCGCACGTGACAAATAAAGATTGATTTGATATTTACCTGGTGATATATTTGGAGAAGTAGTCCAGTTTCTCTGAGAGGTTCTTGGCGTCTTCCTCTAGTTGCTCCAGGGAGACCTCCATGATGGCGGTGGTGTTGATCCCCGGCAGGGCGTCTTGCTCCTGGTCGTCACAGTGGTCTGGGACCATCTGGAGGAGCATGTCCACCATCCAGCGAGTCAGAGCCGTGTGGATGGAGTTCACCTGGAAACACAGGCCAGAGACAATACGTAGGGGCTGGAGGGGTACTCTACTCCTTTTATAGTGACCCTATTCCCTCACAGTAGTGCACTATATAGGGAATAGGGTGTCATTTGGGACGCATCTAATATCTTCCCAGAAGGTCTCTGGTCAAAACCAGTGCACTATAAAGGGAATAGAGTGCAATTTGGAATGCATCCATAAAATCAAATGTACACACATTCCAATAGCAGGTAAAGGAATTGCTATCCAGGGACAGCTATGCCCGTCTCCAGTACCTCCTCACATAGCCTTCGGTTCTCACAGTCAAAGAAGTTGGCTTGGGTCAAGATGAACTCCCGGAGAGTGTTGAAGACATCATTGATCTCGATCCTAGAATACACAAATTGTTTGACAAAAAAAAAAAGAAGCTTTGCAACAAACGGGCTCTGGTCAAAAGTAGTGTACTATACAGGGAATATTGTGCCATTTGGGACAAACATATAGCATACAAAGAGGAGCCAGGAGAACTCACTGGACGTGTGGTTTGTGCTTGACCCTCTCATTCTCAGGCTGGGTGCTGTGGACGTGCTTCAAGGACTCCTCCGCCAGCAACATCCAGCTACCCAGGGCCTTCTCCAGCTTCAGCCAATCACAGTGGGGCAGCCTCTCTGTGCGGCCAACAAGGGCCTTCAGTCGGGTGGCCCAGAATTCCATCACCCCGACCAGACTCATCAGTTGCTTGTGGATTCCTGAAAGGGCCACACAGACCAGTTGGTAAGGGATATTCAGGTATGTATTGGATTATCAGGGTTCTTCAGTATGGACCAACATTTGTTGAATCAGGGGGGGTTCGTGATGGGATGAAAAAAACCCTGCACACCCAGTACGTAGTTCTCCAGAATTCTACCTTCGTGCTCCGGTTTCCTGGGATCTGCTGTATATTCCCTCCAGACTGCGTCCGTCTCTCACACTCTCTCACCGCCATAGAAATACAATCTATAGAACATGCAGCCCAATTCTAATAAACTTTTCTGTGACGATGGGTCATTCCATTTCTAAGCTCACCACTCTCGCCGTTGATGCGCGTGCCCAGCTGCTTGTGGAGCTCCGACACGGCCAGGCCCAGCTCCCTCATGGCCTCCTGGCCCCTGGGGGGCTCGCCGTCTGGGGCCGGGTGTCTCCTGAAGAGCCGGAGGCCCACCTCCTCCCAGGCCTCCTGCAGCTGGCCCAGCATGTTGAGGGTCTCCTGGCAGGAGAGGAGGTCTTCGCCCCCGTAGCGCTCACACTGAATGGTCAACGCCTGGAGGATGGGGGAGAGGATGGAGATGTCAGTGGGACTGTCCATTATACCTGACTCACAGCAGCAGCTCCCGAGTGGTGCAGAGGCTAAGGCATTGCATCTCAGTGCTCTAGAGGCGTCATTATAGACCCTGGTTCGATTCCAGGCTGTATCACAACCGGCCGTGATTGAGAGTCTCATAGGGCGGCGCACAATTGGCCTAGTGTGGTTCAGGTTTGAGTTTGGCCTGGGTAGGCAGTCAATGTAAATATCTGTTCTTAATTTTTTTTAAATGTGTATTTATTTTATTTCACCTTTATTTAACCAGGTAGGCTAGTTGAGAACAAGTTCTCATTTACAACTGCGACATGGCCAAGATAAAACAAAGCAGTTCGACACACTCAACAACACAGTTACACGTGGAATAAACAAACATACAGTCAATAATACAGTAGAAAAAAAAGTATATATATACAGTGTGTGCAAATGAGGTAAGATAAGGCAATAAATAGGTAAGGCAATAAATAGACCATGGAGGCGAAGTAATTACAATAAAGCAATTAAACACTGGAATGGTAGATGTGCAGAAGAAGAATGTACAAGTAGAGATACTGGGGTGCAAAGGAGCAAGATAAATAAATAAATAAATACAGTATGGGGATGAGGTAGTTGGACAGGCTATTTACAGATGGGCTATGTACAGGTGCAGTGATCTGAGAGCTGCTCTAACAGCTGGTGCTTAAAGCTAGTGAGGGAGATATGAGTCTCGAGCTTCAGCGATTTTTGTAGTTCGTTCCAGTCATTGGCAGCAAAGAACTGGAAGGAAAGGCGGTCAACGTAGGTATTGGCTTGGGGGTGACCAGTGAGATATACCTGCTGGAGCGCATGCTACGGGTGGGTGCTGCTATGGTGACCAGTGAGCTGAGATAAGGAGGGGCTTTACCTAGCAAAGACTTGTAGATGACCTGGAGCCAGTGGGTTTGGCGACGAGTATGAAGCGAGGGCCAGCCAACGAGAGCGTACAGGTTGCAGTGGTGGGTAGTATATGGGGCTTTGGTGACAAAACAGATGGCACTGTGATAGACTGCATCCAATTTGTTGAGTAAAGTGTTGGAGGCTATTCTGTAAATGACATCGCCGAAGTCGAGGATCGGTAGGATGGTCAGGTTTACGAGGGTATGTTTGACAGCATGAGTGAAGGATGCTTTGTTGCGGAATAGGAAGCCGATACTAAATTTCATTTTGGATTGGAGATGCTTAATGTGAGTCTGGAAGGAGAGTTTACAGTCTAACTAGACCCCTAGGTATTTGTAGTTGTCCACATATTCTAAGTCAGAACCGTCCAGAGTAGTGATGCTGGACGGGCGGGCAGGTGCGGGCAGCGATCGGTTGAAGAGCATGCATTTAGTTTTACTTGCATTTAAGAGCAGTTGGAGGCCACGGAAGGAGAGTTGTATGGCATTGAAGCTCGTCTGGAGGGTTGTTAACAGTGTCCAAAGAAGGGCCAGAAGTGTACAGAATGGTGTCGTCTGCGTAGACGTGGATCAGAGAATCACCAGCAGCAAGAGCGACATCATTGATGTATACAGAGAAGAGAGTCGGCCCGAGAATAGAACCCTGTGGCACCCCCATAGAGACTGCAAGAGGTCTGTACAACAGGCCCTCCGATTTGACACACTGAACTCTGAGAAGTAGTTGGTGAACCAGGCGAGAAAATCATTTGAGAAACCAAGGCTGTTGAATCTGCCAATAGGAATGTGGTGATTGACAGAGTCAAAAGCCTTGGCCAGGTCGATGAATATGGCTGCACAGTAATGTCTCTTATCGATGGCGGTTATGATATCATTTAGGACCTTGAGCGTGGCTGAGGTGCACCCATGACCAGCTCGGAAACCAGATTGCATAGCGGAGAAGGTACGGTGGGGTTCGAAATTGTCGGTAATCTGTTTGTTAACTTGGTTTTCGAAGACCTTAGAAAGGCAGGGTAGGATAGATATAGGTCTGTAGCAGTTTGGGTCTAGAGTGTCACCCCCATTGAAGAAGGGGATGACCGCGGCAGCTTTGCAATCTTTGAGAATCTCAGACGACACGAAAGAGAGGTTGAACAGGCTAGTAATAGGGGTTGCAACAATTTTGGCAGATAATTTTACAAAGAGAGGGTCCAGATTGTCTAGCTGTCTGATTTGTAGGGGCCCAGGTTTTGCAGTTCTTTAAGAACATCAGCTATCTGGATTTGGGCGAAGGAGAAATGGGGGAGGCTTGGGCAAGTTGCTGTGGGGGGTGCAGGGCAATTGACCGGGCTAGAGTTAGCCAGGTGGAAAGCATGGCCAGCCGTAGAAAAATGCTTATTGAAATTCTCAATTATAATGGATTGGTGGTGGATCGGTGGTGACAGTGTTTCCTAGCCTCAGTGCAGTGGGCAGCTTGGAGGAGGTGTTCTTATTCTCCATGGACTTTACAGTGTCCCATAACTTTTTTGAGTTTGTGCTACAGGATGCAAAATTCTGCTTGAAAAAGCTAGCCTTAGCTTTCCTAACTGCCTGTGTATATTGGTTCCTAACTTCTCTGAAAAGTTGCATATCACGGGGGCTATTCGATGCTAATGCAGAATGCCACTGGATGTTTTTGTGCTGGTCAAGGGCAGTCAGGTTTGGAGTGAACCAAGGGCTATATCTGTTCCTGGTTCTATACTTTTTTAAAGGGGCATGCTTGTTTAATATGGTGAGGAAGGCACTTTTAAAGAATAACCAGGCATCCTCTACGGACGGGATGAGGTCAATATCCTTCCAGGATACCCGGGCCAGGTCGATTAGAAAGGCCTGCAAGCTGAAGTGTTTTAGGGAGCGTTTGACAGTGATGAGGGGTGGTCATTTGACCGCAGGCCCGTTACAGATGCAGGCAATGAGGCAGTGATTGCTGAGATCTTGGTTGAAGACAGCAGAGGTGTATTTGGAGGGCAAGTTGGTTAGGATGATATCTATGAGGGTGCCCATGTTTACGGATTTGGGGTTGTACTTGGTGGGTTCATTGATAATTTATGTGAGATTGAGGGCATCAAGCTTAGATTGCAGGATGGCCGAGGTGTTAAGCATGTCCCAGTTTAGGTCACCTAGCAGCACAAGCTCTGAAGATAGATGGGGGGCAATCAATTCACATATGGTGTCCAGGGCACAGCTGGGGGCAGAGGGTGGTCTATAGCAAGCTGCAACGGTGAGAGACTGGTTTGTGGAAAGGTGGATTTTTAAAAGTGTTAAAATTTTAGATTGCAACACCGCCCCCTTTGGCAGTTCTATCTTGTCGGAAAATGTTATAGTTAGGGATGGAAATTTCAGGGGTTTTGGTGGTCTTCCTAAGCCAGGATTCAAAGGCTATAAGAACTGGTCGTCTAGTATGTTTGAAACAGAGAGTAAAAGGGGTATGTTTCTGGAGGCGATAGAATAGATTCAAGGCATAATATACAGACAAAGGTATGGTAGGATGTCGATTCAGTGGAAGTAAACCTATGCATTGAGTGACGATGCATAGCCGAGTGATCACAGGAGTCCAGTGAGTAGTGAGGCTGGCTGGAGACACGGCGATTCAGACAGCTAGCTGGCCGGGGCTAGCAAACTAGCAGGAGGCCCTTAGAGGGACATCGCAACGGAGGAAGTCTGTTATAGCCTCCTCGTGCGGAGACTCCTCGTCAGTTGTGATGGATTAGTAGGGTTCAGTGTGGTAAAGGGGTCCAGTTCCATGTGGTAAAGGGGTCCAGACTAATTGGCAAAATAGGTATTGTGGCCAAAGAAATTCAGCTAACAGTCCGATATGCTCTAGACCGCTAGCGGGCCGCGGCAAGCAGGCTAGCAGATGGTCATTCAGGGGACGTCGCGACGGAGGGGCCAGTTGAATAACCTCCTGGGGCAGATTACGTCGGTAGTCCTTTCGTGAAGGATCGGTCGGGGCTTCGTACCGGCAGTAAAAGGGGTCCAGGTATATGTATTGTAGCCCAGGAATGGCTGATGGACCTCTTCAGTTAGCCGGGAGATGGGCTTAGCATGGACTAGCTCCAAGCTAATTGGTGATTGCTTCGGGACAGAGACATTAGCCAGGAGTAGCCACTAGGATTGCAGCTAGCTAGCTGCGATGATCCAGGTGAAAAGGTTCAGAGCTTGCGGTGGGAATCCGGTGATATGGAGAGAAAAATAGGTTTGGTATGCTCTGGTTTGAATCGCGTTGTGCAAACAGGCGAGAGTTTTCCGAGCTAAAGGATAGCTGATGACCGCTAGCAGTGGTTAGCTGACTACTAGCTAGTAGCTAGTTAGCTGGCTAGCTTCTGTTGGGGGTTCCGATTCAGAAGTAAGGAAAAATACTTTAGAAAAAAGCAGATCCATACCACATTGGGTGAGGTGGGTTGCAAGAGAGTATTTTGAAGTTAAGGTTTAGAAAAATATGCAAAGAAAAAATATATAAAAGATATATATATACACATGCGACACGACAAAGACGAGGACAAAGACATCTGACTGCTACGCCATCTGGGATTAAGAAGAACTGATTTGCCTAGTTTAATAAAGGTTCAATAAAATAAACAGGCCAGCTCAGTACAGCTAAGCTTGGCTCAGCACGGTTTCACTCAGTAGTGTGAAAAGGGTATTACAGTGGTGCTACACTAGTGACATACAGTTGAGCAGTATTCTTCAATCCTGGTCCTGAGGACTCACAGAGTGTGCAGAGTTTTGCTCCAGACTAGTACTAAAATATATCCGGTGATACACATATGAAAGTGTTAAAAACCTCAACATTAAAACAGGAACAGAAGAACAATTCTTACATTGGACCACTGTTTCAAATCTGAATAAAGCTGTTCTTCTGAAACTTTCTCAAATTTCGGATCCGGGCTCCTACAAAACAAACAAGCATCACAATGATATGAAGACAAAACAATGACAACTGCTCTCGTGACAGGCTGACAGTCATTTCTATGAGTAGGTGCCAGTGGGCATGTCTACGCTACCTGATGTTGGCGCCAACGAACGTGTGCCATTTGACGATGTCAGCTTGTATGCTACTTATCCCCTCACAGTGACCGTGCTCAGCCTCTCTCAGACTCTGCACAAAGGACGTCAGCTGCTCCTTCCACTGCTCTGTCAGCTGCATGATATGGTTCAAGTCTTCTGTGTCCTACGAGATACAAGGTTTATGTTTCATTATTATTTTCATCAGTATGAAGTTGTTTTATTCCAATTCAGTCAATTTGAGGGACGAGACCAGGACAACATAGAAAAATAGAATACCTTATCAATAATAGATGATTTCAGAAAAGCAGGAATTCCCATCCCAGTGAATGGCCTATGACAGTGTGGAGTTTACCTTGGAGGTCAGGAAGAGTGTAAAGTGCTCAGCAGTCTTGGTCCAGGTCTGCTCACTGACGTGAAGCCTGCTGGCCAGCTGGAGGTTGTTCAACTTGATCACCTGGGAGGAAACAAATCAATATGAACAACTCTGACACATAGGCAAATAGGGTTGTATTCATAACGGTACTTCGTAGCAAAATATTTTGCAACGGAAAACTAAAATGTCCTGGTAGCTCCTCCCTGTTTCTTCCATTTGGTGCCAAAAGAATAAACCCCAGTTAACACTAGGATCAGGACAAGAGAAGTCTGCGGTTCTGCTCCCTTCTCTCCTCGTCTTCACTTTGAAATCTACAATACCAGTCAAAAGTTTGGACACACCGAGTCATTCAAGCGTTTTTCTTTATTTTGACTATTTTCTACATTGTAGAATAACAGTGAAGACATCAAAACTATGAAATAACACATATGGAATCATGTAGTAACCAAAAAAAGTGCTAAACAAATCAAAATATATTTTAGATTTTAAATTCGACACAGTAGCCACCCTTTGCCTTGATGACAGCTTTGCACACTCCTGGCATTCTCTCAGCCAGCTGCATGAGGTAGTCACCTGGAATGCATTTCAATTAACAGGTGTGCCTTCTTAAAAGTTAATTTTGGGAATTGATTTCCTTCTTAATGTTTGAGCCAATCAGTTGTGTTGTGACAAGGTAGGGGTGGTATACAGAAGACAGCCCTATTTGGTAAAATACCAAGTACATATTATGGCAAGAACAGTTCAAATAAGCAAAGAGAAACGACAGTCCATCATTACTTTAAGACACAAAGGTCAGTCAATGCGGAAAATTTCAAGAACTTTGAAAGTTTCTTCAAGCGCTATGAAGAAACTGGCTCTCATGAGGACCGCCACAGGAAAGGAAGACCCTGAGTTACCTCTGCTGCAGAGGATACGTTCATTAGAGCACCTCAGATTGCAGCCCATATAAATGCTTCACAGAGTTCAAGTAACAGACACATCTCAACATCAACTGTTCAGAGGAGATTGCGTCAATCAGGTCCTTCATGGTCAAATTGTTGCAAAGAAACCACTACTAAAGGACACTAATAAAAAGAAGAGACTTGCTTGGGCCAAGAAACACGAGCAATGGACATTAGACCGGTGGAAATCTGTCCTTTGGTCTGACGGGTCCAAATGTGAGATTTTTGGTTCCAACCGACGTGTTTTTGTGATGAACTCCGCAAGTGTGGTTCCCACTGTGAAGCATGGAGGAGGAGTTGTGATCGTGCTTTGCTGGGGACACTGTCAGTGATTTATTTATAATTCAAGGCACACTTAACCAGCAAGGCTACCACAGCATTCTGCAGCGATACGCCATACCATCTGGTTTGCGCTTAGTGGGACTATCATTTTTTTTCTCAACAGGACAATGACCCAAAACACACCTCCAGGCTGTGTAAGGGCTATTTGCCCAAGAAGGAGAGTGATGGTGCTGCATCAGATGACCTGGCCTCCACAATCACCCGACCTCAAATCAATTGAGATGGTTGGGGATGAGATGGACCGCATAGTGAAGGAAAAGCAGCCAACAAGTGCTCAGCATATGTGGGAACTCCTACAAGACTGTTGGAAAAGCATTCGTCATGAAGCTGGTTGAGAGAATGCCAAGAGTGTGCAAAGCTGTCATCAAGGCAAAGGGTGACTACTTTGAAGAATCTAAAATATATTTTGATTTGTTTAACACTTTTTTGGTTACTACATGATTCCATATGTGTTATTTCATAGTTTTGATATCTTCACTATTATTCAAGTAAAGGAGTAGGTGTGTCCACTTTTTGACTGGTACTGCATGTCCTAACCTAGCTATGCATTCTATTGTATTTCAACATGTCCTAATGTTGCTAATGCTACGACAAGATGGCTGACAAGGACTGACAGACAGACAAGATAGATGGAAAGATAGACGGAAAGACAGACAGAAATACTGACAGAAGTACAGCAGGCCGACAGACAAGACAAGACAAGACAGGCAGACAGACCTTGAGTGACAAGTGGTAGGAACGGACAGGCGGACAGACTGACACAGACAGACGGACAGACGGACAGACAGACAGAGGAACAAAGAGAGACGGACAGATAAACGGACAGGCGGACAGACAGACAGAGGAACAAAGAGAGAAGGACAGATGAACGGACGGGCGGACAGACAGACAAAGACCGACCTTGAGGGCCAGGTTGTAAGTGACTCTGCTCCACAGGTCCCTCTCGTCCGTCAGTCTGGCCACCTGTCCCTCCAATCTCCTCCTCTGCATCTCATACAGGCCATGGTACTCTCCCACCACACTGAGGACACAGGTACATAGAGGTCATAGGTCATACATCCAAGTACAGTTTATAGTATAGTAGATAAGAGTTGTTCCTACTTGTTCATATTTAGCCATTTGTGTGCATATTATCCCAGATTATTTTCAGAGATTTCATCTTTGCAAAGTTTGCACAATTTAGATAGGGGTTAGAAGGATAGGAGACATAAAGCATATTCAGATAGGGGATAGAAGACAGGGAGCAAAGCTTAAATCATTAAACTTAGTAAATAGTGTCAGCAGCAGGTATGATGGCCAATCAGTCACTTACTCAGAGTTCTTCTGTGATTGTTCCAGAGCCTTGGCCAGCTCCTCCTGTGCTCTCTCAGCCTGCTTGGACACATACTCGTCATGCTCCCTCATCTTACACAGCTCTCTGAAGTGCACACGCACAATAATACACAGACAAAAATCATATTATACATAGCTAAAGGGAAAAAATCGTATAAATGATGTACTGTATATATCAATATAGATTCTGTAATTGCAGACACACACAACCACAGTCCCAGGCTCACGTGTTAAGCTTAGAGATGGAGCTCCTGAAGCAGATGATCTCCTCTGTGAGCCTGCGGTCCAGAGCTCTCTGGGCCAGTGTCTCTGTGTGGAGACCCTTCAGCTGCCTGGGGATACGGTCCAACAGAGCCACATACCTCTGTCTGGACCACAGGAGAACACAGGGAGGGACACAGTTAGACCTACACTGAGTATACCCCCCCTCTTCCTTTTTGCACTCAGAACAGCCTCAATTCATCAGGGCATGGACTCTACAAGGTGTTGAAAGTGTTCCACAGGGATGTTGGCCCATGTTGACTCCAATGCTTATCCCTACCGGCCAAACCCTCCCTAACCCGGATGACGCAAGGCCAATTGTGCGTCGCCCCATGGACCTCCCGGTCGCGGCAGGCTGCGACAGAGCCTGGGCTCGAACCCAGAGTCTCTGGTGGCACAGCTTAGACCACTGCGCCACCCGGGAGGCCATTTTTAATACACAAGGGAAAGTGTTGAGTGTGAAAAACCCAGCAGCGTTGCAGTTCTTGACACAAACCAGTGCGCCAGGCACCTACTACCGTACTCCGTTCAAAGGCACTTAAATATTTTGTCTTGCCCATTCACCCTCTGAATGGCACACATACACAATCCATGTCTCAATTTTCTCAAGGCTTCAAAATCCTTCTTTAACCTGTCACCTCCCCTTCATCTACACTGATTGAAGTGGATTTAACAAGTGACATCAAAAAGGGATCATAGCTTTCACCTGGATTCACCTGGTCAGTCTGTGTCATGGAAAGAACAGGTGTTCTTAATGTTTTGTCCACTCATTGTATGAACTGGATCCTGGATCACATTCATAAGGGCACACTGCAGAAAAAGGTTCATGGAGTCCCCTCCCCCCTGTACTTACCTGAGCTTAGCCAGGAGCTGTCCTCTCTCTGCACACTCCACACTGACCTGTCTGATCAGCTCATGGAACACTATGTTGTAGATGTTCTGTTCCACACGCACCAGCTCTAGAAGGCCTTGCATCTGGGTAGGGGGTCACAGAGATGATGTGTGTCTCAAATGGCACACTATTCACTACATAGGGTAATACTTTGACCCGGGACCCATAGGGCTCAAATGGCACCCTACTATAGGGAATAGTGTGCCATTTGGAACGCAAACGATATCATCAAACATATTTAGTGGACAAGGCACAGAGAACAAAATGAGCTAAAATGGTTGAATTAAGTCAAAGGGAATGTCCTGTCTAATCCAGTTACCTACATTATGTCACTTCAGGAAACTTACATATGTTACCTATGCCAATTCGGTCACACTTGATTTGAACTGTATGTCATTACAGTGTCATAATCATGACAACAAATGTGATAAAATGTCAGATACAGAAAGCTATAGAATAAACATGATACTGTTTGCATCCCAAATGGCACCCTATTCCCTATATAGTGCATTATTTATATGCCCTGGTCAAAAGTAATGCACTACCTAGGGAATAGGGTGCTATTTGGGATTGACCCTGTGTCCTGTTTTACCTGTGACAGTCCAGTCAGTGCTCTGTACTCCTGGTTGACCCCTGCTCTGTCCAACATCTCATCCATCACCTTCATCAGCTGCACTGCCTCCAGCCGCCCACTGGGCCTCCTGTGGCACACACATACACATACACATACACACGTATACACACACGTACAAACACACACACACACACACACACGTATACACACACGTACAAACACACACACACATATACACACACGTACAAACACACACACACGTACAAACACACACGCACGTACACAAACACACGCACAGAAACACACACATAACAGTGGTCACCAACCCTGGTCGTGAGAGCTACAGTGTGTGTACAGATCAAGAATCTGATCAGCTGAATTAGGTGTTAGTGCTGGGATAGAACAAAAGTCTGCACTTCCTGTAACTCTGATTACTGCTTTAGACATTTGCCATGTTGTTACACCCATCATGATCCAGTCATTCAGAACACTGCATGTTGACATGATCACTTTTTCACTCACATTGATGGAAAGACTTTGAGCATCCTTTCGTCGTCCTCCAACAGTACTGTGAATTTACTAAAACGGGAGAGAGGAATAGAAGTCAGAAGGTGAGGACATTATCATTATGCGGAGGGGGAAGATACAACACACAGTAGAATCCTCCACACTCACTCGTCATAGCACTCCAGTCCTTGAACCCCTTTGTTTTTCACAATGTGATATTCCTCTGGGATGAGGCTCTCCATAAGGCTCATGTCCTGGGGAGAACAACACAAAGGCCTGTTAAATAACACAGAACAGACTGTGTCTGGTAATGACCGTGTCTTGAATCAGATCAATTCATTGACGATGGCCACACATTTAAAGGCAATGGCATTTGGGTGCACTCATTTGCATCTCCCGCTTCCCCGGTGCGTGGAGATTTCACTTTAGGACCAATGGAATGGTCTAAAATGAGCAGCCTACGCCAATCTAGGGCACCGGACATTGCAAAATATAAGCGTCCATTTGTGGTTTTATATGCATGTCCGGGCTCTGCTTGCCTTTTGAATGCCCTGTGTGTGGGTGGTGCCCCTGTCAGCCATGGGTGGCAGGGGAATCCTCTCCCTCTGAGAGGCCATGGAATCACACAAAAAGGAGATGTCCCTGAGCCAACACACAGTACACAACACAAAACAATCACAGACAGAAAATGAGTAATGCATTTTTCTATAAACATTTAGATACACTGATATGGCAGCTCATGTCCCCCCCTTCCATTGCAAATTCCCAACAAGGATTCTTATTGGTCAAACCTGCCCGCTCCAGTCAATGACGTTGGTTGGTCGAGAAAGTATTTGTATTTCTTGCGTCCAACTGGGTGATGCCAAACCGCGTCCGTGTGTCGTATTCCATAGACCTAAGGGAGGCAGTTAAACCAAGAATAAACAACCATAGACAAACAAAAAAAATGATTTGTAGTGTGGCATGTGACAGGAATCTGGTTAGACTTGACTCTGGCATTTGACATCTATGCTGGACCAAACCGCACTAAAGCCCTGGATCAGAGTTACCATACATAAACCATACCTTGAAGTCTTTGGGGGTCTTGGTTAGCTTTGGGGGTCCCAGCCTATCATGGGGACAGATGGTTGAGGTGAGGGTGGCCAGGAGCTCATCTGGGATTAAGTCATTCTGCATCGGGACAAGCTGCATCTTTGATCGATCTGTCACTGGCACCTGTTTCTCTTTCAGCTCAGGGAGTTCTGAAAGGGCTGAGGACAGTACACAGACATACAACATAATGCTCAATTGAGTCAATCAATCAAATGTATTTATAAAGGTGTTCTGCAAAGTATTGTATTGTAAGGGAAACTGTCTGGAAGCTGAAATATTGGAATTCATAGGTACATGATAGAGAGAGAGCACATGTCTACCTGGTTAAATAAAGGTGAAATAAATAAAAAATAAAAATGTTATGCCACAGCTACTGTTGCAAGTTATGTGTAACTAGGTTCAGTGCTATGCAAGATCCTTGGGGCGTCCCCCCCAACCTTAACCATTTTAAATGTCAACTCCAGGGACGTCCGAAGGATCCCAGATACCACAAACGGTGTAGCTAGTAGCTAGCTTAACAAGCAGGATAGAAACAACACGCATACACCTGTCTGTCCATAGTTTACCTCTGTCATGATCTTCCACAGGCGATACAAGAGAATGACTTGACTTTATCCTTCGGCCCTCTGGTTTCGGTAAGACAGGAGGTGACGGGCTTGATTTTATGGATGCAGACATCCTCAACTAACATTAGCTAGCTAGCTACAAAATGTAAACAATAATACTAATTATAGCGAGCTATCTAACGTTAGCCAAAAATAGCCCAATTAACGTTAGCATGTTCGCATGTAGTCGATAACTCGCCACTTCCAAGCAACTTTGTTCTGCATAGCGTTGTTATAAATATTAGCGTCCATGAGAGAGCAAAGTAGCTAGCTAAAACCTCACTAAAGAACTTTAGTGTCACTGGAACTATTTCAAAACTCCTGTCAGTCACTTCCCCCCCATGGAGTTGTTGCTATGGACGCTCAACTGCAGCAAATGGGCGTGTCTGTAGACGAGGAGGGTCGGAGGAAAGCCCTCGTTCCCATGGAGAGTCAAATTTCATAAACCCAGTCCCAGGAGGTTGGTGGCACCTTAATTGGGGAGGACGGGCTCGTGGTAATGGCTGGAATGGTATCAAATACATCGAGAGCATCCTGACCGGTTGCATCACAGCCTGGTATGGCAACTGCTCTGCATCTGACCGTAAGGTGCTACAGAGGGTAGTGCGTA
The DNA here is from genome assembly GCF_018296145.1 of Oncorhynchus tshawytscha. Classification (NCBI taxonomy): domain Eukaryota; kingdom Metazoa; phylum Chordata; class Actinopteri; order Salmoniformes; family Salmonidae; genus Oncorhynchus; species Oncorhynchus tshawytscha. The sequence continues at coordinate 13,905,681 of NC_056434.1, read as the reverse complement.
CGGCCCAGTACATCACTGGGGCCAAGCTTCCTGCCATCCAGGACCTATATACTAGGAGGTGTCAGATGACAGCCCCCAAAAATTGTCACAGACTCCAGTCACCTAAGTCATAGACTGTTCTCTCTGCTACTGCACGGCAAGCGGTACCGGAGCGCCAAGTCTAGAACCAAAAGGCTCCATGACACAGCTTCTACCCCCAAGTCATAAGACTGCTGAACAATTCATCAAATGGCCACACGGACTATTATTTTTGTTTTTTAATGCATTGGTCTCAGAGCATTTCGTGTTATATTATATGTAAATCAGAGACTATGATATGTTACGAACTACAAATCGTATTAAATGTTACGAACTGCAAAACGTAAAATATCTTACGAATTCTAGCTGGTTAACGTTAGCTAAACTAGGGTTTAGGGCTAAGGTTATGGATACTTTTAGGAGTTAAGTTAAAAGTTTGGCGAAAGGGTTAGCTAAAAGAGAGAGTTCATGTTAGGGTTAGGCGATGAGAGGGTTAGCTAAAAGGATAAGGGGAAGGGTTAGCTAAAAAAGTTGTAAGTAGTTGAAAAGTTGCTAATTAGCTCAAATTTGAACTCGCAACCTTTGGGTAGCTAGACATTCGCGTTATATTGAAGCGGATTAAACAAGTGACATCAATAAGGGATCATAGTTTTCACCTGGATTCACCTGGTCAATCTATGTCATGGAAAGAGCAGGTGTTCCTAATGTTTTGTACACAATGAAATTGTTATTGTCTAATGCTGACTATTCTAACTATTTGCGGTATAATCAAATACAAACAATTTATGAATTTTAAAAAAACATGCGACTAATCACAATAGCAAGTAAATCAATGTTAGTAGACAATAGTTAATCAGGTGGCAAGGCATGGGAATGTTTCCTGGGGAATGTCAATGCTTGTTATCACTTCAGTGTTGTTTTGCCCATTTAGCCACACCGATCTTAGGTTTAAGCATATTTTGTAACGTTTTGAGCAGTGGTGTAAAGTACCTAAGTAAAAATACTTTTAAGTACTACGGTATCTGTACTTCACTTTACTATTTATATTTTTGACAACTTTTACTCAACTACATTCCTAAAGAAGATAATGTACTTGTTACTCCTTACATTTTCCCTGACACCCAAAGGTACTCGTTACATTTTGAGTGCTTAGCAGGACAGGAAAATTGTCTAATTCGAGTACTTATCAAGCGAACATCCCTGGTCATCCCTACTGCCGCTGATCTGGCAGACTCACTAAATACAAATGCTTCGTTTGTAAATGAAGTCTGCGTGCTGAACTGTGACCCTGGCTATCCGTAAATTTAAAAAACAAGAAAATCGTGTTGTCTGGTTTGCTTAATATAAGACATTTTAAATTATTTATACTTTTGATCTTTAAGTACATTTAAAACCAAATACTTTTAGACTTTTACTCAAGTAGTATTTTACTGGGTGACTTTTACTCGAGTCATTTTATTTTAAGGTATCTTTTACTTTTACTCAAATATGAAAATTGGGTACTTTTTCCACCAGTGGTTTTGAGTTTAAAACATGTTAAAATGATTCAAACGTAGGCCTATGCTATGTTAATGTGTACGTCCATCCACATAATTATATATAGAACAGTATTGTAATGTTTCTTTATTGACTTAAAATATTTAAAAAATTGTAACAATGTCGTTTTTTGGGTCCAAGATTTTTTTTAAAATAAATGGAGTTAATTAATTGTCTTCATATCTGTGTCCTCTATCTATATCCTCTATTCTCACATTTCTATGACACTCAGACATATCCGACAATTGTAGGGACTAAATGTACTATATTTTTAATTGGTTTCTAAATGGATTATGTAAAGATTCGAAAAACCGCCTTCATCTTTGGTTTATGTCTGTAGTCCACGCTGGACAAGCGCGTGCGCATTGTGTGCAATGATTTCCAACAAGCAACCCCATTGGGTAAGAATTTGGAAACGTGATTGGCGTAGTACTCTTACGCAGTCTTGTAGTGCGGAATGCTTCTTCCTTTACGGTAGGTTGGAGTCTCTATTACAACTGTAACGTTATAAATCCTCTAACAACATCAACTGACTCATAGACAAATGCCGCGTGTCTGTGTGGATTAGGGTACAAAATATTTGGAGGTACCTTGCTGTAACAAGATTGTCAGTCCATTTGTGGGACACAATGTCGTCTTCCGTTCCTTTTCACACACAGCTCACCTCCATTATGGAGGTCTTGATGAACGCGGCCGTGTCAGAAATATGCGAACTTGTGGACGATGGATACGCCGTTTTACACTTGGAAATATCTCGAAGTCAAAAAGAAAATGACGTTTTGAGGGAGAAGTTACATATAATGGAGACACGTAATGCGCATGGACATGGAAAGAAGTCAGTTGGCCTAGCTCACGAGCGCTCCATCAGAAATCACCTCCCAGTGAGACCAGTCCTCAACTTGGGTAACTTTTGTTTACAATTGCAGGGATTTAACCAATGTTTTTGATACCACCACTAGTTTACTATCCACCGTAGTCAATTCTATAGTTTGCATGGGTTTTCTCCTAATTTCTGTTGTGCCAGGTCCGTTTTGAACTCTTTTTTTTGTGTATTTAGAGACGGGTGAAAATCGATATAACGGGAGTCCCATGGGGAAAGAGTTGAACCACCTTTGCAACGATGAGGAGCATCCAAGCAACGAAAATGAAGATTCTATAAAACAGTCTTGTGCTGTCATGAAGGTAGATGACTAATAATGTGGAAAATGTTAACTACGGTTTCAGGCACCCTAGTTAAAAATGTAGTACTGGTATGATACTCTAGGACAGGGATACTCAAGTACTATTTGAGAAGGTCTGGTCACACAAATTTCCTAGGTGGTTAAGATCGGATTGGATAATGCAATTTATCGGCGTAGTAACAAACCGTCACGTCGCAACCCATGCAACCCCAATCTGTTCACACCCTCTTGTTTGCGGAGAGAAAATGTTGCATTTTTTAAAGCAGATTTCACACAATTCTGCACATTTTGCATGGGGTAGAGATTTTTTTGTTACTGTTGTAAAGTGAATTTCCTACGCATTCTCCCATGTCTTATGTGTGTTTATATGATACCAGAGGACGAAGCCCCGATTGAGTAAAAAAGCCCCAACTTTATATTTAATTTTTTCAGAACCCGCAGTCCGAATTGACCGCGTTCTGGGTCCAGATCCAGTCCGCAGTCCGCCAGTTGAATATGGGGGGTCTAGGAGTCCTTCTCAATGGACTATTACATTATTACTTTCTTTACATAATTGGAGTGACATGCTCTTCTTGATATGTTATTGACAATTTTTTTACTGGCATTGGTCATAAAAAAGTGCATATTCAATACATACAACAATACAGACCATACTTATATAATGATCTATGAGACGTCATATTATTGAAAACTTTTAAAGAAAGGATGAATCTGGTTCCCTTACAGTCTATGGTGAAGGACATGCGTAAGCCTGGGTGCATCCAAATCAAAGAGGAAAGACTGGAGGGCACCATAAGCCTACACAATTACCCAATGATAAAGGGGGAGAGTAAGTGCAATGGAAGCCTATAATAAATTGTAAAATGCCAGTCATATGGAATTATCTACAATAGAAAATACCAACCCCATCTTAGGAAAGGAAAGGCAATTATACACTATGATTCACTGTTCAGTTATATTTAATCAATTATTTCCTCTCTATAGGCAGTGTTGAATCAGGTGCTGATGAAGACAAAAGAGATGTGATTGGGCACACTCAGACCGACAGTCTCTTTGAGGACTATGATTCTCACATCAACGCAGACCAAGAAAGTGAGAGCACGTTCCAGAAGCTTCAGCATACGAACGTTGCACACCACGTACAGAGGCAGGGATACTCAGGCTTGTGGACACCAAGAAGCACTGAAACAGATTCTGAGGATCCAGCTTGCTCTTATGCTGCAGAAATGAGCCCCACTCGTGTCACAGCTCACACAAAGCAACAACGACAGACTTCCGTAGCTGAGGAAACGTTCGCTGTTGAATCTCACAATGTGAAACCAGAGGCTGCAATGCTTGATTCTGGACCCTATGAAGAAAAATATCAATCTAGCAGTAATGATAATTATTATGATAATGATAGCAGTAATGATTTGCATCCGCAAAACAGCATCTCTTCCGAGGCTAGTGAAAACTTTGGAAATATTTTCTCTAACAGTCAAGAAAATATGAGAGAGAACACCGCAAGGTCAAAGGTGGGCATAGTCCAACGCTACATGGCAGGACATACAATTCAGCACAGGGTTGGCAAGCGAGAAAAACGGTTTGTTTGTGGCTTCTGTAGAAAAAGTTTCACTTGTCCAAAGTATCTTCAGTCTCACCAGCGGGTTCACACAGGAGAGAAACCCTTCAGCTGCTCTCAGTGTGGGAAGAGGTTTGGCCAAGCCGGTTATCTGAAGAAACATCAGAATGTCCACACGGGAGAGAAACCATTTGTTTGCCCACTGTGTGGAAAGCGGTTTGCGGACTCTAGTAATCTCATCAGACACAAGAGTGTTCACACAGGAGAAAGACCCTTCATCTGCATACAGTGTGGGGAGAGGTTTGCTGCGAAAGACAACCTTAGAATTCACCTAGAGAGAAACCATTCTGGTTGCTCAAGTGCTGGAGATGTGATGTCACCGAGTATACCGTGAACACGATTAGTCATGAATAATTCAGCATTTTAACATTTTTGACTGAACTCGTTTTGTCTTTAGTGGGCTATTTGACATTTACAGTTGAGGACTAGTTTTGTAACAAAATGAATGGAATATATGAAAGGTGCAATAAAGGTTTTTCAGAATTGCTTGTGAAAATGTATGTTTTTGTGAAGTAAACAATTTGAAGAATAAGGCCGTGACCTCTGCGATTTCCCTGCAAATGAAGGCCATTTTTTAAAATTGGTTTTTATTACAAATGGTCGAAATTTGTAAGACTTATCATTTTGTTTAACAATACGAAAAAGCGGCCATCAGCAGTAGAAATGATAACAAAGCGGACTGTCCTTGATTTAGTAAAAATCTGAGGGATGAGGCAGGGGATATGTAACCCCTCTCAAATTCATAGACAGAACTATGGATGACTGACCATCTATGATATCAAAATTATAGTTTGAACCATGTTTTGAGGCTATATTGTTCACATGTTCTATGTTTACAAACATTGGAGCGAAACAAGCTTATATTTTGGGATCTGATGGGGTACGACAGTTGAACAAAGCTCATGAGGCATTTTATAAGTTAAATTCTTCAAGAATCAATGAATACATATTTTTTATAGGTCCAAAAATGGATGTAACAACTGCTGATTGCCCCTTTAATAGCACAAATCATATTATAGCATTGACAATAGTTACAAGTAGTGATTATAGTAACAGTAATACAAATAAAACAATGCTATTCTTAATAGTATTTACAATATTATAATATTACAATTATAAACTTTAGGAAACACATTTTAAACACATTGTTATTTAGCCCATTCGTATTGCACGGTGTCCAGTACATTTTTCATTTTGGGACATGCATATTGCACAGTACATAATTGCCTGCACGTTGTGTCGCAGCAAAAGGGAGTCCATTCTACTCAGGAGCAATTCTAGTTTATAATCCATCAAAATAAACAAGAAAGTAACTCAACAATATTAGAGAATAACACATACCGTACAATACATTTCAATATTCAGGCCTTCGTATCTGCAGAATCTCTCTCTACCTGTACAACTGTACTTGTTGTTCGTATGAGTTTCTCTCATAATACAATATGCTCATTACATAATTGTACGGTTGGTCCTACAGTTATTTACATTGATTACCACAATGTTACAACATGTACAATATCTGTGAAATTGAGATATTTACAATAGATGTGTATTCACAGTCCTGCTGCAACATAAAGATAAGTGTCACCTTGAAACAACGTTTCATATTCATTTTTTTCAGGTTGATATGCCAAAACTAACAATGCACACACACACGCAATGCTTCATTATTCTCCATTCTCAAATCTACTTGTTAGACATCACATGCATTTTCCTGCATTTCTGGACATTGCATCCAGGAGCACGTAGAATGTCTCGTCTTGACAGTCTTTCGTCATTCCTGCAGTTACTTCCCTGGTTTCTCCCAGGATGGCAGGATGTAAACTTCACAGATATTTTACATTCTTCAACATCCAGATTGAAAGGACTATATATATATATATATATATATATAATTTAAACTCCTCGTTGCATCAGCATTTCCAATATCGCTGGATGTTTCTCCAAACACTAGAGACTCAAAGTATATACAGCTCTGAGGTCGAACTCTGGCAGTAACCTCATTAGTCATCACTCTCCCCAGTAAGAACACTTGTTGTTTGGTGCTGGCGCCTATGCACACTGAGTAAAACACATCATTCTCATTCTTGTCTCAATGAGTAAGAGAGAAGTATTGAACCGTATTACTAAATCGCAGTCTCTACCAAATATAACCCAGAGGATTGGAAGAGTAAAACATCTGCCTTCATGGTAGTCTGGTGGCTGTTTAACAGAAAAAAGTAGCCTATACTACAAGTATCCTAATGGAAACCATGCAGGCAGCAATCCAGTTTAGTTAGGTTTAATAACTCAGAAGGCAGGTAACTTAAAATGCAGTCCACAGAGCTACTATCTGCTAGTACTCTTGGCTAGGTTTGTCATATTAGCAGACACTGCTAGTTAGTAACACCCAGTTAATGATGCTGTGCCTAACTAATAAATCCCAGATAGATCAGACATCGCTACGGTTTCTGAGATATATCAAAAGTCAATAACATTCTCCTTTCCTAGTACAAATACTCACGATCGTGGACTGTTTCAGTACAAACAATTAGTATTTCAGAGTAGCATGTATTTTTCCCCCTTTTTTTGCTCTTCACATGAACAATTCCCATAACTGTGTCAACTAGGACACTGCGGTAGACAGCCGTTTGTCCGCAGCAACATAGGGACTATTCTGCCCTGCAACAGCTGCTGTCTCTTTTAAAAAATTAAAAATAAATCAGAAAGTAAGTACTTTCGGAATTGAAAGATTTTTTTGTCTCAATGTTGTTGTTTTCTCAAGTGTCTCTAAACCTCAGGAGGTCATTCTCACGGTTGTGGTGAGGCTGGCTTGTTGGTGGTCTGGCTCACAGACAGGGCCTGTGCAATGTTCTCACTGGTAGACTGAGTGACTTTGGTACAGCCTGAAGGTGTCGCCTGTTTCGATGAGCGACGTTGCCGTGTTAAGTTTCAACAACGTAGGATCTCAACTCTGGAGACTTGCTGATGACCACTGCTAGTGTTTTCCATCCCTTCTCTCTGTCCAGCTTGACTCTTATTTTGTAAAATTTTATTTAACCTTTATTTAACAAGTCAGTTAAGAACACATTCTTATTTACAATGATGGCCTAGGAACAGTGGGTTAACTGCCTTGTTCAGGGGCAGAACAACAGATGTTTACCTTGTCAGCTCAGGGATTCGATCTAGCAACCTTTCGGTTACTGGTCCAACGCTCTAACCACTAGGTTACCTGCCGCCCCAAAGATTAGTTCCCTTACACTCTGTCAAGGTTATAGTTCAGGTAAGGGGCGCACTGAATACCTCCTGTTGTAGAAGCTTGTTTGACTTTCTGATCCTTATGTTTCACACTATCGTGGCTGATGTGCTTTGGTTGTAGTTTTTCAGCATGGGGACGGTCATCCGGTTCTGCCGTCCTGTCATGAGTTGCGCTGGTTTGCTCCCGTTGCACTGATAGGCGTGGCTCGGTAGCACATCAAAGCTGGTTGTTTGAGAATTTGTTTCGCTGTTTGACAGCTTTTTCTGCAGCGTCGTTTGCCTGCAGGTAATAGAGGCTGGAGGTGGTATATGGATGAAACCATACCTCTTTCTGAACTCGTCTAACTCAGTACAAACAAACTGGGTAGCGTTGCCGCTAACGAGTTTGGTAGGAATCCCCCATCTCACTTGTGGTAGTTGGTAGATGGTCTATGTCTCTGGAGAAGTATTCCAGCACTTCAAGGTATTTCTTGCCCTCTATTGCTCACACAGGTCAACCGTGATCTTCTGACACATACCTTTTAGATAAAGGTGTCGTGACAAGTGGCCCTCTCTTTTGAGTTGGTTTATTCTCTGTACAGAACTTGCATGATGTCACTTTTCTTGCTTTGTGGGTGCTGATGCCCGGCAACCACACAGACATCTTGGGCCTTTCTCTGGCACTTTGTCAGCCCCATGTGACCTTTGTGTATCGGTTGTAGAACATCTTCTTCTTGTGAAGCTGGGATGACGATCCCGTCTTGATACAGCACTAGTCCATCCAGCTCTCGCTGTGTGGTATTCCTGTAGCGAGTAGGGTAGCTGCGCTATTCTCTGAGGACAGCCTTTCGGATGTGGCTGATAACCATTTGGAGGTCTCTGTCGCTGCATGTCACCTCTCTGATGTTATCCAGCCTGTGTGTAGACTGTAGACACTGGTCTGCTTTCCACCACGTGCTTGGACTTCTTGTTCTTCTGACTGCTTTGTTTTCTTTCAGTGGGTTTCTGGCATTGATTATCCTTGCCTCCATTAAGCAAATGTGTTTTGGACGGTGTCTTGTTTTTTTGATTGTCAGGTTGTGGTTAATCCATACTTCCCCCATTGACCACACTCTTGGACCACAACATACAGTTGAATCATTGAGGCCTTTTTAACATGGGCTTCTCATAGCCTATTCCTACTTGATATCGTATGCAAGTGGTCCATCTATGGCAAATCCTAAGAAGAACGACACCTTTTCAGTGCTGAAACCACTTCTTATTCCACCCAGATAGGCTGGCCGAACTGGGATTTTGAGGTTGCCGTAATTGGCATAAAGTTCTGATTGCTCAACGGTTCCATTGACCCTATAGAGACGGTCAACGATTTCCCTCTCCTTAAAAATGTTTCCACTCCGCCAAAGTTGGGCCAAATCAGCACGTGGTAGGCGTGAAAAACACTCATCAAGTTTGGGTTTAGTTACAAGTCTTTGTAATCCTTCTTTTGGACCCAAGTAGAAGTGAGCAATGGTGCTGCTCTTTCTCAACAAATAAGACATTTGCCTGTGGGATGACTTCCCAAGTGAGTTCACATATGCCCTTATATTGGTGTCTTCTGCATTTGAATCTGGCCAAAGCAACAACAAAGCCAGATAGTATGGCTCTGGGTAGGGATGTTGCAATCCTATATCTTGCAATGTTTTCATAAGAATATCACTGAGTTCATTGTGTCTCTTCACGTGTTTAGATCTTGGCTTCAGTGTGTGGAGAATTATATTTACCAAAATGAAATTGGTTTCTACTTTTCTATTTTGCACAGAATTATGGCGCAGGAATGTGTAGCATTCTGTGATTTTTTCCACTTCCTCTGCAGTCTTGTCGATCTTTTGATGCAACTTTGCAAGTATCCCTGCAAAGGTGTCTGCATTCTTTTCCTCCAAAAACATCCTATGCTCTTCAATATCCATGCTTAATCTGAGTTCAGGGTTGTCCGCTCGTTCTTTAAATATTTCCGCTGGGGAAGAGCAGACCAGTGTTATGTATCTGGTGAAATGATCAGAGATTTTCTTCTGATTCAGTGATTCAAGCTCTCCTGTATTGTTTCCTTTTATGTATGTGAAGTAACCATTGAAGAATTCAAAAACTTCCTTGACCTGAGGTTTCAAAGCAAGGAGAAATTGTGTATGTTCTTTGATAATATCAACATATTTACTGTTGATTTCGTTATCTTCTTTGGGCACATGTTTGATGGATAATGTTCCTTTCAGAAAGCTCTGCATGTTCATCCTTTTCACTTTATCAGTACCTTCAAAGAACGGCAGGTTGCTTATCATTTCAAAGACTGTCAGTGTAGTTTCCATCTCTCCCACATAACCAGAGGTGTTGTAGGGTGTTTTTGTGAGATTTTCATCAGTTTGCTCTTCCGTTTCATTCTTCATGGCCAGCTTTTGAGCCATTTGAAAGGCATTTGAGGCTTTTTGTGCTATCTTTAGGTTAGTCTCAAAGTCCTCTGGCTTGAGTGGAGTCTTTAGCTTTTCACTCTGAATATTATGTTTAAGATTACTTTTGTAAACCTGTCCAACTGTATCAGCTGTGTATGAGTTTTCTTTGACGCCCATGGCCTTTACTGCCCAAATGAGTGCTTGGGGAAAATCTTGCTCATAGAGGTAGAGATACCTTGCAAGAGCTTGAGGAATAGATGCCCTTGTAACAAACCGGGAAGATGCTTTCACAAAGATGTCTCGGATGTTTTGTCCTCCCGCTTGACTGTGAATCTTTTCTATCAATGGAGAAAAATGAGTCGCTCCAACTTTTTTGCGCTGCCTTTCAACTAGCACGCGTTGAATTGTTAGCATGAGGGTGTCTTTTACTACACGGGGTTTGAACAGTATATCACAGTGCAGCATGTCCAAGGTTATTTCACTCCGTTTAATGTTGTAGCGTCTGTCCAACTCTTCAAGACATGCAGAGGCTATATCATGATGAAGGATTCGAATTGCTTTGTATCTTCCACGTTCCTCAACATTGAATTGTTTTAGCAAATTGGAGTAAGGCTCCATTCTGTCAAGTACATGATCTTGACCCCAGTAAGCCATTTGCAAACTTTTCATCCCCAAAAATTCCTCACAGAGAGACATAGATATGTCTGATTCTGCATCATATGAGTTCAACAGTGCTAAGAAAGCAAGGAGTTGAGCTTTCTTTGTGCTCATGTCCAAGTCCTTCAGAGTGTTGCTCACAACATCAGCTATGTACTTCTTGTCAAAGTTACTCTTCATGATCATAAAACTGTAGAAGTTTTCAGGTTTTTCATGACTTCCTTTAAGTTCCACCAGTTTTTCCTCAAAATTATCTTGTTCCTTTTTGGTCAGTTTAGCAGTTATCTGCAGTCTGTTTGTTGAGCACTGTTTGAACTGGTCCTCAGGGTTATGGCAACGAACACAACTCACAATAATGACTTTTGAGTTTGATGAATCTTCTACAGTTCTGCTTGTGTTTTCCTCTTCAAAAGTTTGGCGAATGCAGTTCTGGAGAGCTTGTGTGTTCTCTGCTTCCTTTGAGTCATCTACTAACAGCAGAACTGGTGTGGATTTCTGGCTCCCGAGCCTCATTAGGTTTTTGACTTGAAAAGCCACTTCAGCTTTTGGTAATGTATTGTCCTTCAACACAGCACATCTGAACACTCTGCGTAAATCCCACATCACATGCATGGCTAAGGTGGTGCCTCCGCAACCTGGGTGATGGAACAAATTCAGCAAAACACATGTGGTTTTGGGATCTTGATATTTCACCATCTTTTTCAGATTGTCATATTTGTCTCTTCTAATGAAAGGCTTTGCTTTGGGTTTCTCACAAAAATAGAAGTTCCACCAGTTGACTTTACCCCCTCTGTAGAACTCCTCTTCAACTTTAATTTTGAAGTCTTGAAACTCTGTGCAATTTTCATCATAGACTTTCTCACATTCATTCTGACACAAAATGTCTAGAGCTGTCATCCGGTCTTCATCCTTTTGTTGGAGAACAACAGTGCTGGAGTCAGAAGATGGAAGGAGTCTTCCTGATGGCTGATTGTGTGGTCCAAGTGACATTATAGTACCATTGACTTCACCGAGTGTTAATTCAAATATTGATTGCCTGGTGATGTCAGACTCACATTTCTCCTGTATCAAGTCTTTCCATTTCTCAAATGTGCTCCTAGATTCACAAATACTCACAATGCTTTCCTCGGCATGTGAGTAGAATGCCAGGAAAGTATCAAAGACAGGATCTCTATCAGTTACAGGTGACAGTAAAAGAAATATGACAAGAGTTCTTCCATTTGGAAGAACTTCAGGTTTGCAAATGAATGAAACCATATGCTCAATCTCTCTGCGTTTTCCCCTGAACCAGTCTTTGTAGTCCAGCTGTCTATCCGATTCCCTGTCAAGGTCATGCCTCCCATTACAAAACACCCAGCTGGTCTGCTTATACAGGTTGAGATTTTTTATCACAACATTTGGTTCGCCTTGGAATTGGGCTGGGAGATGGAGATTTGCCACTCTTGATTCTCTGTATGAACTGCATACGCCACCAGGAGCTGCAGAGTCAGGATCAAAGTCCAGGACACAGAACAATTTCAACTTGCTCAGAAACTGTAGATGTTCTATTTGCTCACTGTGACACTTGTTCACAACAATAACGAATTGATCATAGTAGTCCATCATATTTCCTCCACAAGTTAATACGTTTTTCAATTTATCACCCTGATTGGTCTCTCTCCTCAAATCCTTTTTGGGGTCCTGTGCGGTCATCATTTGTGAACCTGAAGAAATAATTACAAAACGAAATCAATTACTGGTGATCCTAACAAATATTACTGATGGTCTTGTTTGTGACAAACTGACAATTATGACTTTTTAATGTAAAAACAGTTATTGTATTAATACAGGTCCAATGTTAATTGGCTGTGATTGAGATTCAAAGACTCATTTGACTGAATATTGTTTCACTTACCCATATCCCTTTTCAGACGGGCAGCCAGTTCATTGTGTTCGATTCTCCCTAGAATCTGAAGAGTGACATTTAATGCCTCTTCCTCATAGTGCTTTGTCATCGAGTCCGCTACTTCTGTGCGGGTCTTGCTGTCTTCCAAGTGACTCCGTGCAATCAGTCTATATCCGTTCAGTTTTAGGTCTTTCAGAGAAGACTTAAAGCGTTTAAACTCGTCCTGATGTAAGTCGTCAAGGGTATTCTGGAGCAAGGTAAGTGAACTTGGCGTGCTTGAGATCTGTGGGAATGAAATAGGGTTCGTTTGAAATGTGTTTTTTTGGGGCCGAGAAGTCAATCAAAATGGTAATGGTTTGCTGCCACACACATGTATCGTTGTGTTTAATTTGCAAATATAACCTGCTTTACTAAGCAAGGACTTACTGTATGTTGAGTGTGTGTGTGTGTGTGTGTGCGAGAGAAGCGTACCTCATTAAATAAGCGAGATGCTAAACAACCCCTACCTTGGACGGTAACTTTTCTGCAACCATGGCCTGTGGTTTTGGTTCTTCCTTCTTTTGTGTAACTGTTTTCCCTGATGGTTTCACTATTTTGAGCTCTTCTATGTTTGGTTCGCTCTTCATGGGGGATACAGTCTGAACTGGTAGAACTTGACATAGTTCTACTTGCTTCTCAGGTGTTTTCTGTAGATTGTCTTGGTCACCGTTGATGTGTGTGGGGGGTTGTAATATAGGCTCTGGTCCATTGTTTAACTTTTCTAGCATGCCAATTATTTTAACAGCAGGACCATGTTTAATGCCTAGTTCCACAAGATCATTCTTTTTGAAGCAAAACAGGCAATTGCCTGACACTTCCTCTTCCAAAATACGGTCTACATATTGGTGGTATACCTTCGCCTCTTCCCTTAACCACTGACAAACTTGTTCTTGTGTCCATTTCTTGATGTATGCAGGAAATTGTGATTTATGCTGTAATCCACTCTTCAAATTCTCAAGCATTGACACAATTTTCACAGCCGGACCATGTTTTATGTTCAGATCCAGAAGATCCTTCTTTTGGAAGTATTCTAGGTCTTCCCCTGATACCTCCTCTTCTAGCAACTTGTCTGCATAGATATGGTGAATGTTAACCCGCGTCGTCAACCACTGATGAACTTCTTCCTTCGTCCACTTTTCAATCTGAATTGCAGACTCCATTGAATGGCTCATTGTGAATAAAATATTACTGAAATAGAAAAGAGAGACAAACCAAATTGTTTAGTTTTTGCTGTATGCTTCCCTGGTAGTTTTTTTTGCCTATACTTCAAGATTATATAATACAATTCATGAAAATGTGGTAATTTAAATTAAGGTAGCCTATATCTAAAATATATATAGTGCATTCAGAATGTATTCATACACATTTGACTTATTCCACATTTTGTTGTGTTACAGCCTGAATTCAAAATGCATTAAATTTATTTTATTTCATGCCCATCTACACACAATACTCCAAAATAAAAAATTGAAAACAGGTTTTTTGAAATTGTTGCAAATGTATTGAAAATTAAATACAGAAATATCTCTTTTACATAAGTATTCACACCCCTCAATCAATACATGTTAGAATAACCTTTGGCAGCGATAACAGCTGTGAGGCTTTCTGGGTAAGTTTCTCAGTGGTGTAAAGTACTTAAGTAATATTTTACTTTCTTTTTTTTAACTAGGCAAGTCAGTTAAGAACAAATTCTTATTTTCATGGCGGCCTAGAAACAGTGGGTTAACTGCCTTGTTCAGGGGCAGAACAACAGATGTTAATTTTTAATTAAGTCGTTTTTGGGGGGGGTATCTGTACTTTACTATTTATATGTTTGACTACTTTTACTCCACTACATTCCTAAAGAAAAAAAAATGGTCCAATTCACACACACTTATCAAGAGAACATCCCTCGTCATCCCTACTGTCTCTGATCTGGCGGACTCACTAAACACAAATGCTTCATTTGTAAATTATGTCTGAGTGTTGTTGTGTGCCCCTGGCTATCCTTAAATTAAAAATAAAATTTAAAAAGTAAAAAGAAAACTGTGCCGTTTGCTTAATAATATAAGAAATGTGAAATTATTTATACATTTACTTTTGATACTTAAGTATATTTAAAACCAAATACCTTTAAAATTATACTCAAGTAGTATACTCAAGTAGTACTGGGTGACTTTCAGTTTCACCCACTTTTTACTGGGTGACTTTCACTTTTACTTGAGTTACCTTAATAGAAAATATCTTTACTTTTACTCAAGTATGACAATTTGGTACTTTTTCCACCACTAAGAGCTTTGCACACCTGAATTGTACAATATTTGTACATTATTATTTTAAAAATTCTTCAAGCTCTGTCAAGTTGGTTGTTGATCATTGATAGACAGCCATTTTCAAGTCTTGCCATACAATGCCGTCTTGGTAAGCAACTGTACATTTGGCCTTGTGTTTTAGGTTATTGTCCTGCTGAAAGGTGAATTTGTTTGCCAGTGTCTGTTGGAAAACAGACTGAACCAGGTTTTCCTCTAGAATTTAGCCAGTGCTTAGCTCTATTACATTTATTTTTATTCTAAAAAAACTCCCTAGTCATTGTCGATGAAAAGCATACCCATAAAATGATGTAGCCACCCCCATGTTTGAAAATATGAAGAGTGGGTACTTAGTGATGTGTTGTATTGGATTTGCCCCAAACATATCACTTTGTATGCAGGACAAAAAGTAAATAACTTTGCCACATTTTTTGCAGTATTACTTTAGTGCCTTGTTGCAAACAGGATGCATGTTTTGGAATATTTTTATTCTGTAGACTTCCTTCTTTTCACTCTGTCATTTAGGTTAGTATTGTGGAGTAATAACTACAATGTTGTTGATCCATCTTCAATTGTATTATTTTATAACCATTAAACTCTGTAACTGTTTTAAAATCACATTTGGCCTCATGATGAAATCCCTGAGCGATTTCCATCCTCTCCGGCTAGTGAGTGAGGAAGGACGACTGTATCTTTTTAGTGACTGGGTGTATTGATAACCCATCCAAAGTGTAATTAATAACTTCACCATGCTTTTTAGAAAACATTTCTTAAAACATCCATTCCACTTTGACATTATGGATATTGTGTGTAGGCCAGTGACACAATCAACATTTTATCCATTTTAAATTTAGGCTGTGGAACAAGTCATGGTGTGTGAATACTTTCTGAATCATTGTATTTGGTAGCCTAGAGACAGATTAGTCTTCTCTTTTCATCAGAATCCATTTGCTTTCCAACCTGTGATTTTATTTTAAGGCCTGTTTTGGCTGCATGTAGACATGCCTTGTGATTGGGCTACACAATCCACAGCAAGGCTATGAAAAATTAAATAAGCTATTGATCCTCTGTGGCTAAATTGTATGCCTACTCCTGGTGTAGTACAGTTGTGGCCAAAAGGGTTGAGAATGACACAAATATTAATTTCCACAAAGTTTGCTGCTTCAGTGTCTTTAGATATTTTTGTCAGATGTTACTATGGAATACTGAAGTATAATTACAAGCATTTCTCAAGTGTCAAAGGCTTTTATTGACAATTACATGAAGTTGATGCAAAGAGTCAATATTTGCAGTGTTGACCCTTCTTTTTTAAGACCTCTGCAATTCACCCTAGCATGCTGTCAATTAACTTCTGGGCCACATCCTGACTGATGGCAGACCATTCTTGTAAAATCAATGCTTGAAGTTTGTCAGAATTTGTGGGTTTTTGTTTGTCCACCCGCCTCTTGAGGATTGACCACAAGTACTCAATGGGATTAAGGTCTGGGGACTTTCCTGGCCAAGGACCCAAAATATCAATGTTTTGTTCCCCGAGCCACTTAGTTATCACTTTTGCCTTATGACAAGGTGCTCCATCATGCTGGAAAAGGCATTGTTTGTCACCAAACTTTTCTTGGATGGTTGGGAGAAGTTGCTCTCGGAGGATGTGTTGGTACCATTCTTTATTCATGGCTGTGTTCTTAGGCAAAATTGTGAGTGAGCCCACTCCCTTGTCTGAGAAGCAACCCCACACATGAATGGTCTCAGGATGCTTTACTGTTGGCATGACACAGGACTGATGGTTGCACTCACCTTGTCTTGACAAGCTTTTTTCCGGATGCCCCAAACAATCGGAAAGGGGATTCAACAGAGAAAATGACTTTACCCCAGTCCTCGGCAGTCCAATCCCTGTACCTTTTGCAGAATATCAGTCTGTCCCTGATGTTTTTCCTGGAGAGAAGTGGCTTCTTTGCGGCCCTTCTTGACACCAGGCCATCCTCCAAAAGTCTTCGCCTCACTGTGCGTGTAGATGCACTCACACCTGCCTGCTGCCATTCCTGAGCAAGCTCTGTACTGGTGGTGCCTCGATCCCGCAGCTGAATCAACACAAATCAATTCTTACACAGAACCCTAACCGGCTGCGCGCGTGCGCCATCGTAAGCCATTGTGCGCCATTGTGCATAAATATATTTTGTCCCCCTACACCAAACGCGATCACAACACGCAGCTTAAAATATCACAACAAAATCTGAACCAATTACATCAATTTGGGGACAGATCGAAAAGCATTAAACATGTATGGCAATTTAGCTAGTTAGCTTGCACTTGCTAGCTAATTTGTCCTGGGATATAAACATTGAGTTGTTATTTTACCTGAAATGCACAAGACCCTCTACTCCAACAATTAATCCACACATAAAACCGTCAACCGTTTCTAGTCATCTCTCCTCCTTCAGGCTTTTTCATCTTTGAATTTATATTGTGATTGCCATCTAAACTTTCATAGTATTACCACAACGACCGGCAAAACAGATCATCTTTCCATCACCCACGTGGGTATAACCAATGAGGAGATGGCACGTGGGTACCTGCTTCTCTAAACCAATGAGGAGATGGGAGAGGCAGGACTTGCAGCGCGATCTGCTTCAGAAATAGAATTGATTTGATCTATTTTAGCCCTTGGCAACGCAGACGCTCGTTGGCGCGCGAGCATTGTCTGTCCAATAATTGAATAACATGGATTTTTAAATTTATTTTGCAACGCTGGCGCAAGCGACCAGAGCGGTGTGGTCAGCCTGTTAGAATATCAGGCACTTTTCTATGACTCAAAAGTCTAACTGGCGCAAGATGGCACACGCGAGCAAGATGAAACATAATTGCTCGAGCAAACACTTGAGTCTAGAGAAGAAATGTGGCGAGCAGAGGACAGGCCAGTGTGGTGCGTGCAAATTATCTTGAGATCTTGCTAGTGTGACTGAGCGAGAGAACTGCATTTCCACAATTAATTAGAGAGTAGAGATTTTTGTTCACATGAAGAAATACTTACTTTATGTCAAGACTTTACTGCACTTTCATAAATACGCCACATCCCGACTCCCCACAGGGATGTCTTCTCTCTCCCGTCACACCAATTTTCCAGTTTGCTCCCCAATGACCAATTTGCTCTCGCAACTGCTTACTTTACTTTTTAACAGGGAAATTCAAGACAATGAAGATAGCCTGTAGCAGTCCACTGAAACGCAATTGGTCAGGTTTTTGGACCAATCACGGCCTGACTGCTCTCCGAACCGAATTTTCGACCAAAGAGATGAAAGGAGATGGTGAAAGGTGAATGATGGCTGATAATAATACAGAGCTAAGTTTGATCGTTTTTTTAGTAGAGAAACTACACTCAAAAAAATATAGAAACGCAACATGCAAAGATTTCTAAGATTTTACAGAGTTACAATTTATATAAGGAAATAAGTCAGTTGAAATCTATGGATTTCACATGACTGGGACTACAGCTATGCATCAGTTAGTCACAGAAACCTTTAAAAAAGTAGGGGTGTGGATCAAAAATCCAGTCAGTATCTGGTGTGACCCCTATTTGCCTCATGCATCTCCTTCGCATCGAGTTGATCAGGCTGTTGATTGTGGCCTGTGGAATGTTGTCCCACTCCTCTTCAATGGCTGCGTGAAGTTGCTGGATATTGGTGGGAACTGGAACACGCTGTCGTACACATCGATCCAGAGCATGTTAAATATGCTCAATGGGTGACATGTCTGGTGAGTACAGTACGCAGGCCATGGAAGAACTGGGACATTTTCATCTTACAGGAATTGTGTACAGATCCTTGAGGCCGTGCATTATCATGCTGAAACACGAGGTGAAGACAGAATGAATGGCACGACAATGGGCCTCAGGATCTTGTCACGGTATCTCTGTGCGTTCAAATTGCCATCAATAAAATGCAATTGTGTTCATTGTCTGTAACGTATGCCTTCCCATACCATAAACCCACCACCACCATGGGGCACTCTATTCACAATGTTGACATCAGCAAACCGCTCGTCTACACGACGCCATATTGCCATCTGTCCAGTAAAGTTGAAAGCGGGATTCATCCGTGTAGAGCACACTTCTCCAGTGTACCAGTGGCCATCGAAGGTAAGCATTTGCCCACCGTGTCAAGACCCTGCTGAGGATGACGAGCTTTCCTGAGACGGTTTCTGACAGTTTGCGCAGAAATTCAGTGGTTGTGCAAACTCCGTTTCATCAGCTGTCTTGGTGGCTGGTCTCAGATGATCAAGCAGGTGAAGAAGCCGGATGTGGAGGTCCTGGGGTGGCTTAGTTACATGTGATCTGCGGTTGTGAGGCCAGTTGGACGTTCTGCCAAGTTCTCTAAAACAATGTTGGAGGCGGCTTGTGGTAGATAAATTAACATTCAATTCTCTGGCAACAACTCTGGTGGACATTCTGGCAGTCAGCATGCCAATTGCACACTCCTTCAAAACTTGACACATCTGTGGCATTGTGTTCTGTGACAAAACTGCACATTTTAGAATGGCCTTTTGTCCCCCGCACAAGGTGCACCTGTGTAATGTTCATGCTGTTTAATCAGCTTCTTGATGTGCCACACCTGTCAGGTGGATGGATTATCTTGGCAAAGGAGAAATGCTCACTTACAGGGATGTAAACAAATGTGTCCCAAACCTTTGATGGAGTAAGCTGTGCGTATGGAACATTTCTGTGGTCTTCTATTTCAGCTCATGGAACATGGGACCAACACTTTACATGTAGCGTTTTATATTTTTGTTTAGTATATATTCATTTGACAGGTCTTTGATGATGCATCCAATCAGATCAGAGTTTATGACTCAAAGGGCTCCCTCCAAGGCATCGGGTCAGATGGTCTAGACTTGCTGACGTACCTCAACCCTCTCTATACTTCAATTCCAAAACATAGGAAATCGTGGATGTGGTATATTAACC
This sequence comes from Oncorhynchus tshawytscha, assembly GCF_018296145.1. NCBI lineage: Eukaryota > Metazoa > Chordata > Actinopteri > Salmoniformes > Salmonidae > Oncorhynchus > Oncorhynchus tshawytscha. Next base: position 13,885,866 of record NC_056434.1, on the reverse strand, counting down.
CTTTACACTTGTGGGATTTGGCCTACAGTTGAAGTCGGAAGTTTACATACACCTTAGCCAAATACATTTAAACTCAGTATTTCACAATTCCTGACATTTAATCCTAGTAAAAAATTCCCTGTCTTAGGTCAGTTAGGATCAACACTTTATTTTAAGAATGTGAAATGTCAATAATAGTAGAGAATGATTTATTTCAGCTTTTATTTTTTTTCATCACATTCCCAGTGGGTCAGAAGTTTACATACACTCAATTAGTATTTGGTAGCATCGCCTTGAAATTGTTTAACTTGGGTCAAACGTTTGGGATAGCCTTCCACAAGCTTCCCACAATAAGTTGTGTGAATTTGGGCCCATTCCTGCTGACAGATCTGGTGTAACTGAATCTGGTTTGTAGGCATCCTTGCTCACACACGCTTTTTCAGTTCTGCCCACACAATTTCTATGGGATTGAGGTTAGGGCTTTGTGATGGCCACTCCAGTACCTTGACTTTGTTGTCCTTAAGCCATTTTGCCACAACTCTGGAAGTATGCTTGGGATTGTTTACGGTTGTCCATTTGGAAGACCCATTTGCGACCAAGCTTTAACTTCCTGACTGATGTCTTGAGGTGATGCTTCCCCTTTTTCCTCCCTTTTTCCTCCAAACATAACAATGGTCATTATGGCCGAACAGTTCTATTTTTGATTCATCAGACCAGAGGACATTTCTCCAAAAAGTATGATCTTTGTCCCCATGTGCAGTTGCAAACAGTAGTCTGGCTTTTTTATGGTGGTTTTGGAGCAGTGGCTTCTTCCTTGCTGAGCAGCCTTTCAGGTTATGTCGATATAGGACTGTTTTTACTGTGGTCCTTTGCTGTTGTTCTGGGATTGATTTGCACTTTTTGCACCAAAGTATGTTCATCTCTAGGAGACAGAATGTGTCTCCTTCCTGAGTGGTATGACTGCTGCCTGGTCCCATCATGTTTATGCTCGCATACTATTGTTTGTACAGATGAACGTGGTACATTCAAGCGGTTGGAAATTGCTCCCAAGGATTAACCAGATTTCTGGAGGTCTTCAATGTTTTGGTTGATTTCTTTTGATTTTCCCATGATGTCAAGCAAAGAGGCATTGCGTTTTACGGTAGGCCTTGAAATACATCCACAGGTACACCTCCAATTGACTCAAATGATGTCACTTAGCCTATCAGAAGCTTCTAAAGCCATGACATCATTTTCTGGAATTTTTCAAGCTGTTTAAAGGCACAGTCAACTTAGTGTATGTAAACTTTTGACCCACTGGAATTGTGATACAGTGAATTAAAAGTGAAAATCTGTCTGTAAACAATTGTTGGAAAAATGAATTGTGTCATGCACAAAGTAGATGTCCTAACAGACTTGGCAAAACTATAGTTTGTTAACAAGAAATTTAGGGCTAAACTGAAATGTTTCTCACAGAAGAAATATGAAATGCATAACCATGGTAGCAATTGTTTTGAGATTATGGGAAAATTATTCAACCAAATAGTTGAGGACAACAATAGCAGAAGCATAAATATTAACGAAATCTGATTATACTCTGGATACAATCAGTAACATGAGAATAATATTCCTGGCAAATATGGGGTAGGTGCAACATAAGACAAAAACATTTTGAGTTTGAGGGTTTGAGTGAGATGACTAACTGGTGTCTCCAAGTGGACAAACCTCTCCAAAGTGTGCATAGTTCCTCAGTAATTTCAATGCACTTTTATGACTCAAAGAAGAGTCTAGGACTATAGGGAGCTTTTTTGAGCTCTTCTAGCTGTCGTTGAGGAATTAGAGCAAGCACAGTTGTAGTTGTTTGGAACACAACCCTACATCCTTACCATCACACAATTACTGTTCACGCAAACCAGAAACGTTCCATTATAAATCGCAATCTAGGTCAGGTGGGCATCATTTGAAAGCGTGTTATAAAATACGATATTAGGGTGTTAGGCTTTCACAATGCAATTCAGGAAAACATATCGTTGTGAGGAATCATCGAAAGGAATCATTGTGAGTGCATTCAGATGTGTGCCACGGTTATTTTTCTTCACAAAAGTCAATTGATGCAGCGGTGTGTCAATCTAAGTAACATAATTTTAAAAATCTCCATCAAAATCCGTCAATTTAATTTAGACATATCCACCGATGTCGCACTTTCGCATCAGCAGTGAAAGGTGGCAGAGCTAGATGGTGTGTGAGACATTCCGAAAATCAGTCTTCTCTCGAAAGCGTCTGTAGTGTCCGAACACTCTATGGAAGGGGGAGACTCTCACAATGGTTCTCTCTGTTTGGTTCTATGACCCCCACAAGTGTCACGGGACTCGTCTGCAGGTAACCTGTACCGGTTAAACATTTTTTAATGGAAGTACATTACAGTTTTTGGTTCCAACCGCTGTGTCTTTGTGAGACACAGAGTAGATGAACGGATCATCTCCACATGTGGTTCCCACTGTGTGCCTACCCAAAAAATGAGTTATATGTGTAAAAAAAAAATATATATATACACACACACACACACACACACACACACACAGTACCAGTCAAAGTTTTGGACACATCTACTCATTGAAAGGTTTTTCTTTAGTTTGACTATTTTCTAAATTGTGAATAGAAGTGAAGACATCAAAACTATGAAATAACACTTATGGAATCATGTAGTAACAAAAGAAGTGTTAAACAAATCAAAATATATTTTATATTTGAGATTCTTCAGAGTAGCCACCCTTTGCCTTGATGACAGCGTGAACCCAACATTTAATTTGTTAAGTTGTCAACAAGTTAATAGGCTATTTACCGTATTGCAAAAGTGATATTGAATTGTGTTTGATTTTCAAAGCAACCAAATATCAACTTTTGAAGGAGATGTACTGTATTACGTTATATGTTTACTGTATGAATTTAAACATAATCCACCCTGACATTTATTTTGTTTTATTATTATTCCATAGGAGCTTGTCAATTTATTGCTGTGTGGACAGGCTGTGTCCAATGTCTTCAACAACAATATGGAGCTGGATTCAGGCAATGGAAACCTGACCCTTCTCAAGGGAATAAGATGTCGCAGTGACATTGGACTGCTGTAAAAACACATGGTTACATGACACAGTATTAATGTCTACACTTCTCAACCAAGACGTTCTATTTCCAGATACCTTTTTTTTTCTAATGATCATGTATGGTTTGATACATTTTGAAGGTTGGCTCCAACCTGAAGACTCCCAAGTTCCCTATCTGGGTGGTGTGCAGTGAGAGCCATTTCAGCGTGCTCTTTGGTGTGCAGGAGCTGCTGAGTGAGTGATCGGGGAGTTTGACCTGTACTACTACGATGGCCTAGCCAATCAGCAGGAGGAAATCTGCTTAACTGTCTGTACGTATGGATCACCGATGATGATGATCTGGGTTGGTTTGATCTGCTAGAGAACTCAACACAGATACATCCCTTTCTTATGTACTGTAGCTATTTGGGTAATTCTGTTATTGATGTGAAATGATCAGGCTCTATTCATTCATCTCACATATCACTCATATGTATTTCACTTGAAAAATGAATGACTTACAGTGCTAATCATAAGTTAATATCAAGTTAATGTTCCTCATGAAGAGTTTGTATTCTTGTATTTATGTCCAGTTGTAGGTACCTCAGGAATATCTGCTGGCTGCCAAGGTGTGGACACTGATCTCATTCCTCCTCTTGAACACTGTATACGGACCAAGTGAGTCAGTTCATTTTTCTTGAACTTAAAAAACCCCCGAGAGTCTATTGATGCACCGGTGCTTATATATAAGGAACATAATAGAATCATTCCCATCAAAATCCATCAGTTTATGCTAGTGACTTGTCTGAAGGTAACCAGTACTGGATTAAAGAGATGAATGGAAGTATGGAGCTTAGTTTTGTGCCTACTCCCAAAAAAGTGTTTAAATATGTATAAAAAAATATTTATATATTTTCTGTTCTGAGCTTTCTTATATCTCCTAGATATAGGACAGACACTTATTTTTGGACTGTCATTTTTGCCATTTATGAATGTGTTATTCAATGCGTTTCTATGTGCTATAGTAGTGAAAGGCCAAATTCAAACGTTTACAAACAATTTTATATTTTAAACCTAAAGAGGTCCTAAAACTCCAAATCAAATAGCTAAATGATCCATAGTATGACCATCTTATAACAAATCCACATGTCAGCTTAGAACCCCCGCCCCAACAGCTTAGACTTAAATACACAACATGTGTGTTCCAGGTTCTGAATCAAGGGTCTGAATGAAGATGTTCAAACTCTATCATATAGTTGCGTATGTATTACAGATGGCAGAACTTGAGATTCACGGCCTTGGTGAAGACACAGGAACTCGATGAGTCAACATTATGGCATCTTCGTCGATACCATGCCGCGTCTCTGGCAGAGTATGCGGTGATGAAGATGACACACCACAGGTATGTAACTGGAGTCCACCTCATAGTTTATGCATAATTTTGCAATTGGAATGTTTGATCAATAAAATATTATTGAACTTTATATTTCCAGAACATTTTTTTTTGTTGTTGAATTTATACCTCCTTTTTCTCCCCAATTTCGTGGTGTCCAAATGGTTGTAGTAGCTACTATCTTGTCTCATCGCTACAACTCCCGTACGGGCTCGGGAGAGACGAAGGTTGAAAGTCATGCGTCCTCCGATACACAACCCAACCTAGCCGCACTGCTTCTTAAAACAGCGTGCATCCAACCCGGAAGCCAGCCGCATCAATGTGTCGGAGGAAACACCATGCACCTGGCAACCTTGGCTAGGGCGCACTGCGCCCGGCCCGCCACAGGAGTCGCTGGTGCGCGATGAGACAAGGACATCCCTACCGACCAAGCCCTCCCTAACCCGGACGACGCTAGGCCATGTGCGTCGCCCCATGGACCTCCCGGTCGCGGCCGGTTACGACAGAGCCTCGGCGCGAACCCAGAGTCTCTGATGGCACAGCTGGCGCTGCCGTACAGCGCCCTTAACCACTGCGCCACCCGGGAGGCATTTCCAGAACACTTGCTCTCCACTGCCACCTCGGCTCCAAGTTAGCTTATGCTGCAGTCTCCAAGTGCCAAGAGGCAACCGGCTTCATTAATAAGTGCATTGACGATGTCATCCCCACAGTGACCGTACGTACATATCCCAACCAGACGCCATGGATTACAGGAAACAGCAGCCTTGAGCAAAAGGCTAGAGCTGCCTCTTTCAAAAGAGCGGAACACTAACCCAGATGCTTATAAGAAATCCCGCTACGCACTCTAACGAATCATCAAACAGGCAAAGAGTTCATACAAGACTAAGATCGAATCCTACTACACCGGCTCTGATGCTCGTTGGGTGTGGCAGGGCTGGGAAACTATCACGGATTACAAAGGGAAACCCAATCACAAGCTGCCCAGTGACACATGCTTACCAGATGACCTAAATGCACTCCATGTTCGCTCTAAGCCAAGCAACACTGAACCATGCACGAGACCACCAGCACAACACATCCACCACACTGACCCCTCAGGAGGACGTGCTTAGTCCCCTCCTGTACTCCCTGTTCACCCACGACTCCAATACCATCATTAAGTTTGCAGACGACACAACGGTGGTAGGCCTGATCACCGAAGAGACAGCCTATATGGAGGTGGTCCCGACAGTGTAATGCCAGGACAACAACCTCTCCCTCAACATCAGTAAGACAAAAGGAGCTGATCGTGGACTAAAGGAAATGGAGGGCCGAGCATACCACCATTCACACCGACAGGGCTGTAGTGGAGTGGGTCAAGTTCCTCTGTGTCCACATCACTAAGGATCTATCATGGTCCACACACACCAACCGTACAGCTTCACCACCGAGAACATCTTGACTGGCTGCATCACCATTTGATTATAGCAATTGCAAGGCACTACGGAGGGTAGTGCGTACGTCCCAGTACATCACTGGGGCCGAGCTCCCTTCCATCCAAGACCTCTATACCAGGCGGTGTCAGAGGAAGGCCCAAAAAAATTGTCATAGTCTCCAGCCACCCAAGCCACATACTGTTCCCTCTGCTGCCGTATGGCAAGCAGTACCATTGCACCAAGTCTGGAACCAACAGGACCCTGAACCCCAATGCCATAAGACTTGTAAACAAGACTGTTAAATACACTACATGACCAAAAATATGTGGACAGTCTGCGTTTCAATTCATCCCAAACGTGTTCGATGGGGTTGTGGTCAGGGCTCTATGCAAGCCATACAAGTTCTTCCACACTGATCTCAACAAACCATTTCTGTATGGACCTCGCTTTGTGCATGGGGTATTGTCATGCTGAAACAGGAAAGGGCCTTCCCCAAACTGTTGCCACAAAATTGGATGCACAGAATCGTTTAGAATGTCATTGTATGCTGTAGCGTTAAGATTTCCCTTCACTGGAACTAAGGGGCCTAGCCCAAACCATGAAAAACAGCCCCAGACCATTATTCCTCCTCCACCAAACTTTACAGTTGGCACTATGCATTGGGACAGGTAGCGTTCTCCTGGCATCCCAGACCCAGATTCTTCCGTCGGACTGCCAGATGGTGAAGCGGGATTCATCACTCCAGAGAACGCTTTCCACTGCTCCAGAGTCCAATGGCAGCGAGCTTTACACCACTCCAGCCAACGCTTGGTATTGCGCATGGTTATCATCTTAAATGTCACCGACCGCCACTGATGCCCACACACACATAACATGCACTGTCTATTATCTATCCTGTTGCCTAGTCATGTTACCCCTACTTATATGCACAGCAGAGGAGGCTGGTGGGAGGAGCTATAGGAGGACAGGCTCATTATAATGGTTGGAATGGAGCCAAACATGTTGCTTCCTTGTGTTTGGTACCATTCCATTAATTCCATTCCAGCCATTACAATGAGCCCGTCCTCCTATAGCTCCTCTATAGCCTCCTATGATGTACAGTACATAGCAACCTCAAATACCTCATACCCCTGCACATCGAATCGGTACTGGTACTCCCTGTATATAGCCATGTTATTTTCTACTCATGTTATTTTTATTCGTGTCACTATTTCAATATTTTATATTACATTTTGTATTAACTGCATTATTCGACCCGTAAGTAAGCATTTCACTGTTAGTCTACACCTGTTGTCTATGAAGCATTTGACAAATAAAAAATGTGATTTGATTCCGAGTCATTACTAATGATTGTTTGGAATGGCAAGGAGTGGAATGTTAACACCAACAGACTGGATTTCTCCATGCTACTGTTAACGTGCTTTGCTCCAATTTGAAATACAGGTGTGCCAAGCTTGTGGCGAGTCAGGTATGCCAATGACTCAAGGCTGTAATCGCTGCCAAAGGTGCTTCAACAAAGTACTCAGTAAAGGGTCTGAATACTTATGTAAATGTGATAGCAGTTGTTTAGTTGTATCAATTAGCAAAAATGGCTAAAAAACTGTTTTTGCTTTGTCATTTTGGGGTTGTGTGTAGGTTGATGAGGGGGAAAAACGATTTAATCCATTTTAGGATAAGGCTGTAACGTAACAAAATGTGGAAAAAGTCAAGGGGTCTGAATACTTTCTGAATGTACTGTATAGGCCTAAGGCTGAGACAATAAGAAGACACCGTGGCAGAATAAATTAAACCACACCTTAGTTTTAAAACAAAACCGGAGAGCAACCTCTGTCCGGTGAAGTCCACAAAGCATAATACATGTAACAAACAGTTATGTGACCTACAGCATGGTCAAGCAAGTTAATGTTAATGACATTTTCGAGTTACCGCAAGTCTCAAAGAAAACAGGAGCTACCTCCAGTATTCCGGCACCAATTCAACATCATCTAATCACCTATGCTTAGTCTAATACTGTGACAACTAAAAAATTACAAAAACAATTTATTCCAATCAACGTAAGCTAACAATTATGTGGCTGTCCATGGTTCTGTTGTGTGTTTGTGTGTGGGTGTTCGCAAGTAGAAAAAACACGTTGACTCACCCTACTTGTAGAGAAACGCCAATGCCATCCTCCACACTTTCATGTTGATGAAACAGTCTATGACTGTCCAACAGTACATGCTTTTTTTGTTGTTGTCCTAGGCTACCTGGCTAAAATGCTTGCTCGCTAGCCTTTCTTTTATGGAGAATGTTAGCTAGTTAATATTAGCCTACTACATCTAGCTATATATTGAACGTCCATCCTCTCAGGCCAGGGGAACAATGTATGAATGGATCAGAATCGCCGTTATAATCATTGGACAGTACAGAGAATTAAGAAAATCCACAAGTCCAAATCCCCATCCATGGCTAATTTAGGAAAAATACAATTTTAGCTAGTTATCCAACAACACAACGAGATGCAACAATTCAAGTAGTTTCTGTCAATGAAGTATTGCTCTCGATGTGATTGAAGTGAAGCCAAATTCAAACTGGCTTCCCTTGACACTTGTTTTAGTGCGCCAGGACCATTAACAGTTTAGCTCAACACTGATTGGCTATTATTTAATACTTGTAGTTTTTTTATCAAGGGAGGCCAAATGCTCACCGACTTACCTTGCATTCAATGCTACAGGTGGCAACAATGTCATACTCTTTTTGACCAGACAGCATCAGATAGATGGGCTACACATACAGAGACAGAGGGGCGCTGTTTCGCTTGCTTTCTAATGATGAGATACAGTTGAAGTCAGATGTTTACATACACTTAGGTTGGAGTCATTAAAACTTGTTTTTCCAACCACTCCACAAATTTCTTGTCAATAAAATATAGTTTTGGCAAGTCGGTTAGGACACCTACTTTGTGCATGACACAATTCATTTTTCCAACAATTGTTTACAGACAGATTATTTCACTTATAATTCACTGTATCACAATTCAAGTGGGTCAGAAGTTCACATAGACTAAGTTGACTGTGCCTTGAAACAGCTTGAAAAATTCCAGAAAATGATGTCATGGCTTTAGAAGCTTCTGATAGGGTAATTGACATCATCTGAGTCAATTGGAGGTGTCCCTGTGGATGTATTTCAAGGCCTGCCTTCAAACTCAGTGCCTCTTTGCTTGACATCATGGGAAAATCTAAATAAATCAGTCAAGACCTCAGAAAACAAATTGTAGACCTCCACAAGTCTGGTTCATCCTTGGGAGCAATTTCCAAATGCCTGAAGGTACCACGTTCATCTGTACAATCAATAGTACGCAAGTATAAACACCACAGGACCACGCAGCCGTCATACCGCTCAGGAAGGAGACACGTTCTGTCTCCTAGAAATGAACATACTTTGGTGCGAGAAGTGCAAATCAATCCCAGAACAACAGCAAAGACCCTGTGAAGATGCTGGAGGAAACAAGTACAAAAGTATCTATATCCACAGTAAAACCAGTCCTATATCGACATAACCAGAAAGGCCGCTCAGCAAGAAAGAAGCCACTACTCCAAAATCGGCATAAAAAAGACAGACTACGGTTTACAACTGCACATGGGGACAAAGATTGTACTTTTTGGAGAAACGTCCTCTGGTCTGATGAAACAAAAATAGAACTGTTTGGCCATAATGACCATCGTTATGTTTGGAGGAAAAAGGGGGAGGCTTGCAAGCCGAAGAATACCATCCCAACCGTGAAGCATGGGGGTGGCAACATCATGTTGTGGGGGTCCTTTGTTGCAAGAGGGACTGGTGCACTTCACAAAATGGATGGCATCATGAGGAAGTACAATTATGTGGATATATTGAGGCAACATCTCAAGACATCAGTCAGGAAGTTAAAGCTTGGTTGCAAATGGGTCTTCCAAAAGGACAATGACCCCAAGCATACTTCCAAAGTTGTGGCAAAATGGCTTAAGGACAACAAAGTCAAGGTATTGGAGTGGCCATCACAAAGCCCTGACCTCAATCCCATAGAAAATTTGTGGGCAGAACTGAAAAAGCGTGTGTGAGCAAGGAGGCCTACAAACCGGACTCAGTTACTGCAGCTCTGTCAGGAGGAATGGGCCTAAATTTATCCAAATTATTGTGGGAAGCTTGTGGAAGGCTATCCGAAACGTTTGACCCAAGTTAAACAATTTAAAGGCAATGCTACTAAATACTAATTGAGTGTATGTAAACTTCTGACCCACTGGGAATGTGATGAAAGAAATAAAAGCTGAAATAAATCACTACTATTATTCTGACATTTCACATTCTTAAAATAAAGTGTTGATCCTAACTGACCTAAGACAGGGAATCTTTACTAGGATTAAATGTCAGGAATTGTGAAAAACTGAGCTTAAATGTATTTGGCTAAGGTGTATGTAAACTTCCGACTTCAACTGTATGTTCAGCCTCTTGCGAATTGAAGGATCCATGAATACACGCCACTGCTGAAGTCAGTCATTGAAATTATTAAACCAAAATGTATATAAAACATGCTTGTCAAAATACGCTTACTTCAAAACAGGAATAGAATGTTCATCCAGTTTTGTACACAAGTTGAATAAACGAACACTGAAAAAAAAATTGACGAGCGTTATTACACGATAGCTGCTGGTTCAAAATGCATTCCATACATTACTTTATTTTCAGGACTTACATTTATTTTAAATCACAAAGCTAATTTCAGCAATCATAATGTACAGAGATTATTTTAAGTGTTTATTATTTTACACGTCAAGTTGAAGCCATTTCAGAATGCTATAATTAACTTATTCAGAACTGGCCCCAAATGTGCTTTATTTGTTATATGTCACCTCTTAAATGTGTAGCCTGATCCACTAGCCTGATTGCTGCCTTAGTTTCGTTTCACTGAATCCATGTAGCATACCCATAATAATTCATTAAAGTAGCTCATCATAGTGTGTAAAATAAATAGATGGTTGTATATTTTTTGTTTGTGTTGGTAGAATGTTTATTCCGGTTCTACATCGATGGTTTACTCAAACATTTAAAATAATGTATGACCTTTATTCTAAATCACTTTTATTTATCACCTCAGATTTTCTATTGTTTGAGTTCCTGTTCCTCTTATAGAATTTTTGCTCAAAAGTTTGTGGAGCTCCTGCACTTAAATATTAACAAATCAAATCAAATGTTATTTGTCACATACACATGGTTAGCAGATGTTAATGCGAGTGTAGCGAAATGACAGTACCCACACCCAAAATGAGTAATGGCACCTATTTCAGTCCAAGTCAAGCACTGATCTATAGCAACGAATAGGACTTACCCATTCCAGCTGCATAGAGATACCGTCACATCATTGCTCCTCTACATTTCTTGTTTGTAGGCTACTTCCTTACAACAAGGCGCTTTCTTGTGTCTTGTTAGGAGACAGCTTTTTTGATTGGTCAGAGTTTGATCACTGAACCAATCAAATGATTGTTTACCCTATTTGGGCATAGATGATCCTCATAGGAGGCTGACGTTTGAGCTGAGCCAGATCTTTACAATGGCAACCTAAAAAGTAGGTCACGAGCTAGGGTGTGGTGCATTGGTATTAATCCTAGTGCTTTACAGGTAGGCCTATTTCATGTACAGTACACGGAAAGTTTGCCCCAAGCATACCTTCTTCCGTTGTGTTAAGCAATAATCTAAATAGCTGAGATTACTTAAAGCATTCTCCAAGGTACAACAGTCCAAATAAACCGAAAATAACAAGTATAGTGCTTTTCACAAGACCTCAAAGCTCTTGACCTGGATAAATAACCCCATCTACCGACAATGTTTTAACACCCACCTGTAAATGGGTATTTAAAATAATTGGTCATCAATACTGCATGATATCATATGTAAGAGAAGACTAAAAAGAAATGAAATGTTCTACATTCACTTAATAAATACTTACATTTGAAGATGATGATGACAACAGGCTATAGATTGAAACATGCCAGTCGTCCAGTAGTTTTAAAAGGCAGAGGTAGGGCTGAAATGTTGTATTAGGCACGTGACAAATAAAATGTGATTATTTTTTAATACATACCATGTAGCAGGCTACTCATCTTACCATTATGACAACATACTGACCACGTATCAGGCTCCTCATCCTACCATTATGACAACAAACTGACCATGTATCAGGCTCCTTGCCTTATCATTATGACAATGTTGTGTCTTTGGCTATGCCGGATTAAGTGATATGACATGCTATTATTTTTTGTTGTTTTTTTTGTTTTGATTTTTACCCCCAATTTCATTGTATCCAATAGTTTTTTTTTAGTAGCTACTATCTTGTCTCATCGCTACATCTCCCGTACGGGCTCGGGAGAGACGAAGGTTGAAAGTCATGCGTCCTCCAATACACAACCCAACCAAGCCGCACTGCTTCTTAACACAGCGCACATCCAACCCGGAAGCCAGCCGCACCAATGTGTCAGAGGAAACGCCGTGCACCTGGCAACCTTGGTTAGCGCGCACTGCGCCCACAGGAGTTGCTGGTGCGTGATGAGACAAGGACATCCCTACATCCCTACTTTGTCCTTTAATTAACTAGAAAGTCGGGGCACCACGAAAGAATGTTTATAGAGCTGTTATCTTCCAAATAAATTCTTAAAGACCTAGTAATCTTTTACATCAATAGCAGTCAATATTTAATCGTCACCTTATTTAGTATCATCTGAAAGTTGTAAATTCTTGGTTATCTTCACGAACCCTGGCTAACAAGTTGAAACAGCAATACAAAATTTGGTTTAATTATTTATTTACTAAATAATTTACTAAATAATCACACTCAATGGATCATACATTGATTACAAATTATGTCATAAAGAAACGTCCCTGGTGGACGGAACAGATACGATGGCTGGTTACACAAAGAGAGGGGGTTGGGCTTGAGTAAAAGAGTGGGAAGACTGAGTAACAAAGGGAGAAGCTATGCTATCGTAAATACAGAATCTTATGCATTCTAAATAACCGCCCTTTTGAAAAAGTAGAATGCAATTAATATTTACACTGAGCTGCGCTTCGGTAGATTGGTCATCGACGGAAGGCCGGTTTGTCCTTTATGGATCTCTGGTCCTCTGAAGAATGTCTAGTGGTGAACTGGAGCATGGTAGAATGGATACTCTGTCCGTCCTCTGCTATCCCACGTTTAGCGACTGCTGCTAACTCAACGGTATCACTTCTGGAGTGAATAAGAGTTCAAAGTTCATTCCAAGTTGCCATTCTTTTAAGCTCATGCTATATTCTGGCTGGTATAGTCGAAATTCATCCTTTCGGCGTGTAGGTCACATTGAAATTCAATGCCAATTGTGTGAGGTTGTCTTAGTTCTGTAGGTGGTCTTTGTCCTTTCAACATGGGGATAGAAAGTCCTCACATCCTTGAACAGCTTATTATCTGAGCCCTTTTAAATGTAGGATTGTCGCCCTAACGTCCTCGGAACAGAAAGTTAAATTTTCGTCAAGGGCTTTATATAGGAGGGGAGAGAAGGGCGTGTTTCATAGTTTATAACCAATGTCTGTTCACATGGGCAGGGCCACTGAGTTGAGCATAGTTCCCTCATGAAACCCCAATTCTCTCATTTGGAAGCTAAAATGACATTTATTCTTTTCACAAATAGTTTAATATTTAAACATTTAAATTGCACAATTCCATGTAAATCTGATAACTATAATGTGTAGACTTTCCAAGATACAGTTTATGTCGTCCGATCATCAGTAATAATGTTTCAGGTGTCAACTGATCTGGCATCATATTCATTTAGTACCGACGCATATTTTCAGCTGGTTGGATTACCGAAATATGTTTCCGTTCCCATCTTTCGATGTCACCAAACTCTCTCTCTCAATGTTAATCAGGGGATTTTCAATCGTCACATCAGTAGACTAGAGAGGAAAAGTTGAAAGGCATTTATGGGGGTCATAAACCTCCGCCACTCAGACCAACGTCATGACAACAACATACTGACCATGTATCAGGCTCCTCGCCTTAACAATATGACAACATTATGACAACACTCACCCAGAGGCGGCGCTCCTAGTGGCCAGGGACTTTAATGCAGGGAAACTTAAATCAGTTTTACCTCATTTCTATCAGCATGTTAAATGTGCAACCAGAGGGAAAACAAATTCTAGACCACATTTACTCCACACACAGAGATGCGTACAAAGCTCTCCCTAACCCACCATTTGGCAAATCTGACCATAATTCTTTCCTCCTGATTCCTGCTTACAAGCAAAAACGAAAGCAGGAAGCACCAGTGACTCAGTCTATAAAAAAGTGGTCAGATGGAGCAGATGCTAAGCTACAGGACTGTTTTGCTAGCACAGACTGGAATATGTTCCGGGTCTCTTCCGATGGCATTGAAGAGTAGATCACATCTGTCACTGGCTTCATCAATAAGTGCATCGAGGACGTCGTCAGCTGTTCTGGACGACTGTGTGATCACGCTCTCCGCAGCCGATGTGAGTAAGACCTTTAAACAGGTCAACGTTCACAAGGCTGCAGGGCCAAGACGGATTACCAGCACGTGTACTCCGAGCATGCGCTGACCAACTGGCAAGTGTCTTCACTAACATTTTCAACCTCTCCCTGTCCAAGTCTGTAATACCAACATGTTTCAAGCAGACCACCATACTCCCTGTGCCAAAGAACACTCTGATAACCTACCTAAATGACTACCAACCCATAGCACTCACATCTGTAGCCATGAAGTACTTTGAAAGGCTGGTCATGGCTCACATCAACACAAATATCCCAGACACCCTAGACCCACTCCAATTTTCTTACCACACCAACAGATCCACAGATGATGCAATCTCTATTGAACTCCACACTGCCCTTTCACACCTGGACAAAAGGAACACCTTTTGGAGCACAACTCCAACACCATCTGTTACATACGCCTCTAGGAAGAGGGAATGCAACACCCTGCTAAAACTCAACTCCCCGTGGAGTGAAAGAGGTATGGGACTGTAGGTGCGAGTAAGGATGACAAAGGCAGAGAATTGACTGTTTACTGGGAATTGATTTATTCCTTCACACTGTAAATTTGGGGGAAAGGGGCTGAACGGAACCAAAGCAAAGAAAGTACATGTCAAAGCCCCTCTCCTACCTTACCTGCCTACCCACAACTTACCTAACTTAGCACCACCTGGTGCACTAACCAAAATACAGGGGGTAGTCCGCCCAGGTCTTACCTAGTGTGCATAGACCGTGAACACTACGGGTTATGCATGCCCGCAGGCCTCTTGCCAAAGCACTCCCTAGGTGCCCTCCCCTTACCCCTTGGGAACAAATTAAACAGAATACAAACCATTTCAATAACCCTAACAGTCCTTTGGACATAAACATACCTCTGCAGGACCGGTTACAAACTACTTCACAAAAAAAAAACGAACACGTAACAATTCCCATTTTTTTCTTCTCTGTTGGGGTGGCCACCTCTCTAGTGGGTTGTTCTCTGTCACACGCCATCCCCCTCATCCTCTCCTCCAGCAGTCTGATCTTCTCCTCTAGTGCTCCGTTCTTCTCCTGCTCCTGCTCCTGTTGAAGTTGTCTCACCACTGTCCAGAGTGCAGATATGTCTCTGTCCACCTCCAGCACTCCAGGTCTGGTTAAGAGAGTGTTGTTGTGCTGCACTGTTGTCTGGGTCTGTGCTGACTGGAGTGTAATCACCTGCTGTTCCAGCTCCACCTGCCTTACCTCCAGCTGGATAAATGTATCCTTCATTTCAATGAGGGAGTAGTAATCTGTGCTGGGAGGTTGACTTTCCACTGGGGGTTTCTCATCTGTGGGGTTATATAACGAAGAGGTCTGATCTGACCCGCTCGGGGTGGGGTTATCTTTCTCAAGGGAGAGCTTCTCCTGCTGGGCTAATTCTTTAATTAGGTGAAAGTCCAGCTGAAAATGTTTGGGGTTACCCTGTACCATTACTGTTCCGGACTTATAGTGATTTATATTAGCTGACTCAGAGTCTTCGTTGTCAAGTATCCTGAGTTTCCACCCCTCATTAACACCCCTTCTCTTTTAACAGAGGGGTAGTGTGCTAATATAGCACTGTGCCATGCCAGGGGATGGTTTGTGTGGAAGATAAGGTTGCTGATGTTCCCATTTTTGTAATAGTCAGCAAAAAGCATCTCTTGATTTTCCATAAGGAGCTTCATTTTGTTATCTTTTCTTGCCTTATCATTCTTTACATACATATGGTACTGTATTTTAATTACCTCTGAACAGCAGGAGGCAGCTTCTAAGGACTCTCCATTTGGTTGGAGTAGACTGTTTGACTCTCCTGCCATTGTTGTGCTAATGGACTTTGACACCTCTCACTTGACACGTCAGTGCTAGTTGAAGCTGTATCAAGCCTGGCAGAATTATGTTAGCATTCATCAGCTTCCTGTCTGAGCAACAAACGCTGGCTTTTCTAGCTTCAGAAGGAGTCTAATGGGATACAGCTGTATCCTCTGACGAGAGTGCAGGGTCAGCTCCAATTAGCAATGGCACCGACCAATCAACTGCTTGGGGGAATTTCAGGAAACCATCCTGAAACACACACATACAAAACTACAACACAGAGACTGGGGAACGTAACACCATCATTAAGTTTGCTGATGACACAACAGTGGTAGGCCTGATCACCGACAACGATGAGACAGCCTATAGGGATGAGGTCAGAGACCTGACCGTGTGGTGCAAGGACAAAGACCTTCTCCCTCAATGTGATCAAGACAAAGGACATGATTGTGGACCACAGGAAAAAAAAAGGACCGAGCACGCCCCCATCCTCATCGACGGGGCTGTAGTGGAGCAGGTTGAGAGTTTCAAGTTCCTTGGCATCCACATCACCAACAAACTAACATGGTCCAAGCACACCAAGACAGTCGTGAAGAGGGCACGACAAAACCTATTCCCCCTCAGGAGACTGAAAAGATTTGGCATGGGTCCTCAGATGGTTTTACAGCTACACCATCGAGAGCATCACTGCTTGGTACTGCTCGGCCTCTGACCGCAAGGCACTACAGGGGGTAGTGTGTACGGCCCAGTACATCACCGGGGCCAAGCTTCCTGCTGTTAGGTACTAATTCTAAGAGTAAATGACTCCACAGACACTAGGAAAGCTTAACCAAGTTTAATTATTCCCAAAGGGTCGATACAGCTGCATTCAGACACAGACATGGCTTCCCTCGTGGTAATATTCATACCCCACTTTGGGTGGAGTCTCCTCCTAAACATCACATTGATCCTATGATCCTATCCTAACATCGCTAACATCGCTATGATCGCTATGATCCTTCAACGGTTTCTCTCATTATCAGTACTGCCACATGTGATCGTGTTCCCTGCACTCAGCACCTCCCAAGCTTCATAATGGCTCCAACCCTCATTATTGTTATCTCTTACTTTTTTGGGGGCAATTTCTTAAAACTGCATTGTTGGTTAAAGGCTTGTAAGTAAGCATGTATTCGGCGCATGTGACAAAAAAATGTAAATACATACCATGTATCAGGCTCCTCATCTTACCATTATGACAACATACTGACCATGTATCAGGCTCCTCATCTTACCATTATGACAACATACTGACCATGTATCAGGCTCCTCATCTTACCATTATGACAACATACTGACCATGTATCAAGCTCCTCATCTTACCATTATGACAACATACTGACCATGTATCAGGCTCCTCATCTTACCATTATGACAACATACGGACCATGAATCAGGCTCCTCATCTTACCATTATGACAACATACTGACCATGTATCAAGCTCCTCATCTTACCATTATGACAACATACTGGCTATGTATCAGGCTCCTTGCCTTACCGTTATGATAACATACTGACCATGTATCAGGCTCCTCATCTTACCATTATGACAACATACTGGCTATGTATCAGGCTCCTTGCCTTACCATTATGATAACATACTGACCATGTATCAGGCTCCTCATCTTACCATTAAGACAAACACTTAATTTTTATAATCAACTAAATTTGACAGTATGAACATGTGAAATCTTAACCCTGATGTCCATTGTTAAAATACATGCAATCCTTTTTCCATGTTAGCGATGAGGAGATGTGTCTGTGATATGAAAAACTCTAAATAAAAATAATGAATATACAGTATGACATGATAGAATCTCCGTCCTCTTTTCCACCCTCTCTGTCCGCCCTCCTGCCAGCCAAACCCTGAGTCTTTACTACTGCCATTCACAGCAAAGACGGTTCCTCCTATTAAATCAATCAGAGACTGGGGAGAACAAAATGACAAACTGATGAGCTCTCGACCAATTCTGTTTCTTTAACAGTGCTTTGGTGTAGCTGACTAGTGGTGAATGCCATTTTTAATACTAGTGCCTGCTTCTGCTGTTGATATTTGATTAACAGAGAGAGCGAGAAAAGAGAGAAGCAGAGATATGAGTTTCTCTTCTGAAAGCACCACTGTACTGCGTTGTGGCATGGCCTGGCTAGTCACCCGGAACCAAATGGCTCCCACTGCTCCTTCAGTTGCCTACTGCAATGCGGAAACAATGCGTGGAACCGATCTACTAAAGGATTTTGTGGTAGGGGTAGAGGGTGAGGGAGGAAGTGAACGACCGGATGTCATCGATGAGCGTGGCGTCGGCCAGCATGAGGGAGGCAGGCAGCAAGGTCAGCTTGGACACGTCTCACGTCTAGGAGGAGGTCATAGAGGCCTGGCCTTGGTCCTCTTCCCCCTCTGAGGGGCTGGGGCTGGAGCTGCCAATGGAGTGGCTGTGTTTTTTCCCCCAGAGTTTCCGCCATAAATCCAGAGAATGCCAGACTTTGACAAAGTTATGATGACCATATTTGCCCACAAGGGACCCCGCTGCGCCGCCTTCACAACAAGGTGAGTCCAAAAATGTATTGTATGCTGCTGCATAAATGATGTAATATGCCAGGGAGGTATGTATACTGTAGCTAAGAAAGTACTACGAAGTGTATGTTGTGTAGTAAGCTGTTAGTAGCCCATGTGCCTCACCATAATCATTTGGTCTATTTTCACCAACAGTGTTGTAAACACATCGTTCGTGGCTTGTTTGGCTACTTGGTTGTACAGCTTTGACAGTGCTACTGAAAGTACTGGTGGTGCTTGGCTTGCATGTGCAAATTCAGCACACACAACATTCGATAATATAATTGGGTTATTTGACGAGTCAAATTAAAAGCTTTATTTAATGTGTCAAATCGTGTTATGACGTGCATTTTTTTTTTACACGCAAAGACCCAAACTGCGTTCAATGTGCCTCACCCTAATCATTTGGTCTATTTTCACCTCTTAATTTTGCCTACTTTTCTAACTTGGTAGTGCACAAATAGCCGATAACCTGTTTTAGAGAAATTTAATCATTGAATATTGTAAGAGCTTTCATTGTCTGCTTATATGCCACCTTTATTTATCCTACAGTTCTGACTTGTTGTACAGTGAGTACACTAATTTTACTGTGGATATAGATACTTGTGTACCTGTTTCCTCCATCATCTTCACAAGGTCCTTTGCTGTTGTTCTGAGATTGATTTGCACCTTTTGCACCAAAGTACGTTTCTCTCTAGATGACAGAACGCGTCTCCTTCCTGAGCGGTATGACGGCTGCGTGGTCCCATGGTGTTTATTGCGTACTATTGTTTGTACAGATGAACGTGGCTCCTTCAGGTGTTTGGAAATTGCTCCCAAGGATGAACCAGACTTGTGGAGGTCTACAATTTTTTTCTGCGATCTTGGCTGATTTCCCCATGATGTCAAGCAGATATGCCTTGAAATACATCCACAGGTACACCTCCAATTGACTCAAATGATGTCAATTAGCCTATCAGAAGCTTCTAAAGCCATGACATAATTTTCTGGAATTTTCCAAGCTGTTTAAAAGGCACAGTCAACCTCAGTGGATGTAAACTCCCGACTTCAACTGTATGTGCTTGCATGGTAGAGGGAGTATATCAAGTGTTATCCCCCATCAGCTCCTCCAGAGCTTACTGTACCTACTCTCCCTCTGTCAGATGGTAGGCTTTGGAGAGAAGGAGAATGGCCAGGCAAGTCAGAGCAGAGTAGCAGAACAATGTTTGTGGTTTCTTTGCAATGCTTGCAGTTAGTCACTGATTCCTTCCATACGACGGATTTGCGATTTCCAACGTGTTGTGTAATCTTTATGTACAATGGCCAATGAGCACCGATTCGTTTCATCTATAATTTCTCTTCATTATTTATCTTCATACGCCAAGGATTAAAAAGGATTTGCCAGTAGATTGTCGACTTGATGACAACTGTAGATGACTGCTAGATAAGATTTTGAAAGTAAGATGTTGACATCAGTCTAATCAAAGCTACTGTAGCTATAGAATGACATCAAATTACGTTATCTGTGGCCAATAACCTTGAGCCTTCTTGGATGGGCACTTCCAATATAACTCCAATATAATGTCAGAACCCAAAGGGGCTAAAACTTTCGAGCTCTAAGCTTAGAATTGGGGATAACATACTGTCCCATGAGCGACAGAAAACTGAGCCAATCAGGTGCAATGTTTGGTATTTTCTGCTGGCTAGCCCCACCACCACAGAAAGGACTGAGCTTGGCTGAAACACCTGCATTTTGGAGCTGCCTTACTCAAGAAAGCAAAAAAGAGACCATGTTTGTATGCGGCTTTATAAACTCAATGATGTTTTTGTTTTTTTACATTATTTGCTAACTGATGTGACACGTATTAATGCCAAAATAACAAGCAAAACAGGCAAGTGCCCCCACTGCCCTGAATGACGGGCAGTGGGTGTAACTCAATATTAGGGAAGGCATTCCTAATGTTTTGTACACTCAGTGTATATACACACACAGGTCACTACCAAAATAAAGGAAACACTTGGGTAAATGAGGGATACAAAGTATATTAAAAGCTGTTGATTTCTGAGTTAATCACTGAATTAACATACTATCATGCTTAGGGTCATTGATCAAAATGCCCAGTTGCCCATTATTTTGCCTACCATGACTAGAAGAGATCTCTGTGACTTTGAAAGAGGGGTGGCAAAGGAGCATAGGAGGTTTAATGGGGGTGTGTATATGTATATGTCTCAGTTACCAGATCTCAACCCAATTGAACACAGATGGGAGATTCTGGAGCTGCCAGAGAGCGTTTTCCAAAACACCAAAGGATGGAATTTCTCATGGAAGAATGGTGTTGCATCGCTCCAAGAGTTCCAGACACTTGTAGAATCTCTGCCACTGCGCATTGAAGCTGTTCTGCCTCGTGGTGGCCCAACGCCATCAAGACACTTTACGTTAACTTTATTTTGGCAGTTACCTGTATCTTTAGTATTATTGCTACTATTCTTATTGCTGTCACTGTTTTTATAATTGATGTGTATCACTTCGCTTTGGCACCATCAACAACCTTTGAACTTGTCATTAATTAAAGAAACTAGAATTTGAATTTGAGAGAAAGACAGCAAGAGAAAGAGACAGCCAGAGAGAGACAACCAGATACTGGTTCTAGAGGGTTGAGCAGTCAGGTATGTTGAATCACTGAACTGATCAATTACCTCAGTTGTGGTGCCTAGTTGGAATAAAATCCTGCAGCACCTCAGGAACAGGGTTGCCTACCTCTGCTGTAGCCTATAGAGGGTTGAGCAGTCCCAGTGTCAGAAATCAGACTCACTTTCCCAGCCTCTCTGGCTTGATGAGGATGTTGAAGTAGGTCTTCTACAGCTGCTCTGTGAACATGGTGAACACGCCGGGCTCAGCCGCGAAGTCTGCCATGTAATTCACCATCAGGTTCAACAGTAATGAGCACAGGGACAGAGGTAGTTGAGTTGGCAGGTCAGCTGTAAGGTTGGCTGGGTTGCCATGGCACATTTGTTGAGTATAGAATGGGTTTATAGATTGGGGTTGTATCAGTGGAGGCTGCTGAGGAGAGGATGGCTCATAATAATGGCTGGAATGGAGTGAAAGGAATGGAATGGTATCAAAAAAAATGCTTGATACCATTCCATTCACTCCATTCCGCCCTCCCCTCAGTAGTCTCCACAGGGTTGTATGAATGGGCAGAATGAGTATGAGTGCAGGAGAGGTGTGTGTGTGTGCGCATCTACTAGGGGTGGGAATTGCCAGGGACGTCACGATACGATATTTTTATGATACTTAAGTGCCGATAACACATGTATTGCGATTCGATAATGTGATTTTGTTGCGATTTGTTGTTCCAAACATATTGCTCTCTTACATGTCTGCTGCAGAGAGACTAGAGAGAGCATGAGAAAATGGGTTTATCAGTCATGGAAATAAAAGTTCTGAAAACATGTTGGCTCACGATTTAAAAAGAAGATGGAGAACAAGCTATATGATAAAAAATACCAGCGTTTTGGTCCAGGTACATTGCTACCTAGCAATATTTTTTAACATATCTTTCCTTCAAATCCAATGTTAATTGTCACGTGACAAATACAACAGGTCTTACCATGAAATGCTGAACTGAACTGCATTGTTGGTTAAGAAAATATTTACTAAATAAACTAAAGTAAAAAATAAAATAAAAAGTAACACAAAATAACAATACCGGGGCTGTATACTGGGGTACCGGTTCCGAGTCAATATGCAGGGGTACAGGTTAGTCTCAAAGTATCAATATAATATCGTAATATGTCACTTTATCGAATTCCCCCCATCACTAACATTACATACACATACTGCGTGGCTCTGTACGTATAGTGCATGTGTGAGACTAACAGGCAGCTTGTGGTTAAAGCCCTTGACCCTGATGACCAGGCCATGTTCCCCGGCGATCAGTTTGTACTCCAGCTGGGCCACGTCAGCCTCGTAGGCCAGCTCTGCCAGGTTGTGGGCCAAGATGTTCACAAAGATGTCAAACAGCACCGGGGTAGAGGGCCACAATACATACACTACAAACAATAAGGGTTTTGTATTCAGATAAAATACTAACTTCTCTGGAGATTTCTAAATCATCGGGGAGATAAGGTTGAAACGGACATGAGCTAGAAGAAAAATTAGGGGAAGTATTAAATAACTAAAACAGGATATCATTTGAAATGTGTCAGCCTACTAGCTACTAACATTTCTCTTACACATATTGAGAAATAGTAAATCCCAGGTGTCACTGCAATTCCCTAAGGTTATACACACTGCCTAAGCAGAGGTTATACACACTGCCTAAGCAGAGGTTATACACACTGCCTAAGCAGAGGTTATACACACTACCTAAGCAGAGGTTATACACACTACCTAAGCAGAGGTTATACACACTACCTAAGCAGAGGTTATACACACTACCTAAGCAGAGGTTATACACACTACCTAAGCAGAGGTTATACACACTACCTAAGTAGAGGTTATACACACACACTACCTAAGTAGAGGTTATACACACACACTACCTAAGTAGAGGTTATACACACACACTACCTAAGTAGAGGTTATACACACACACTACCTAAGTAGAGGTTATACACACACACTACCTAAGTAGAGGTTATACACACACACTACCTAAGTAGAGGTTATACACACACACTACCTAAGTAGAGGTTATACACACACCTAAGTAGAGGTTATACACACTACCTAAGTAGAGTTACACTACCTAAGTAGAGGTTATACACACACCTAAGTAGAGGTTATACACACACACTACCTAAGTAGAGGTTATACACACACACTACCTAAGTAGAGGTTATACACACACTACCTAAGTAGAGGTTATACACACTACCTAAGTAGAGGTTATACACACTACCTAAGTAGAGGTTATACACACTACCTAAGTAGAGGTTATACACACTACCTAAGTAAAGGTTATTCACACTACCTAAGTAGAGGTTATATACACTACCTAAGTAGAGGTTATATACACTACCTAAGTAGAGGTTATAACTAAGTTATAGCTAAGTTATAACTAACTAAGTAGATTTTTTTCTTTACCTTTTATTTTACTAGGCAAGTCAGTTAAGAACAAATTCTTATTTTCAATGACGGCCTAGGAACAGTGGGTTAACTGCCTGTTCAGGGGCAGAACGACAGATTTTGTACCTTGTCAGCTCGGGGATTTAAACTTGCAACCTTTCGGTTACTAGTCCAATGCTCTAACCACTAGGCTACCCTGCCACCCCAAAATATACTAAGCTGCGCCTTCTTCACCACGCTGTCTGTGTGGGTGAACCATTTCAGTTTGTCCGTGATGTGTACGCCGAGGAACTTAACTTTCCACCCTCTCCTCTACTGTCCCGTCAATGTAGGTAGGGGGGTGTTCCCTCTGCTGTTTCCTGAAGTCCACGATCATCTCCTTTGTTTTGTTGACATTGAGTGTGAGGTTATTTTCCTGACACCACATTCCGAGGGCCCTCACCTCCTTCCTGTAGGCCGTCTCGTCGTTGTTGGTAATCAAGCCTACCACTGTAGTGTCGTCTGCAAACTTGATGATTGAGTTGGAGGCGTGCATGGCCACGCAGTTGTGGGTGAACAGGGAGTACAGGAGAGGGCTGAGAACGCACCCTTGTGGTTGAGGATCAGCGGGGTGGAGATGTTGTTACCTACCCTCACCACCTGGGGGCGGCTCGTCAGAAAGTCCAGGACCCAGTTGCACAGGGCGGGGTCGAGAACCAGGGTCTCGAGCTTAATGACGAGTTTGGAGGGTACTATGGTGTTAAATGCTGAGCTGTAATCGATGAACAGCATTCTTACATAGGTATTCTAGTTGTCTCTGGTAACGCTCGTTAGACCGGTAAAAAACATTTTTGGGGGGAAAATCCATAGAGATAGAGGACTTTATATATTTATATCGGTGCCATTATAGTATCTGTGACTGACAGCATTGGCAGACACATTGAGCCTACAACCAATAGGAATCCCCACCCAGTTGATTACTTGTCTACTTTAAAATGGTGGATCGTGAAAATGTCCAAGAGCAATGGCAATAGAGCTGGGCAATTTATAATCCTAAAAACCAAAAAAGGCCAAAATAATGTCTGTGGTTAACACAGATATAGGGATTTTATACTTACCCAAACCAAAAACCATGGATAGATGGCAGCATTCACGCAAAACTGAATGCGTAAACCACCACATTTAACTCCGCAATGTGTCTGGGAATATGGTTGAAATATAAACAGTGGAGTTATGCCCTCCATAAGGCAATCAAACAGGCAAAACATGAGTACAGAGACAAAGTGGAGTCGCAATTCAACGGCTCAGACACGAGACGTATGTGGCAGGGTCTACAGACAATCACCGATTACAAAGGGAAAACCAGCCAGGTCGCGGACATCAACGTCTTGCTCCCTGGAAGCTAAAATACAATAACATTGTATTTGTCACATGCGCTGAATACAACCTTACAGTCATTAACCAACATTGCAGTTTTAAGAAAATAAGTGTTAAAGTATTTACTAAAATAAACTGAAGTAAAAAAAATAAATCATTTAAGTAAAAAATAAGAAAACAGAAAAATACAAAATAATTAAGGAGCAACAGTAAATCAACAGTAGCGAGGCTATATACAGGGGGTATCGGTACAGAGTCAATGTGCGGTTAGTCGAGGTAATATGCACATGTAGGTAGAGGTAAAGTGACTATGAATAGATAACAGAGTAGCAGGAGCAATGCAAATAGGGGAACCACCTGGGGGCGGCCCTTTTCCCACCTGGGGGCGGCCCGTCAGGAAGTCCAGGATCCAGTTGCAGAGGGAGGTGTTTAGTCCCAGGGACCCTAGCTTAGTGATGAGCTTTGAGGGCACTATGGTGTTGAAAGCTGAACTGTAGTCAATGAATAGCAATTTTCACATAGGTGTTCCTTTTGTCCAGGTAGGATAGGGTAGTGTGGAGTGGCCCTTAAACACCTTCACCCACTATGAGGATAACACAGTGCCATCGACGCGGCCTGCTCCCAAGGACTGTGGGCTCTCCTTCTCCGTGGCCGACAATGAGTAAGACATGTTAACCCTCGCAAGGCTGCTGGCCCAGATGGCATAACTCGCCACATCCTCAGAGCACTCCAGCCAGCTGGTCTGCGCATGTTTATGGACATTCAATCTCTCCCTATCCCAGTCTGCTGTCCACACCTGCTTCAAGATGGCCACCATTGTTCCTGTCCCCAAGAACGCAAAGGTAACTGAACTAAATAACTATCGCCCCGTAGCACTCACTTCTGTCATTATGAAGTGCTTTGAGAGACTAGTCAAGAATCATAATCACCTCTACCTTACCTGTCACCCTAGACCCACTTCAATTTGCTTACCGCCCCAATAGATCCACAGATGATGCAATCGTCTGTTGCACTGCACACTGCCCTGTCCCATCTGGACAAGAGGAATACCTATGTAAGAATGCTGTTCATTGACTATAGCTCAGCCTTCAACACCATAGTACCCTCCAAGCTCATCATCAAGCTCAGGGCCCTGGGTCTGAAACCCGCCCTGTGCAACTGGGTCCTGGACTTCCTGACAGTCTGCCTCCAGGTGGTGAAGGTAGGAAACAACACCTCCACTTCAATAATCCTCAAAACAAGGATGTGTGCTCAGCCCCCTCCTGTACTCCCAGTTCACCCATGAGTGTGTGGCCACGTACACGTCCAACTCAATCATCAAGTTTGCAGATGACACAACCATAGTAGGCCTGATTACCAACAATGATGAGACAGCCTACAAGGAAGAGGTGAGGGCCCTGGCGGAGTGCTGCCAGGAAAATAACCTCTCCCTCAACAAAACGAAGGAGCTGATCGTGGACTTCAGGAAAAAGCAGAGGGAGCACGCCACTATCCACATTAACAGGACTGCAGTGGAGAAGGTGGAAAGCTTCAAGTTCCTTGGCGTACACATCACTGATGATCTGAAATGGTCCACCCACACAGACAGTGTGGTGAAGAAGGTGCAACAGTGCTTCTTCAACCTCAAGAGGCTGAAGAAATTTGTCTTGGCCCCTAAGACCCTCACAAACTTTTACAGATGCGCAATTGAGAGCATCCTGTCGGGCTGTATCACCGCCTGGTATGGCAATTGCACCGCCCGCGCCCGCAGGGCTCTCCAGAGGGTGGTGCGGTCTGCCCAACGCATCACCGGGGGCACACTGCCTGCCCTCCAGGACACCTACAGCACCCGATGTCACAGGAAGTCCAAAAAGATCAAGGACATCAACCACCCGAGCCACTGCCTGTTCACCCCTCTATCATAAAGGCGACGAGGTCAGTACAGGTGCATCAAAGCTGGGACTGAGAGACTGAAAAACAGCTTCTATCTTAAGCCATCAGACTGTAAAATAGCCATCACTAGCCAGCTACCACCCAGTTACTCAACCCTGCACCTTACAGGCTGCTGGTCAATATACATAGACATGGAATCACTGGTCACTTCAATAATGTTTACATGCTGCTTTACTCATATATATATATATATATATACACACTGTATTATATTCTACTGTAATTTAGTCAACGCCACTCTGACATTGCTCGTCCTATAATTTATATATTTCTTAATTCCATTATTTTACTTTTAGATTGGTGTGTATTATTAAATATTACTACACTGTTGGAGCTAGGAACACAAGCATTTCACTACACCTGCAATAACATCTGCTAAATATGTGTATGTAACCAATAACATTTGATTTGAAGTGCTCTGACAACAACAACAATTCATAATTATTTCAGGTGTGTCATCAGTGGGGGAATATTAAAACGAATGTTTTAGCATGTCACTACAACTGCTCACACCATTGACTGTACATTTATTTTATTCTGTCTGAAATTGACAATCAGAAAAAAGTCACAGAGCAGTGATGATTCTGCCCGTAGCATTAGAATTCTAGTGATGATTCTGCCCGTAGGATTAGAATTCTAGTGATGATTCTGCCCATAGCATTAGGGTTCTATTGATGATTCTGCCCATAGCATTAGGGTTCTATTGATGATTCTGCCCGTAGCATTAGAATTCTATTGATGATTCTGCCCGTAGCATTAGAATTCTATTGATGATTCTGCCCGTAGCATTAGAATTCTATTGATGATTCTGCCCGTAGCATTAGAATTCTATTGATGATTCTGCCCGTAGCATTAGAATTCTATTGATGATTCTAACCATAGCATTAGAATTCTATTGATCATTCTGTCCATACAGTGCCTTCAGAAAATATTCAGACCCCTTGACTTTTTCAAAATGTTTTTATGTTAGCCTTATTCTAAAATGGATTAAATACAAAAAAATCTTTAATTTTCACACAAAAAAAAGAATGAAATAACCTTACTTACATAGTATTCTGACCTTTTACTATGAGACTCGAAATTGAGCTCAGGTGCATCCTGTTTCCATTGATCATCCTTGAGATTAGAGTCCACCTGTGGTAAATTCAATTGATTGGACATGATTTGGAAAGGCACACACCTGTCTATATAAAGGTCCCACAGTTGACAGTGCATGTCAGAGCAAAAACCAAGCCATGAGGTTGAAGGAATTGTCCGTAGAGCTCCAAAACAGGATTGTGTCGAGGCTCAGATCTGGGGAAGGGTACCAAAAAATGTCTGCAGCATTGAAGGTCCCCAAGAACACAGTGGCCTCCATCATTCATAAATGGAAGAAGTTTGGAACCACCAAGACCCTTCCTAGAGCTGGCCGCCCAGATAAACTGAGCAATCGAGGGAGAAGGGCCTTGGTCAGGGGAGTGACCAAGAACACGATGGTCACTCTGACAGAGCTCCAGAGTTCCTCTGTGGAGATGGGAGAACCTTCTAGATAGACTACCATCTCTGCAGCACTCCACCAATCAGGCCTTTATGGTAGAGTGGCCAGATGGAAGCTAATCCTCAGTAAAAGGCACATGACAGTCTGCTTGGAGTTTGCCAAAAGTCGTAAAGACTCTCAGACCATGAAACACAAGATTATCTGGTTTGATGAAACCAAGATTGAACTTTTTGGCCTGAATACCAAGGTTCACGTTTGGAGGAAACCTGGCACCATCCCTACGGGTTTTTCAGCGGCAGGGACTGGGAGACTTGTCAGGATGATGACAAAGATGAACGGAGCAAAGTACAAAGAGATCATTGATGAAAACCTACTCCAGAGTGCTCAGGACCTCAGACTGGAGCAAAGGTTCACCTTCTAACAGGAACATGAACCTAAGCACACAGCCAAGACAACGCAGGAGTGGCTTTTGGACAGGTCTCTGAATGTCCTTAATTGGCCCAGCCAGAGCCTGGACTTCGACCCAATCAAACATCTCGAGAGACCTGAAAATAGCTGTGCCTCAACGCTCCCCATCCAACCTGACAGAGCTTGAGAAGATCTGCAGAGAAGAATGGGAGAAACTCCCCAAATACAGGTGTGCCAAGCTTGTAGCGTCATACCCAAGAAGACGGATGAGGGGAAAAGAAGGTTGATGAGGGGGGAAAAAAAGCAGTTTAATCCATTTTAGAACAAGACTGAAACGTAACAAAACGTGGAAAAAGTCAAGGGGTCTGAATACTTTCTAAAGGTACTGTAGTTCTAATTATGCTATTGCATGAATACAGTGTAGCTGCCATAGAATTAAACAATAAGGCATATGGCCAATATACCATGGCTAAGGGCTGTTCTTGCGCATGACAAAATGCAGAGTGCTTGGATAAAGCCCTTAGCCATGGTACAGTATATTGGCCATATACCACAAACCCCCGAGGTGCCTTATTGCTATTTTAATCCAATGTAATTAGAAGAGTAAAAATATATGTTTTGTCATACCCGTAGTATACGGTCTGATAAACCACGGCTTTCAGCCAATCAGCAGTCAGGGCTTGAACCATCCAGTTTATAATTAGGAATTAAAATACTTAATTTAATAAGATTTCGATGCTAACTGCCTATAAGAACATTTGATTCGTTGTAGTTTAAGTGATTGTACAGAATTCAAAAGCCCATTCGTGATAAATGGAATCAATGAATTAAAGTAGAGTTGTGCTTTTTAATATACTAAATTGCATCTATAATATACAAACATCCACAAAATGGTGTACAATCACTTTGTGCTTTTCTCCCACTGTCTAGGAGTTCACTGTAACAACAAGTTCACATTAATGGTCTATATTTCTTCCCATAATACAGCATCAAAATAAATTCAGCAAACACCATTATAGATTTGAACTATGATTTACAAATTCACGTATTAAATCATTATATTAAGACATTTAAATATAAAACTGAAAATACACATGGTGGGAAGCTACACTTAAAAACGTGCTACTTTGCGATACAAAGATTTTGCAGAATATGTTTAAGATTTTGCCATAGTTTTTTTTTTAAGCAGAACATTTTAAAATATAATTTTCTGTCTCTTCCATTTCACAATGTTTTTTGATGTTGACATGTACCTCAGCCCAAGTTACATGATACACAAATGAAACCGTTACAACTGAAAACTCAGTTATGTGTCACACACAACAATAGACTGCTTTGCTCTCTAAAACACACACATTTTCATGAAATAAACACTGTACATAAACATGGCTTACATAACAGCTAGGAGATGATATTAGCTGAAGGATAAAGAGTGTGCTCTCCAATGAACATCTATATTCTATATAGTCCCTCAGAATGTCAGAACTCCCTGTACATGGCATTGGCTTAGTGTTGGTGGTGAAAGACGTATTGACATCTTGCCATTTCAACAGTGTACCATTGTTATTACCTCTTCAAGAGACAGTTGCACTGCATATTGTTAAGGGACTCAAAAATCTACAGGGAAGATTGTTACCCACTGGGCAAAAACTGGTTGAATCAATGTTGTTTCTACATAATTTCAACCCCAAAAATATATGTGATGTTGAATCAATGTGGAAAACTGATTTGATTTGCAAAAAGTCATCAACATTAGGGCATTTATATCTTTTTATCCAACTTTGAACCTAAAGCCAATGTCATGGTGAATTTGTTGATTTCACGTTAGTTGACAACTCAACCAAATGTAAATCAAAACTAGATTGAACTGGCGTCTGTATCCAGTGGTTAATTTGTCTTCGCATTAGTGCTTGTAAAGGACGGTCAACAAGAGCACTAAACCAAATTATTCTGAACTTGAAGACTATGCAGCTATCGAGGCTCGTCTCCTAACCCGTGTAAAACTTGTAATGTGAACTGATGTGGTCTTGTGTTTCTTTGTGCGGTGGTGAAGCCACTTTTTGGAAGATAGAGGCAATGCTGTGCTTACCTGTATACCCTGCTTAGTGTTCCCTGACCTCTGAACCAGCTGGAGGTCAAGGCTACAGGGGGGAAACATATGTAAATAGTCGTAGTAGTGGTGGTAGTGGTAGTTATTGATGGTAGTAGTTTTTGATGGTAGTAGTTTTTGGTGGTAGTAGTAGTGGTTATTGGTAGCTTGATAAATTACATTGTATAGTTGGCTACCTTTTTGGAAAGAGGTTTGTGGAACTTGTAATAGCTTTACAGGGAGTTGGGAAAGAACAGTAGTGGAATGCTACCTGTCCCAGGCCTGCTGTTTTCAACTCTCTAGAGACAGCAGGAGTGGTAGAGATACTCTTAGTGTTCGGCTATGACAAGCCAACTAACATTTACTCCTGGGGTGCTGACTTGCTGCACCCTCGACAACTACTGTGATTATTATTATTTGACCATGCTGGTCATTTATGAACATTTGAACATCTTGGCCATGTTCTGTTATAATCTCCACCCGGCACAGCCAGAAGAGGACTGGCCACCCCTCATAGCCTGGTTCCTCTTTAGGTTTTTTCCTAGGTTTTGGCCTTTCTAGGGAGTTTTTCCTAGCCACTATGCTTCTACACCTGCATTGCTTGCTGTTTGGGGTTTTAGGCTGGGTTTCTGTACAGCACTTTGAGATATCAGCTGATGTATGAAGGGATATATGAATAAATACATTTGATTTGATTTTGATGTGAATGGCAAGTATCGTAGTGGAGAACTGAGGGGCCAAATGAGTAGTAGCTCATTCATACTATAGGGCCAACCCCAGCCGCACGGTGCTGGCTCAGATAGTTTCTATTCAAATGGTATTTTCCAGCATGCTTCCAGCAACTATGGTAGAAGCGTAACCAGGCCAGCCAAGTACGGCTCGGCATAGCTTGGCTCGGCATGGCTTGGCTCAGCCCTATAAGTGTGAGTCAGGCACAGGTGCACTTCTGAGGTAACTGGGGGGGCTTGTCGGTGAGTCTGGTAGTCTTGACGCCGGGGACCATGGGCGGCTCCACGTCCACTCGCTCGGACATCTTGACGCAGATGATGTCGACCAGCCGTTCAAACACCTGGCGGACATTAATGTTCTCCTTGGCGCTGGCCTCGTAGTACTCGAACCCTGCACACAGACAGAAGGAGTACATACAGTATGGTGAGTACATAGCTCTGGTCCAGGGCGTTAGTGTGCGTTCCTCTAATAAGTTAATAAGTTAGTAGTGGAATGCACACTAACACCAGAGCTATGTGAGGACACGGCATACTAAATATTACACAGGTTATACCATGCTGTGTACCAAGTACGAACACGCTCCAGGATTCGATAAGATACCCTCAACAGTGGTCACACTTCAGCCAACCGTTCAACAGTTGAGAGCAAGAGGCTAACACAAAGCTCCAGGAGTGACAGGTCGTCTCAGAAAGGTGACATCGGAGCAGACAGCATGAAACAACTAGCACTGATTAGCTTGCCTCCACAACATGGGGCGCAAAGCACAGACATGGCACGTTATGCCGCACAGCTATAGAGATGACGTACAGCTATAGAGATGACGTACAGCTATAGAGATGACGTACAGCTAGAGATGACGTACAGCTATAGAGATGACGTACAGCTATAGAGATGACGTACAGCTATAGAGATGACGTACAGCTATAGAGATGACGTACAGCTATAGAGATGACGTGTGTAGACTCTTGACAAGACTAGAGTAATGCTAATAACACATATAGAGAAGAACTGATGTGGATTTGCTTATACAGTGCCCTCCGTAACTACTGGGACAGTGAATAATGTTGGATGTGTTGGTTGTGTTTCAGATTATTTTGTGCCTAGTAGAAATGAAATGTAAATAACGGTGCAACTGTAACTTTCTCACTCATCATATTTCACAATTCATTCAGGACTATCCATTATCATGGAAGCATCCACATTAATGTAGATGTGTTTAGAAACATATTATATTCTTATTTACAATAAAAGTGACTCCAAGATGACACAATGCATTATTGGGCACAAAATAATCTGAAACACAACCAAAACAAACAGCAAATGCACACAATGAGGTCATTGTGTGCTAGGAATATGGGACCAAATACTAAACTTTTTTACTACTTTAATACACATAAGTGATTTTGTCTCAATACTTTTGGTCCCCTAAAATGGGGGGAGGTCTATGTGAAAAAAAAGTGTTGTAATTTCTAAATGTTTCACGCAATATAAATTAAAATGCCCTCAAATGAAAACAGACAGTCTGCACTTTAACCTCATAGTCATTGTTTGATTTCAAATCCAAACCTTTCGAGTATAAAGCCAAAAGACAAATGGCTTCACTGTCCCAATAAGGGCACTGTATAGCCCCAGGGGATAAATCTTTATTGTGTATTACCAATTTATTCTTCATTCATACTAGAATAGAGTAGAGTAGACACCATTTTGTTCACCACCACAATTCCTCAGTGTGGTTTCAATTAAAATCTCACAAACATGGAATCTTGTCCTGGCCAGAAATACCATGCAGGTCAGCACTGCTATAAGGCGAAATAACATGAATTTCAGCAGAAGGACAGTCTTGACAATATGGTAATCCAGGCAATTAACTCACCTAATTGGTCAGCCAAGTGCTTCCCCTTCTCTGTGGGCACCACCCTCTCCTCGCCCACATCACACTTGTTGCCCACCATGATGACCTGAGCGTTATCCCACGAATAGGTTTTTATCTGGGTAGCCCTGAAACACACACACACACACACACACACACACACAATCAGTGTCTTCTCCAGTGGTGAGTAATGAAAGCAGCAAAGGAAGCCATTTGAGAGTATTGAGAGACAGCCCTGGTGTCTCAGTCAGCAGACCCACCAGTCCTGCACAGCATTGAAGGACTCTTCATTGCAGATGTCGTACATGAGGATGAAGCCCATAGCTCCTCTGTAGTAAGCGGTGGTGATAGTCCTGTACCTCTCCTGCCCTGCTGTATCCTAGGAGAGACAAAGGCATATTAATATTGTTCAATGTTCATATAGCATCTTATGATAATAAAGAAGCTTTCAGTGCTGTGTGAAAGAACCACTGTACAAGAGTAAAAAAACATGTTTGAAAACTGCAATGGTACAGGGCAATATTATAGGTTGGCATTTATTGAGAAGACTCATGTACTGGAGGCAGCTCTGCAAAGTGGTCACTAGATAGCACAGCCACAAAGTCATCACGTCTGATTTTAAACCTAACCACACTGCTAACCCTAATCCTAAACTTAAATTAAGACCAAAAAGCACATTTTGGTTTTCATACATTTTGACTTTGCATCTTGCCCATCTAGCAGAAACTCGTGACAATAAACGTCAACCTTCCAATGACACAGGAACTGCCATCGACAGAATGGTTTGCTATGGCAGACAGATCTTTGTCAAAGGGACTGACTGTGACTGGGGGACATTAAGACATGTTAACGGGAGTTGGGGGGTTAAAAGAGGCTTGGATGGAAAGTGACGCCAATACCCTTATCTGGAATCTTCCAAATCTAGGCTTATAACCACGCAGGAGCTGTTGCCTGGGAAAATCCCAAGACACAGACGCTACATCTTTGAAATGCCAGAATAACCACCGGGATTGTCAAACTCACGCTTTTCTCACCTCAACTCATGGCACGTGATACGTGTGGAAGTTGCAATGTCACATTGGCAATCAGAACAGTAGCAGTTGCATGGCCAAGCTCTCGGCTTGCCACTTATCATTTAAGATTTATTTATTTTTATTATTATTATTATGTTTTCTTCTTGGGCCTCTATAACTATATTTTTTATTTTTGTTGTTGTTGTGTGATTTGGATTAATCCCCTCTACCACATGGAACCCCACTAATCTACTGACGGAACGCAAGAGGTGGCTAACAACAGACCTCCATCCTATGCTAGCTTGCTACCGATGGCCTGGCTAGCTGTCTAAATCGCCGT
This sequence comes from Oncorhynchus tshawytscha, assembly GCF_018296145.1. NCBI lineage: Eukaryota > Metazoa > Chordata > Actinopteri > Salmoniformes > Salmonidae > Oncorhynchus > Oncorhynchus tshawytscha. The sequence goes on along the minus strand of NC_056434.1, from coordinate 13,850,823 downwards.
GACCCCCAACCAACCTCTCCACTCACTGGACCCTTTTGATCACTCGACTAAGCATGCCTCTCCTTAATGTCAATATGTCTTGTCCATTGCTGTTCTGGTTAGTGTTTATTGGCTTATTTCACTGTAGAGCCTCTAGTCCTGCTCACTATACCTTATCCAACCTATTAGTTCCACCACCCACACATGCAATGACATCTCCTGGTTTCAATGATGTTTCTAGAGACAATATCTCTCTCTTCATCACTCAATACCTAGGTTTACCTCCACTGTATTCACATACTACCATACCTTTGTCTGTACATTATACCTTGATGCTATTTTACCGCCCCCAGAAACCTCCTTTTACTCTATGTTCCAGACGTTCTAGACGACCAATTCTCATAGCTTTTAGCCGTACCCTTATTCTACTCCTCCTATGTTCCTCTGGCAATTTAGAGGTGAATCCAGGCCCTGCAGTGCCTAGCTCCACTCCTATTCCCCAGGCGCTCTCTTTTGACGACTTCTGTAACAGTAATAGCCTTGGTTTCATGCATGTTAACATTAGAAGCCTCCTCCCTAAGTTTGTTCTATTCACTGCTTTAGCACACTCTGCCAACCCGGATGTTCTAGCTGTGTCTGAATCCTGGCTTAGGAAGACCACCAAAAATTCAGAAATTTTAATTCCAAACTACAACATTTTCAGACAAGATAGAACTGCCAAAGGGGGCGGTGTTGCAATCTACTGCAAAGATAGCCTGCAGAGTTCTGTCCTACTATCCAGGTCTGTACCCAAACAATTTGAACTTCTACTTTTAAAAATCCACCTCTCTAAAAACAAGTCTCTCACCGTTGCCGCCTGCTATAGACCACCCTCTGCCCCCAGCTGTGCTCTGGACACCATATGTGAACTGATTGCCCCCCCTCTATCTTCAGAGTTCGTGCTGCTAGGTGACCTAAACTGGAACATGCTTAACACCCCAGCCATCCTACAATCTAAACTTGATGCCCTCAATCTCACACAAATTATCAATGAACCTACCAGGTACCTCCCAAAGCCTTAAACACGGGCACCCTCATAGATATCATCCTAACCAACTTCCCCTCTAAATACACCTCTGCTGTCTTCAACCAAGATCTCAGCGATCACTGCCTCATTGCCTGCATCTGTAATGGGTCAGCGGTCAAACGACCTCCACTCATCACTGTAAAACGCTCCCTGAAACACTTCAGCAAGCAGGCCTTTCTAATCGACCTGGCCGGGGTATCCTGGAAGGATATTGATCTCATCCCGTCAGTAGAGGATGCCTGGATATTTTTTTAAATGCCTTCCTAACCATCTTAAATAAACATGCCCCATTCAAGAAATTTAGAACCAGGAACAGATATAGCCCTTGGTTCTCCCCAGACCTGACTGCCCTTAACCAACACAAAAACATCCTATGGCGTTCTGCATTAGCATCGAACAGCCCCAGTGATATGCAGCTGTTCAGGGAAGCTAGAAACCATTATACACAGGCAGTTAGAAAAGCCAAGGCTAGCTTTTTCAAGCAGAAATTTGCTTCCTGCAACACTAACTCAAAAAAGTTCTGGGACACTGTAAAGTCCATGGAGAATAAGAACACCTCCTCCCAGCTGCCCACTGCACTGAAGATAGGAAACACTGTCACCACTGATAAATCCACCATAATTGAGAATTTCAATAAGCATTTTTCTACAGCTGGCCATGCTTTCCACCTGGCTACTCCTACCCCGGTCAACAGCACTGCACCCCCAACAGCAACTCGCCCAAGCCTTCACCATTTCTCCTTCTCCCAAATCCATTCAGCTGATGTTCTGAAAGAGCTGCAAAATCTGGACCCCTACAAATCAGCCGGGCTAGACAATCTGGACCCTTTCTTTCTAAAATTATCTGCCGAAATTGTTGCCACCCCTATTACTAGCCTGTTCAACCTCTCTTTCGTGTCGTCTGAGATTCCCAAAGATTGGAAAGCAGCCGCGGTCATCCCCCTCTTCAAAGGGGGAGACACTCTAGACCCAAACTGCTACAGACCTATATCTATCCTACCGTGCCTTTCTAAGGTCTTTGAAAGCCAAGTCAACAAACAGATTACCGACCATTTCGAATCTCACCATACCTTCTCTGCTATGCAATCTGGTTTCAGAGCTGGTCATGGGTGCACCTCAGCCACGCTCAAGGTCCTAAACGATATCTTAACCGCCATCGATAAGAAACATTACTGTGCAGCCGTATTCATTGATCTGGCCAAGGCTTTCGACTCTGTCAATCACCACATCCTCATCGGCAGACTCCACAGCCTTGGTTTCTCAAATGATTGCCTCGCCTGGTTCACCAACTACTTCTCTGATAGAGTTCAGTGTGTCAAATCGGAGGGTCTGCTGTCCAGACCTTTGGCAGTCTCTATGGGGGTGCCACAGGGTTCAATTCTTGGACCGACTCTCTTCTCTGTTTACATCAATGAGGTCGCTCTTGCTGCTGGTGAGTCTCTGATCCACCTCTACGCAGACGACACCGTTCTGTATACTTCTGGCCCTTCTTTGGACACTGTGTTAACAACCCTCCAGGCAAGATTCAATGCCATACAACTCTCCTTCCGTGGCCTCCAATTGCTCTTAAATACAAGTAAAACTAAATGCATGCTCTTCAACCGATCACTACCTGCACCTACCCGCCTTTCCAACATCACTACTCTGGACGGCTCTGACTTAGAATACGTGGACAACTACAAATACTTAGGTGTCTGGTTAGACTGTAAACTCTCCTTCCAGACCCATATCAAACATCTCCAATCCAAAGTTAAATCTAGAATTGGCTTCCTATTTCGCAACAAAGCATCCTTCACTCATGCTGCCCAACATACCCTTGTAAAACTGACCATCCTACCAATCCTCGACTTTGGCGATGTCATTTACAAAATAGCCTCCAATACCCTACTCAACAAATTGGATGCAGTCTATCACAGTGCAATCCGTTTTGTCACCAAAGCCCCATATACTACCCACCATTGCGACCTGTACGCTCTCGTTGGCTGGCCCTCGCTTCATACTCGTCTCCAAACCCACTGGCTCCATGTCATCTACAAGACCCTGCTAGGTAAAGTCCCCCCTTATCTCAGCTCGCTGGTCACCATAGCATCTCCCACCTGTAGCACACGCTCCAGCAGGTATATCTCTCTAGTCACCCCCAAAACCAATTAATTCTTTGGCCGCCTCTCCTTCCAGTTCTCTGCTGCCAATGACTGGAACAAACTACAAAAATCTCTGAAACTGGAAACACTTATCTCCCTCACTAGCTTTAAGCACCAACTGTCAGAGCAGCTCACAGATTACTGCACCTGTACATAGCCCACCTATAATTTAGCCCAAACAACTACCTCTTTCCCAACTGTATTTAATTTTAATTTATTTATTTATTTTGCTCCTTTGCACCCCATTATTTTTATTTCTACTTTGCACATTCTTCCATTGCAAAACTACCATTCCAGTGTTTTACTTGCTATATTGTATTTACTTTGCCACCATGGCCTTTTTTGCCTTTACCTCCCTTCTCACCTCATTTGCTCACATTGTATGTAGACTTGTTTATACTGTATTATTGACTGTGTTTGTTTTACTCCATGTGTAACTCTGTGTCGTTGTATCTGTCGAACTGCTTTGCTTTATCTTGGCCAGGTCGTAATTGTAAATGAGAACTATTTCTCAACTTGCCTACCTGGTTAAATAAAGGTAAAATAAATAAATAAATAAATAAATAAGATCACAGTATACTTGGTCGCGCTGCTAACGGCGATCTGTAGTGATGGGCTGTGAACCCAAGGCATGTATCAAGCATCTTAGCATCTGGATCAGCCCCACCTGGATATGTAATCTTATTAAAACCTGTTATGGCTAGATGTCCCGCTAGCGGCACACTTCAACAACATCCGATGAAATTGCAGTGTGAAATTCAAATGACAGAAATATAAATATTTAACACTCATGAAAATACAAGTGCTATACATCAAAATAAAGCTTAACGTCTTGTTAATTCAGCCGCTGTGTCAGATTTCAAAAAGGCTTTACGGCAAAAGCACACCATGTGATTATCTGAGGACAGCGCCCTGCATACAAAAGCATGTAAAACATATTTCAACCAGGTAGGTACGCCACGAAAGTCAGAAATAGCGATATAATAAATGCTGTTGGCACTCCAAAATGTCCCAGAATCATCACAAATGGTCCTTTTGTTCGATAATGTCCTTCTCTATATCCCCAAAAACTCAGTTTAGCTGGTGCGCTTCAGTCAATAATCCACCCAGTTTCCCTCCATCAAAATGCATACAAAATGAATTCCAAACGTTACTAATAAACTTCTCCAAACAAGTCAAACAATGTTTATAATCAAACCGCAGGTACCCTAATATGTAAATAAACGATAAAGATGGAGAATCGTTATTGTCTTTACTGGAGAAAAACAACAAAGAACGTGCTCACATCCACACACATGAAAACACTACAGCCAAAATGGGAGCCACCTTGAAAAACTACAAATTCTAGCTCATTTGTCCAAAAACAAGCCTGAAACTCTTTCTGAAGACTGTTGACATCTAGTGGATGCCCTAGGAACTGCAATCTGGGAGGATTTTGCCTCATAATAAAAATGACAGCCATAGGAAACAGTGGTAGGGTGAAAACATTTTTTTGGGGGGATGGTTTGTCCTCGGGGTTTCACCTGCCATATCAGTTCTGTTATACTCACAGAAATACTTTTAACGGTTTTAGAAACTTTAGAGTGTTTTCTATCCATATCTACCAATTATATGCATATCCTAGCTTCTGGGCCTGAGTAACAGGCAGTTTACTTTGGGCTGCTTTTCATCGGGACGTCAAAATACTGCCCCCTAGCCCAAAGAGGTTTTAACGGGAGCTAAAAGGCAGCATTTATCCTAAATAAGCAGTCCTACTCTGAAACGCTTGATACGGCCTCTGAGGTTTCTGATCACTTGACATCATCTGTGCCCCAGCTTTTTTTTATTGTAAGGAAAGGACAGGTTTGAATGTGTACACGTGCACTCAGTGGGTGCCATCCATATCAATGATCTGTTCCCAGATCTGTTAGTGCTGTATATAGTCAACTCCTATGGTCATACAAACAAAATACAAGGACCAGGCTACCACACCAACCTCTCCCTAATCGTAATAAGACTCTAAACCTAAATCTGATAAAAGACTCAATGACTCACCCATCTATTGATACCAATGACAGATCCACTGATCTCTCCACGTCATGATTGCCATCAATGTGACTTTCAGAAGTGTCAATATCTTATCTGTCAGTCCTTATGGCAGCTCAGACTCTTCCTAACATAACTGTTTGATCTTGATTGCAGAATGTAACAATGGCTGTTTTTCCCCGTCTAAATATAGAAAGCAAATTTTCCAGTAATGCTGATTTGTTGCTGCTTTGCTGCCTCTGTGTCCATTCGTTTGATTAATGCACATAAGCAAGCATATGTGTAGGACAAAGCCTAGCACTTTGTCCTGATCTAATTAATGGAGATTTCATATTCATAGACATAGGCTCCACCTTCGTGACCAAACACAATGGTTTAACACGAACAACGATGCGTTGTGTTTTTACTAGGAATGACGTAATTCTCGTTCAGATCTGAAAATGGATGGATTTTGAGGTTGCATGGGTAGATATACTTCTTCCTAAATGTCGTCCTATACTTGTTGGTGTATCAGCCTCCTAAGCAGAATGATTTCTAGGATGTCAATATAAATGAATATATTATGGGGATTTGTAATTTTGTCTTTTAATAATTATATGTGCTTGTTTTTACCAGAGGACCACTTTGGAGACAAGTTGTCACGGATTCCCCCAGTACTGCTGCTCATTCCGTTCACTAGCTCCGGAGGTCTACGTCACCGGCCTTCTAGGTGTCACTGAACTGGATTCATTACCACCAGCCCCGGACTGTCGTCTCATTATGCACCTGGTTCCCATTCCTCCTGATTAGAATATAATATATATATATATATATATATATATATATATATATGCCTTCTGTTCCCCATTGTCCTTGTCGGTTATTGTTACTATGCCCATTGGTCTTGTGAATACCTGTGCTGTTGTATCGGCTTCCATGCTACGCGTTATTGTGCACTTGTTTACGGCAGGCAGCGTAGCCCCAGTGATGTACTGGGCCGTTCGCACTACCCTCTGTAGCGCCTTGCGGTTTCGGAGGCCGAGCAGTTGCCATACCAAGCAGTGATGCAACCAGCTCTCGATGGTGCAACTGTAGAACCTTTTGAGGATCTGAGGACCCATGCCAAATCTTTTCAGTCTCCTGAGGGGGAATAGGTTTTGTCGTGCCCTCTTCACGACTGTCTTGGTGTGCTTGGACCATTCTAGTTTATTTTTGATGTGGACACCAAGGAACTTGACGCTCTCAACCTGCTCCACTGCACCCGTCGATGAGAATGGGGGCGTGCTCGGTTCTCTTTTTCCTGTAGTCCACAATCATCTCCTTTGTCTTGTGCCTGGCCTTTAACACGGGTCTTACCCCGTGTGTTGTTTAAAGGTTTACACCTCGCTCTTTTGTTTGGGTGGAGAAATAAAAAAAACTATTTCGTATTCCTGCGCTTGTCTCCTATCATTTTCCATCTTGACACAAGTGTTTTAATTAATACTTTTAAGTGCCTTCCTCTTGAGTCCACATTGTACATTTTATCCCCCAAAATTCAATTCAATCCCTGGGAGACAGTAAAACAATATGTAGCAGGCCGCATACCACTTCAGTAAAAAATTTGTCCGGATGCGTTGCCACCTTCCACCAGACCTGGGTTGAAATACTACTATCCATCCTGGGGGTCTAGAGTCCTGTGGAATGTCACTCTGGCCCTGGGGGTCTAGCGTCCTGTGGAATGTCACTCTGGCACTGGGGGTCTAGAGTCCTGTGGAATGTCACTCTGGCCCTGGGGGTCTAGAGTCCTGTGGAATGTCACTCTGGCCCTGGGGGTCTAGCGTCCTGTGGAATGTCACTCTGGCCCTGGGGGTCTAGCGTCCTGTGGAATGTCACTCTGGCCCTGGGGGTCTAGCGTCCTGTGGAATGTCACTCTGGCCCTGGGGGTCTAGCGTCCTGTGGAATGTCACTCTGGCCCTGGGGGTCTAGCGTCCTGTGGAATGTCACTCTGGCCCTGGGGGTCTAGCGTCCTGTGGAATGTCACTGGCCCTGGGGGTCTAGCGTCCTGTGGAATGTCACCCTGGCCCTGGGGGTCCAGCGTCCTGTGGAATGTCACCCACCCTGGCCCTGGGGGTCCAGCGTCCTGTGGAATGTCACCCTGGCCCTGGGGGCGTCCTGTGGAGCACCCTGGCCCTGGGGGTCCTGTGGAATGTCACCCTGGCCCTGGGGGTCCAGCGTCCTGTGGAATGTCACCCTGGCCCTGGGGGTCCAGCGTCCTGTGGAATGTCACCCTGGCCCTGGGGGTCCAGCGTCCTGTGGAATGTCACCCTGGCCCTGGGGGTCCAGGCCCTGGGGTCCAGCCCTGTGGAATGTCACCCTGGCCCTGGCCCTGGGGTCACCCTGGCCCTGGGGGTCCAGCGTCCTGTGGAATGTCACCCTGGCCCTGGGGGTCCAGCGTCCTGTGGAATGTCACTCTGGCCCTGGGGGTCCAGCGTCCTGTGGAATGTCACTCTGGCCCTGGGGGTCCAGCGTCCTGTGGAATGTCACTCTGGCCCTGGGGGTCCAGCGTCCTGTGGAATGTCACTCTGGCCCTGGGGGTCCAGCGTCCTGTGGAATGTCACTCTGGCCCTGGGGGTCCAGCGTCCTGTGGAATGTCACTCTGGCCCTGGGGGTCCAGCGTCCTGTGGAATGTCACTCTGGCCCTGGGGGTCCAGCGTCCTGTGGAATGTCACTCTGGCCCTGGGGGTCCAGCGTCCTGTGGAATGTCACTCTGGCCCTGGGGGTCCAGCGTCCTGTGGAATGTCACTCTGGCCCTGGGGGTCCAGCGTCCTGTGGAATGTCACTGGCCCTGGGGGTCCAATGTCACTCTGGCCCTGGGGGTCCAGCGTCCTGTGGAATGTCACTCTGGCCCTGGGGGTCCAGCGTCCTGTGGAATGTCACTCTGGCCCTGGGGGTCCAGCGTCCTGTGGAATGTCACTCTGGCCCTGGGGGTCCAGCGTCCTGTGGAATGTCACTCTGGCCCTGGGGGTCCAGCGTCCTGTGGAATGTCACTCTGGCCCTGGGGGTCCAGCGTCCTGTGGAATGTCACTCTGGCCCTGGGGGTCCAGCGTCCTGTGGAATGTCACTCTGGCCCTGGGGGTCCAGCGTCCTGTGGAATGTCACTCTGGCCCTGGGGGTCCAGCGTCCTGTGGAATGTCACTCTGGCCCTGGGGGTCCAGCGTCCTGTGGAATGTCACTCTGGCCCTGGCATAGTCCACACAAAGCCAATAATAAATGTTTCACTACGGTTCTGCAGCTGAGTGGGGTGTGTCATGTCGGAGCTCTGCGGGTCGGTGGACCCCTGGGGTCGGAGCGGGACGACCAAGTTAAATTATGTGCAGAACAGGGTTCAAATACATATGTATTTCAGTATCTGGTATTTGAAATGCTTTTCTGTGTATTTGACTTATATCAAATACACAGACCAAAACAGGTGCTTTTGTTTGCGTATTTGAGTGTAAATGCCAGGTGGTCTGCCAAGTGATATTTGACAGGATTTTCCGCTGCTTGTTTCAAGTACCATTGTCGGATGCTTGGGTTGAATGCATTCAGAAAGTATTCAGACCCCTTGACTCTTTCCACATTGTTACATTACAGCCTTACTCTAAAATGGATGAAAAAAAACATCTCATTAAATCTACACACAATACCCCATAATGACAATGCAAAAACTTTTTTTTAAACATTAAAAAAAAAAATTGAGCAAATTCATTAAAAAAATATAAAAAATGAAATATCCCATTTAAATAAGTATTCAGACCCTTTACTCAGTACTTTACAGCCTCAAGTCTTCTTGGGTATGACTACAAGCTTGGCACACCTGTATTTTGCGAGTTTCTCCCATTCCTCTCTGCAGATCCTCTCAAGCTCTGTCAGGTTATTTGGGGAGCTTCGTTGTACAGCTATTTTCAGGTCTCTCCAGAGATGTTAGATGGGTTCGGGCTCTGGCTGGGCCACTCAAGGACATTCAGAGACATGTCCCAAAGCCGTCATCAAGGTAAAGGATGGCTACTTTGAAGAGTCTCAAATATATTTTTGATTTGTTTAACACTTTATTGGTTACTACATGATTCCATACATGTTATTTCATAGTTTTGATGTTTTCACTATTATTGTACAGTGTAGAAAATAGTAAAAATTAAGAAAAACCCTGGAATGAGTAGGTATGTCCAAAATTTTTGCTGGTACTGTGATAGTGGTTGGACTATTTGGAATACTATTTGAACCCAGGACTGATTGTGTTCAAGTAAAGAACACTACATTATTATTATTATGAAATTAGTTATATGGAGGCAAGGGGTGTGAACGTTTAAAATAAATTGTGATAGTTTTGTTTTTCTTCTAAACGTTAACAAACTGAAAAACGTTTCTTAATTTAATTAATTTTTTTAATAACAGTGCCGTTATCACAAAGCTATCCCTAACAGGTCCCGATCATCATGATGAATGTAAACATTTTAATTCAACAAATACCCAACGCAACAATGCTGTAACGTTATTTGCCATGGATATAAAGCGTCATTGTCGTTAACAGTTGGACAAATGGCAGAGTGAGATAGCAGCGAAGTCCTGTTTGGCAACACTTTGAGAAGTTAAATGAAAAGGTGGTGAAATGCAAACTTTGCGAGGTGGAAGTGAGCTACAGTGGCAGTACAGGTGCAATGTTTAACCATCTGAAAGGGAGGCACCACGAGTCAAACCATTGCTAGCAGCAGCGTATGCCCCGAACAGACGAAAGCAGTGCGATAAAGGGACGGAGTGAGAAAATCACAGCGCTGATTACAGAAATGATTGCAGTTTATATGCAGCCATTGTCAATGGTAGTGGATGTCGGCTTCAATGCCCTGATGGCATATCTACACGATGCCATGTCGGAAAACCGTGATGGCCCGGATGGACATATTGTACAATGATTGCTCAATATGTACAAAGCGAAAGCTCTCAAACACCCCATATGTGGCGTTAAACACAAATTGTTGGGTGTGTATGAACACGCAATCATACATCACCGCAACAACTTCCCATCGATGGGAAGTGGGATATGAAGTCCCATGTACTGACCACTGAGAACATGGAGGAGAGGCACACAGCAGAGAACCTGAAAACTGCATTAATTACCATCGTTGCTGAGTGAGTGGGAGACAGCAGTAAGGTGAGCGCCATCTGGTTGCCATGACTGCGGTAGATTGAACTGCATCGCCCCCTAGCGGTCATACGCAGGACCATATCTACATTGGAAATTCGCATGAAATTAAGATTTTTTCTTAGTGTTTAAAGCTACAATATGTAACTTTTTGGGCAACTTGATCAAATTCACATAGATGTGAGTTATAGATCTGTCATTCTCATTGAAAGCAAGTCTAAGACACAGTAGACCTGTTCTATGTGCACAATTTCTATGGTTCCCGTTCTTTCGTATTAGCGTCTTTTACTTTCAGTTTTGTACATCAGCTTCAAATATTTTGGGTTATTGAAAATATATTTCACAGCGGTTTTTATGGTACATTGATTCTATACAGTCTTGAGTACTTGTTTTGTCACATAAATTATGTGAACTATTAGAATTTTAGCTACCCTGAAATTGTGGAGTGATTTCTGCATATTTCACCTTTAAGCATTTTTTTTAAGCAGTTTAAACTTTAAAAGGACCAATGCAGCCGTTTTTATCTCAATATCAAATCCTTTTTGGATAAGAATGACGTACCTTACTGTGATTTTTGACCATTTAATTGAAAACAATAAACAAAAATAGCTTCTTAGCAAAAGCAATTTCTCAAGCAAGAATTTTGCTAGTGTACCCGGTGTGAAATGGCTAGCTAGAAATAAATATTAAGTGGTCTTTTCAAACAGCTCCTACACTAAAAGGGCATCATCATCATTTTCACAGTGTTGTTTTAACCTCATAGTTTGGAAATATATTTAAAAAACACGTTTTTGACTGCACTGAGCCTTTAAGAATTGTTTTACAATGGAGGCTGTGCTGTTGCTGTGTGTATATGTACAGTACCAGTCATAAGTTTGGACACACCTACTCATTCAAGGGTTTTTCTTTATTTGTACTATTTTCTACATTGTAGAATAAAACGATTAAATAACACATATGGAATCATGTAGTGTCCAAAAAGTGTTAAACAAAGCTTTGCACACTCTTGGCATTCTCTCAACCAACTTTGATCATTTGCTTTAGCCTGCCTGAAGTGCCAGATGGGCGGGGCTTGCATTTTTTTTTTACTATTCTATTGGTCCAACCAGGCATGCTCAATCCCGCACAGATGAACTATTTTAAATGATTTGAACCCAGATCTGCATTCTACACCACTGGTTCTAGAGAAGCACTGGGTAAATAGGCTAGGCAGCAACCCTAACTGTGCTTAGAGTTTGCTGTAGTGGAGCTTGCTGTCTGCTCTCACAGAGCCAGTGATGACATTACTGTATGTCTTTTAAAGATTGTCGCTGCTGCTGCCAACATCAATCGCGCCGCAGCTGTTTTGAGAGGGACCACACCGCATTCTATTTTTACACCTCCAGTCTGGCATTGAAGACGGGCTCAATCTGCACTGATTACCACTCTCGGTTTATCACAAATTGCAATTTACTCTTGCAGTCGAGTCTGCATAGCTCCTCCCCACACCCCCACCACCCCCTGTATACCCTCTGTGGGTTCTTACCCCTTACCCCTCACTCAATTACCTCACAGAATCTTGCTGTTGGGGAGTAATGTGAAGAGCTGCTGCCATGACAACAATCATTATTCAATGATGCAAGCTCACCAGAAGCTTCTGTCTCCCTAGGCCTGCAGGGGAAATACTGTGTGTGTGTGTGTGTGTGTGTGTGTAATTTATCTACAATACAGTCATGACATCGTCCTGGCTGTAGTTACAAGGATTGGGTGCAATTGTGAATGTGGAGCTCAAGCCAGAAACAAATACTAAATGGATCAACAAAGCATAACCCAGAAGAGACTGAACATAATAATCATTATGCACATAATAACATGATTATCTATCCTGTATTTAGTCTACTTGTGCGTAATTATTATAATCCTTATGCACAGTGCACTCAAGCCCTGTATCTTGAGCAGTGGACTTTTAGCATGTATAACTAACTGCAGAATGACCATATAGGCCTAATTGAATGAAATATGATCCTCATCTTATGTTAGGTCTGATCAAGCTCAGACTGACTGAAAACAGGTGACAAAAACTTCAGCTGCATCACATGGCACATTTATGGTGACATAGATATAGAATAGAACACAATAGAAACATAATAGCTTCAAAATCCACAAGGTGATAATAGATTCAGTTTGAATTGACTAGAGAAAACGGTCTACAACTCACCCATATCTGGAGCTTAACCCTCTTGTCATTCCTGTAGACAGTCTTGACTTTGAAGTCTATGCCCACTGTGCTGACGAAAGAGTTGCTGAACGAGTCGTCTGCGTAGCGGAACAGAAAGCTGGTTTTTCCCACGCTGCTGTTTCCAATGATGAGGAGCTTGAACATGTAGTCAAAGTTCTGGTCGGAGCCATCTCTCTGCCCAAAGCGCTGGTCTGCCTTCGCCATCTGTGGAGCATTCATCATGTGGGCAGCAGGCAGACGGGTGGATGAGTCAAGAAAAGGTAGAAGGAGGAAGTGGAGGACGCTATATCAAATGTTTCAGTCATTTGCAGGAAACCATGGTTACTGGACAAGTATAGTAGGGCTATAATGTGATGTTGTGGAATGTCGAATCCATTATCAACACATTTGAGTTATACGTTGAACATCTTCTAGATCGGATCTCAGCAATGTCATGACACTTGGAGAAACGCATGTTGCCTATTAGCCTATAATATATAATTAACAAAAAGGGATTTTTAATACACAATGGTGTTAACTGGATATATTAGCCTAGTTGAATTTATTTCAGTCATGTGCTAGTTTATTTTGAATGTGTTTTGTCGGCTATGTATGTAGGCTAAATGGTTTGTCAGTGCAAATATTCTGCATTAAAACAGGTTTAAGCCTAGGTGTGCTACATTATTCAAAAAAGAAGAATAAAGCTCTAACTCAAAGTGCAACGTTTATAAGATAACATCTTCATTCAGATAAGCCAGAGACATCCATGTCTGTATACAGCAGGCTTGTGAAACCATCAATGGACGAATTGATGCCATCGTTATGCTTGAGGCACAGGTGTAGCTACTATGCAAATATATCATTTGACACAAGGGAAATTGTCTTAGGCCACATTATGGTACTGCTGTCAGAGACAACGACCGATACAGTTACTTCTGTAATTATAAATGTATACGGATAACAGGTAAAATGCCAATACATAATGTTTTATTACCTCTATAAATCTTCTGTGGGTGGTTCTGTTTTCTCGCAGTTCTTCGTTGGCTCGCCTACTGAACTGAGCTGTAGGCTATGCACCTGACGAAGTCAACTCGTTGGCGAAGCGACCTCTTGATTATCGATATGAATCAGCTTCTGACTTAATCTGTAAAGAGATTGGATAACCTATAAAGTAATGGGAGTCGAATTGCGAGTGTTGGATGAAAAAAATGTCAGAAGCGAAATAATGAATGTTTATCATGCGTTCCTATACTGCTCTACGCGGCCATAAACATTGTCGACAGACATCCTGCAATTTACAAAGGTGCTGAAAAGAAAAAGGTCTTAAAAACATGAACTCCGCTGTGAATGAATGTACCAAATTTCCAGACAGACACACCTCTGTAGGAACAGTAGCCTATCAGATCACCCGACGGCATTAGAGGAATTTGCACGGGTGAGACATGACTCATTCATGAAATACCAATAAAAATGTAGTTAAACATGTATTTATAGCCAGTGGTACCAGAGGCAGCTCGAAAGCACCGCGCAATGTTTACATTGATTGAGCAAAGTACATATGCAACCGGAAAAGCATCTATGCATTGTTCATAACCGTACAAACCAGGGTAGCTATTTTGCATGTTATGAACGTTCCTTTTGAATTTATTGTAACAATATATCAGGACACTAAATAAATGGGTGCAACAGGTGAATGATACTGTACGTGGCCAGTCATACCGCTCAAGTTGCAACTATGTAAAATAAGTGAACACAGAAATTGTCTAACCATTCTTTCAGTATTACACAGTTACTCTATAATATAAACTCAGGAAAAAAAAGAAGCGTCCCCTTTTCAGGACACTGTCTTTCAAAGATAATTAGTTCAAATCCAAATAACTTCACAGATCTTCATTGTAAAGGGTTGAAACACTGTTTCCCATGCTAGTCCAATGAACCATAAACAATTAATGAACATGCAGCTGTGGAACAGTCGTTAAGACACTAACAGCTTACAGACGGTAGGCAATTAAGGTCACAGTCATGAAAACGTAGGACACTAAAGAGTCCTTTCTACTGACTCTGAAAAACACCAAAAGAAAGATGCCCGGGATCATAGCTCATCTGCTTGTACATGCCTTAGGCATGCTGCAAGGAGGCATGAGAACTGCAGATGTGGCCAGGGAAATAAATTGCAATGTCCATACTGTGAGACGCCTAAAACAGCGCGACAGGGAGACAGGATGGACAGCTGCCTGCCCTCGCAGTGGCAGACCACGTGTAACAACACCTGCACAGGATCGGTACAGCCGAACATCACACCTGCGGGACAGGTACAGGATGGCAACAACTGCCCAAGTTACACTAGGAACGCACAATCCCTCCATCAGTGCGCAGACTGTCCGCAATAGGCTGAGAGAGGCTGGACTCTCTCAGCCTATTGTACGGCAGGTCCTCACCAGACATCACTGGCAAAAACATTGCCTATGGGCACAAACCCACCGTCACTGGACCAGACAGGACTAGCAAAAAAAAAGTGCTCTTCACTGACGAGTTGCGGTTTTATCTCACCAGGGGCGATGGCCGGATTCGCATTTATCGTTGAAGGAATGAGCGTTACACCGAGACCTTTACTCTGGAGCGGGATCGATTTGGAGGGTCTGTCATAGTCTGGGGCGGTGTGTCACAGCATCATCGGACTGAGCTTGTGGTCATTGCAGGCAATCTCAACGCTGTGCATTACAGGGAAGACATCCTCCTCCCTCATGTGGTACTCTTCCTGCAGGCTCATCCTGACATGACCCTCCAGCATGACAATGCCACCAGCCATACTGCTCATTCTGTGTGTGATTTCCTGAAAGACAGGAATGTCAGTGTTCTGCCATGGCCAGCGAAGAGCCCGGATCTCAATCCCATTGAGCACGTCTGTGACGTGTTGGATCGGAGGGTGAGGACTAGGGCCATTCCCCCCAGAAATGTCTGGGAACTTGCAGGTGCCTTGGTGGAATAGTGGGGTAACATCTCATAGCAAGAACTGGCGAATCTGGTACAGTCCATGAGGAGGAGATGCACTGCAGTACTTAATGCAGCTGGTGGCCACACCAGATACTGACTGTTACTTTTGATTTTGACCCCCCCCCCTTACGTTCAGGGACACATTATTCCATTTCTGTTAGTCACATGTCTGTGGAACTTGTTCAGTTTGTCTCAGTTGTTGAATCTTATGTTCATACAAATATTTACACATGTTAAGTTTGCTGAAAATAAACACAGTTGACAATGAGAGGACTTTTCTTTTTTTGCTGAGTTTACTTATATGTACAAATATACTTATGTACGAAACCTCATTGTACACTCCATTGTTTTGAAAACCAAATTCCTGCAGTTATTCTATCTAAAAATAACAAGAATATTTGGAAAGGGAACACCATACACGAAATGGCACTCTATTCTGTGTATAGAGCACTACCTTCCACAAGGGGTCATAGTGCATTACATTTGACCAGAGGCCTATGTACAGTATAGAGTGCCTTATGGGTTGTAGGCTGGGTTCTGACAGGAATATGAGACTACTGTCAAGTACAACAGTAAGATGGACAGGGGAGAGGTGAAAAAGAACATTTAAGGCTTTGATAAGATTAAATAACATTGATTCATTACATCATCTATGCCCGGGAATTTAGCATAAATTTTGACTGATGCATCTGGTCAACCAGGTCATTAGTGCCAAGCAAAAGACGTCATTCTCGCAAATGCAAGATTGGCGCCAAATGAATGACCATGTGCCAATCCCTTGGTAAATTGGAGCAAAATTTCACTGTCTGACAACTCTTGATCTAGTTCCCAGAGGTGAGAGCAGGATTGACGCCACTCTGTTCCAACTCAGCAATCACTGCCATGTGTTTAAAGTCAGCTGGTTTGTGGTTGAAGGTCTCCACCAATCCAAAAATCTCCTGCCGCTGGGTTCCGTAGAACAGCTGCACCTGATTGGCCAAGCACTGAGCCAGATGTACTGTCTGCAAAACAGGAGTATTAGGTTAAAAGCCTTCCCCCACTTGGACCAAACCAAATAAAACAAGCTATAAATTAGAAAAAGTTCTCTGGTAAATACAGTGCAAAAAATACCAGAGGTGAATGACATTGCCGTAATCTACAGAACACCTACTTGACTAATTACCATTTCACATTGCACAGTTGTTGATATAATTGATTAAATGTGCCGTGTGTATACAGTAGTGATTAGCCTGTATGAGTAAAGCTTATGTTGAATGTGGAGTATAACTGGGCTGCTGCCTTCTAACATTGACCGCAACATCATTATTTTTTTATGGATTTTTAAAGTGGTATTGCATCAGGAACAATGACTTATTAGAAACAGCTTACCATGAACTTAGGGTCCATCTCAGCAGTCATGAGCACTACACCCTTGTCTTTCTGCAGGTCAGAATAGTGGTAGAGGATCAACTGACTGGGGGCGTGCTCTCCCATGGTCTGTGGAGGGGGTCAGGGAAACACCAGAGTCGATATAGTATAGAATCTACACCACAGATAAAACAAGTTATCTAGGACTATAATCGTATTTCTATGCATCATATACTGAACAAAAATATAAAACGCAACATGTAAAGTGTTGGTCTCATGTTTCATGAGCGAAAATAAAAAGATCACAGAAATTTTCCACACGCACAAAAAGCTTATTTCTCTCAGATGTTGTGCACAAATTTGTTTACATCCCTGTTAGTGAGCATTTCTCCTTTGGCAAGATAATCCATCCACCTGACAGGTGTGGCATATCAAGAAGCTGGTTAAACAGCATGATCATTAGACAAATCAAAAAAGGCCACTCTAAAATGTGAAGTTTTGTCACACAAAACAATGCCACAGATGTCTCAAGTTGAGGGATGTGAAATTGGCATGTTGCTGCAGGAATGTCCACCAGAGCTGTTGCCAGAGAATTGAATGTTAATTTCTCTACCATAAGCGGCTTCCAACGTCATTTTAGAGAATTTGGCAGTACGTCCAACCGGCCTCACAACCGCACACCACGTGTAACTAAGCCAGCTCAGGACCTCCACATCCGGCTTCGTCACCTGCAGGATCGTCTGAGACCAGCCACCTAGACAGTTGATGAAACTGTGTAGTATTTCTGTCTGTAATAAAGCCCTTTTGTGGGGAAACATTTATTCAGATTGGCTGAAATCTATAGATTGGGCCTAATTTATTTATTTCAATTGACTGATTTCCTTATGTATGAAATTGTTGCATGTTGTGTTTGTATTTTTGTTCAGTGTTGAAACCTATGGTGTTGTTTGGGTGAGCTAGGAAGAGGGGCTCCCGAGTGGTGCAGCGGTCTAAGGCACTGCATGTCTGGCCGTGGTCGGGAGTCCCATAGGGCGGCGCACATTTGGCCCAGCATCGTCCGGGTTTGGCCGGTGTAGGCCGTCGTTGTAAATAAGAATGTGTTCTTTACTGACTTGCCTAGTTAAATAAGGTTCAATAAATAAAACATTAAAAGGGGAGCTATAAGATAAATGATATAGGAGTTACCTGGACATTGATCAGGGACGTGAAATGCAGTTCGTGGTCCGACCACTGCCCCAGGAAAAATTCATAGCCCTCCTTTTGGGGTAACGCATACAGGAACTGGATGTCGGGGAGTAACACATTGTTATATCGGTGAGTGATACCTTTAAATGTTTTAGTATTCAACTATCAGATAGATTAAAACCATTCAACATGAGTTCCAATAGTGGACTCATGAGTATAACATTTCTAAAAAAAATAATGAAATGCTGGGTATTAAATCATCTCAATTCACTGTTGTCCATACATTATTCAGGTTGTGGTCAACATGTTATGGAAGCACTGAATATTAAAGCTTCTCTTTCTTTGCGTGTACAATACTGCCATCAAGTGTCCTTTGATGCATGATACTCCTCAAACAACCACATTTGCTCTGTCACCATGCCACACAATGTGTGCAATGTCATTGTAAACACACTGCTTTATCATCAACCTTTGAACAAAGTACAGTACAGTTCTACTAGGCACAAAGCTTATACATGCTTACCACAGGGTTGCACTTAGCTCTGTTGAAAATCACTTCAAAAACATGGGCCTAAAATAGAGCAAGAATTATGTAATTGTAATTATGTAATTGTTAAACTACTGTCAAAAGTGTTATCTGACAAAATGGCAAACTTACTGGTATGACGGCGCTTATGGTGTCTTTTGTGGCATAATATTGCCTCCAAAGCTGAAAACAAAATGAAAGTTACATAAATGGGTTTTATTCCTCATATGAAAACATGAAAAATAATGTTCTTTACATAGATATGCAATGTTTGAATTACTCTAAACATTTAAACACGTACCTCTGCAATTTCTTCTCCTGACTTATCCTGGATCAAGTCCAAGTTCAGGATAGATCCTAGGGTCTGTGCAAGAAACTTTAAATGTTATTATCCAGGTGGACAGGGTGATTTACCCTCATACAAATCCATGGGCTTTAAAACCTAGTGTAAAGCAGTACACAAAATTCAACCGAATTATGCAAATTGTATTAATACATTGATTTGACTTCTCACCTTGTCTTTGGTGAATCTGCCTGAACCATCAGCCTGGTTGTCACGCTTCTCTAACTGCAAATAAGATAAGATTTGTTGCATATAAATGGATGTCAATCAAACATATTGGCACAAAGGCTGTCAGAGCATCTAGGGGTTGGCAAAAACATTGTTTCAGTGTAAAGAATTGTACAACCGTGGGACACACTCCTAAGCAGCAGAGGGTAATCCATTACACCCAACAAAAAGTGTTACATAGGCAAGTCAGTTAAGAACAAGTTCTTATTTACAATGACGGCCTACCCCGGCCAAACCCGGACGACGCTGGGACAATTGTGCGTCGCCCTATGGGACTACCAATCACGGCCGGATGTGATTCAGCCTGGAATCGAACCAGGGACTGTAGTGACGTCTCTTGCACTGTGATGCAGTGCCTTAGACCCCTAGGGTCAATATACAGAGCCTTCAGAAAGTATTCATACCCCTTGACCTTTCCACATTTTGTTATGTTAGAAATTGGGATTAAAATTGATTTAATTCTCTTCTTTTTTTCAAACTTAATTTATTTTATTTTTTTTTTACAATCTACACAAAATACTCAAATATCAAAGTGGAAGAAAAATTATATCTACTAATACATCTTGAGTAGATAAGTATAACCCCCTGAGTTAATACATGTTAGAATCAACGTTGGCAGCGATTACAGCTGCGAGTCTTTTTGAGTAAGCCTCTACGAGCTTTGCACACCTGCATTGTACAATATTTGCCCATTATAATTTTAAAACTCATTTACATTTGAGTAATTTAGCGGAAACTCGTATCCAGAGCGTATGCCAGACATCCATTTTCAAGTCTTGCCATAAATGTTCAAGCCAATTTAAGCCAAAACTAAATTAGGCCACTCAGAAACATTCAATGTTGTCATAGTAAGCAACTCCAGTGTATATTTGGCCTTGTGTTTTAGGTTATTGTGCTGCTGAAAGGTGATTTTTTTCCCCCCAGTGTCTGTTGGAAAGCAGACAACCAGATTTACCTCTAGGATTTTGTCTGTGCTTAGCTCTATTCCATTTCTTTTAATCCTAAACAACTCCCTAGTCCTTGCTGATGACAAGCATTCCCGTAACATGATGCTGCCATCACCATGCTTGGAAATATTAAGATTGGTACTCAGTGATGTGTTGGATTTTCCACCAACATAATGTTTTGTATTCTGGGCAAAAAGTACATTACTTTAGTGCCTTGTTGCAAACAGGATGCATGTTTTAGAATATGTGTATTCTGTACAGGCTACCTTCTTTTCACTCTGTCCATTAGGTTAGTATTCTGAAGTAACTACAATGTTGTTGATACATCCTCAGTCACCATTGGCCTCATGGTGAAATTACTGAGCAGTTTTTTTCCTCTTCGGCAACTGAGTTCAGAAGGAAGCCTGTATCTTTGTAGTGATTGGGTGTATTGCTACACCATTCAAAGCGTTATTAATAACATCACCATGCTCAAAGGGATATGTCTGCTTCTTTTGTTTACCCTTCTACCAATAGGTTCCCTTCTCTGTGAGGCATTGCTAAACCTCCTTGGTCTTTGTGGTTGAAATTCACTACTCGACCGAGGGACCTTACAGACAATTGTATGTGTCGGGTACAGAGATGGGGTAATCGTTCAAAAAACACATTAACCCCTATTATTGCACTCAGAGTGAGTCCATGCAACTTATTGATTCAAGACATTTCAGCAAATTTCTAAAAACAAAATTCCACATTGTAAGGTATTGTGTGTTGATCAGTGGCACAAAACCTCAATGAATATCCATTTTAAATTCATGCTGAAGTGTGGAAAAAGTCAAGGGGTGTGAAAACTTTCTTTAGACACTGTAGCTTAATACGTCGGCCGGTGATAGCTAGCTAATGCTAACCCTAGCTAGGTACCCTCTGATACATTGCTGTGTCCGGTCCTCTCACAACCCCTCCAATTACATTGGAACTTACTCTACTGTTTATCTGGGTGGTTGGTCCAAATGACGCTAGGAATGATTATTAAACTTCTCAAAATGCTGGTATTGGGTTCAGATTCCTATAACCTGAAGCATAACCACACAATCTAAATACACGCCATTAACACATACCAGCCCAGCTCATGCTTACATGGTTGTGCGCATGAGTCAGGTGAAATCATGAACCCAGAATATTTTTTAAAAGTTTCCTAGCATCATAAGGACAAACCACCCACACAACCAGCTTATAGAGGGCCTGCGAGGTCAATTTCCAAAATCAAAACACTGGGTTCTATTAGATTGAAGACTTGCTTGCCATCACCCGTCTGGTCCAAGGGACTAAGGTCATTATAACCTCCGATCTTAGTAACCTACCTGCTGCTCCATGAGTTTGACGAACTCTGATTGTTTAGAGTGTCCGAGTGGCTCCCGTTTAATTTCATTTCGCTTCTCGAGCCGACCATTGAACTCCTGCGGTTTGGCACTGAAAAAAATATAATAAAGGCTGGTTAGGAAATCCCTAAGTTCAAAACTAAGCTACAGTTCAGCCTAGATGAAAGACAAAATGGTAAAAAGAACAGTGTATTTTGTAGCAGGAAACATCTCAGAGGAGAGTGACTGTCATGACTTCAGTTAGGCCTTTAATTATCCAGACCAGGACAAAAGACTTACAAGCTCTACAATATCAAAGTTAGCTCTGGCTAGTAGTTATTAGTACTGTCACTCAATCCTTGTCCTGGTATGTGCAGGCTTTTGTTCCTGCCCAGTCCTTAAAAAAGCAGTGAATTCTCTTGATTAAGTTAGTTGAATCAGGAGGGTAAGTACCGAGTAGTAGAAAGTTCAGATTAGAAGTCTTCTTGGGTCTCAGAAATGAGACCCGCAGAATCCCCACCCAACCTAGAAATAATTTAAAAAAATATATATATATATATATATATATATGACCAGATCCGACCCAAACATGTCATAGATTAGAGAGACCGGGTCGGGTCTGTATTGGATCCAAATGGGGAGGCAGGTAGTCTAGTGGTTAGAGAGTTGGACTAGTAACCAGAAGGTTGCAAGATCGAATCCCTGAGCTGACAAGGTAAAAATCTGCAAAAGATGGGCAAAAGAACACAGACAGAGGAAGATTGGAAAAAAGTGTTATGGACAGACAAATCTAAGTTTGAGGTGTTCGGATCACAAAGAAGAACATTCGTGAGACGCAGAAAAAAAGAAAAGATGCTGGAGGAGTGGTTGATGCCCATCAAGCCAATCCAACTTGTGGGAGGTGCATCAGGAAGCATGGGGTGAAAACTCTTCAGATTACCTCAACAAATTGACAACTAGAATGCCAAAGATCTGCAAGGCTGTAATTGCTGCAAATGGAGGATTACTTGACAAAAGTTAAGTTTGAAGGACAGAATTAATATTTAAATTAAAATCATTAATTATAACCTTTTCAACATCTTGACTATATTTCCTATTCATTTTGCAACTCGTTTCATGTACGTTTTCATGGAAAACAAGGACATTTCTAAGTGACCCCAAACTTATGAACGGTAGTGTATTTCTACAGCGCTGGATAAAAATAAGAGACCACTGCAAAATTATCTATTTACAGGTATGTGTTTGGGTAAAATGAACGGTTTCTCTGGTTTTACTATTTATAGGTATGTGTTTGGGTTAAATTAACATTTTTTGTTTTATTCTATAAACTACTGACAACATTTCTCCCAAATGTATTTGGAATTTAGGAGAAATGTCAGTAGTTTATAGAATAAAAAAAAATAATGTTAATTTAACCCAAACACATACCTATAAATAGTAAAACCAGAGAAACTGTTTTTTTTCCAGAGCTTGATATATCCGTTTTATAGAATTAACCTATACAGTCTTAAGTTTGGTTTGAAAGAAAAGTCATCCAAGCCACAGCGTCCAGGGAGGACGGGGTCTGGAAAGAGCACCAAAAGGCAACTCTTCCAAATCCTACTACAGTCACATGCATGTAAGACGTTTTGATATTTAAATACTAATCAAAAAGAACAGATTCTGATGTTTCCAAATAACCTATCTTTGCCAAACAACTCGCAAAGAAAAATGCGTGGAAGAGCTATGCTTGAAATGATACCTTTTTGTCAGAATTGCCGTGATACCATGCGTTCCACACATGGGCACTCACGACACTCAAAAGCACTAACATAATTAAATAAAACACATGCTATTATGTTTGTTAAAAAAAAAAACATTTTCATATTGTTCCCTAAATTAAAAATAATGGATTTCCTTGTGATGGCGTATGTTAAAAATGTAGCCTATTTATAAATAAACACTTGAATTGTGTTAATGGTTATTTTTTAGATTAATAAGTGCTTTTGTATTCTTTGAAATATATATATTTTTTTTTATCGTATTCTAATGTCACCTAAAACCTTCATAAACAACCACCTGATACATTTTGTGATAGCATTGGAATGTTGAGGCAGGCGTCAGCTGAATTGGGATGCCTCGAATATGATACCTTTTTGTTTGTCATTTAGAAATACAACTCTAAACACTCATTTTGGTCTGGTCAGTATTTCACACAGACCTGAGGTGTGTGGCCACCAAACAGGACTCCAAGTGTCAACTTCAGATTTGTGGAACCCTGTGTCATCGGGTTGGGGTGGACCCGTGAAGGCCTCTAGTTCAGATAGCAAGCTAGTACTACACTGGAACAAAAAGCCAATACACGCCACACTCAGTTGACCAAGCATTAGCAAGGATGATACATCTGCAGCAATCAACATTCATTATAACCCTTCATCTCACGCTGTACTATTCATGTCAAAAGCCAAGATATCGTTATCTAGCTGGGGTGTATTCATTATGCCGATTCTGTTCCAAAACGTTCTCGGTTGCAAAACGTCAACAAATCGTTTACTCCAAACGGACAAAGTTTTGGAAAAGTAGTTATTTAACTAAATCAGGTAGGTTCCCCCCCGTTACGTTTGGTTGTCAAACGGTACACTTTTTTTCGAAGACGTAATGAATACAACCTTGAGACCAGGGGTGTATTCACTAGGAACCAAACGAAACGGGACTAACCTGAATTTGTCCAATAACTCGTTTTCGTAGGAAAAAGTTCTGGACTAATGATTTCACCCCTGCTAGCTAACGGTTGGCAAGACTTGGCTAGCTGACTACACATGGGAAATTAATTTGACAAACAGTGAAAGTTGCGCACCAAGATTAGCTAGCACCCAGTGTTATTGCCATGTAATGTAGGTAAGTTAGCAAGCTAACGTTAAATTAATATTTGCTAGCGTGTGACTTTTTTTTCCGCTTATAACGTTACCTCCTTAGCTTTCTGATCTTTTCCTGGTATTTATTATAATATGGATTGTCCTCCAGTTCCGGCTCTTTCTCCTTCTTCACAGAAAATGCTCTAAACTGCGACGGCACCAGGCCAGGGATGAGCGGTCGGATTCCAGTTGCCCTGACCGCTAGCATCCCACGGTACAAACAAGACATTTGCACCATGGCGGCCGCCATCTTTCCCCCTTCGCCGTCGTCGCACATGAATAACATGCCGTAAAGAAACAATGTCAACATAAAATTCGTTCCGAGGACCTGTAATGTGTCAGTTACAATTATGAGAAAGGCCTATATAATAATTTTAATTCAATCCACAAATGTCCCAAAATCACTACAGAAGGAACAGTCTTCTATAAAATGTGCATTCATTTCCAAATTAGTTTGGAATGCATCAAAACTAGCTTGGAATGCAACAGCAATGGCACAGACAGAGTATATGAGAATTCTCCAATTCATCCGTGCGTGTAACCCAAGTAGAAGTAATACATGAGACAAATATACAGAGCAAAGTTTTGTCCTATATTTATATTTTATTTGTATTACTTTTTCAAATCCCAGCCAGAATCCACGCAGGAGGCCTTTTGCCTTTTGGTAGTCCGTCATTGTAAATAAGAATTTGTTCGTAACTGACTTGCCAAGTTAAATAAAGGTTAAATAAATAAATAAAATAAAACTTCAAGGTAATAACTGTAAATATGAACAAAACAAGCTCAACCTTTTCAAGCACTGAAATCTAATTTGTAGTTTTTAATTTCCCAATCCCCACCCACCACAAAATGGCACATTTACTGCACATTGCCGATCTTTTGTTCTGAGAGGTATCCCAGCTAGTACATAATGTTCTGAGAACCATATGTTTCTTCGAGCTTGGTGAGAGCGTGGTTGTCCTATGGTGATTTTGCATACAACCTTCCCACAACTTTCTGGGAATGGTGCAGAATCGTTGCTTGGCTTGTGAACATTCTCAGCACATTTAAGGAACTTGACAAAAAAATGAATAGTTTCTTGGTATTTTGTAAAATTTCAAGATGGCTACAATTAATTTCTGTTGTAGGAAAGTTCAACAACTGCTTTTGACATTGGAAATGTTCTGATAGTTTATCGAACGTTAAGATTTGTATTTAATTTGATTTAAAATGTATTTAACTTAGTCAGGTGGGTAAGAAACAACATTCTGTTGAGGGAAATACAGCATCAATTGTTATTGGTCACATACGCATATTTAACAGATTAAATAGTTTTTAATGTTTTGTACAGTCAGTGTATGTCGGTTGTGTTCTGTAGTCAGGTAGTGAGAGTGGCCTCTTCTGGTGAGATGGTGTAAGTGCACTATGTTCAATGAACAGTGACAGTAGGCTACAGTTATGTATTGTGGTTATTATCATTGGTCCTAGACACCCACATGGTGTGCAGGCTTTTTGTTCCTGCCCAGCACCAACACACATAATTCAACCAATGAATGTCTCTGTGATTAGATTAACCAAATATGTTAGTGATGTGCTAGAACAAAAGCCTGCATGGCCTGTGGTTCTCCAGAATCAGTGTTAGTGACCACAGTAAATATAGAGGCATGTGCACTTCTATCAAAACGCCACAAGAGGGCACTCTGATTATGTCTCATGAGAGGAGAACCGTTGGTCGTTTGTATGTTAACTTCTAGAGTAGAATTATCAAAGATGCATATTTTAAAATATATTTATCATGTTGTATTACATTCTGGTACATTCTTTTAGGAAAATATCAGACTCAATAAATTATGTTTGGCCCAAATATAGTCCTCTCTGATTTCACACAACGCAATAGAGCGACCAATAAGAGCTTAAACATATTTAAAGGATTAAAGTGATTTTTACTGTTGTCATTCACTGAGTGTACCTGTACTATACCTTCTGAGGTCTGTAATAGATATTATTCATGGTGCGACAGTACCTTATGCAGAATACAGTCTTAAGGCGTTGAGCATTGAGAGGAGCTGCGTTGTTTGGCTCACGGTAGCAGAGCATAACTCTAGCCAAGTGTCAGAGAGGGGAGTTCCACTAGGCCGAGGCCGAGGAACTCTGGCTGGGCTGCTTCACCTGCATGCACGCCCCACACATGCACAAACACACACAAGCACAAACACTTATACACCCCCCCCCCACCCCCCCACCCACCCACACACACTCAGAGGCCCAGAGTGTGCCGGCCAGCAGGTTTTCCGCCTGGCTGACCTCTCTAGAATATGTGAGTGCATGGCTGGCCACAGGAGAGGTGAGGGACGAGGTACACAGTGTCACAGCAGCAGCCCATCCACCTGGCCACAACAGCCTGACAGGTTAACATGCAATACTGTAGGGAGGCCTGGGTTATAACGCTCTCTGTCTCTCTTTGTCTCTCTCTGTGTCTGTCTGTCTGTCTGTCTGTCTCTCTCTCTCTCTCTCTCTCTCTCTCTCTCTCTCTCTCTCTCTATGTGTCTGTCTGTCTCTCTCTCTGTCTCTCTCTGTCTCTCTCTCTCTCTCTCTCTCTCTCCATCTCTCTCTCTCTCTCTCTCTCCATGTGTCTGTCTGTCTCTCTCTCTGTCTCTCTCTGTCTCTGTCTCTCTCTCTCTCTCTCTCTCTCTGTGTCTGTCTCTCTGTCTCTGTCTCTGTCTCTCTCTCTCTCTGTGTGACTACAATTACAAAGATGTCTCATGTTGAAATTATTACTACTGAATTGTAGGTTATTATTTTTAGAAATAATTGTTGAAAAAATGTTTTCTGTTTGTGAAGAGTGGGTTAGAGAACTGAGATTAGAGGGGTGAAAGTAGCAGCCATAGTTTTGTACATTAGATACTTTTTTGTGTCACATGAAAATGAAGGATATACCCTAATCTCAGTCTATTTGGATCTTGACGCTACAGAAAAAAGGCTTCAGGGTTGGGGTCAATTCCATTTCAATTCAGTCAATTCAGGACATAAACTGAAATTCAAATGTTCCTTAATGCTTCTTAATGAGGATGTACTCTATGTATTCTCTATTAGTACCATCTGATGGCAGCCGGCTGACCCTGTAAATCTGGTCCGGGCTGCCCTGGCAGTGCTGGTAAGCCAGTTCCAGGTTGTTATCAGTCTAGGTGAAACAGGGTACCGTTAGTGGGTACACCTTGAGGAGCAGTTTGCCGTACTAGGAGGACTAGGTGATTAATTAGGCTTTGGATGGTGTAGCAAAACACCCAGTCACTACAAAGAGACAGGCTTCCTTCTGAACTCAGTTGCCGGAGAGGAAAGAAACTGCTCAGTGATTTCACCATGAGGCCAATGGTGACTGTAAAACAGTTAAAGAGTTTAATGGATGTGATAGGAGAGAACTGAGGATGTATCAACAACATTGTAGTTACTTCAGAATACTAACCTAATGGACAGAGTGAAAAAAAGGAAGCCTGTACAGAATACACATATTCTAAAACATGCATCCTGTTTGCAACAAGGCACCTAAGTAATACCAAAGACAGTACCGTATGAAGATTTGCTAAACCTGCTTCTCCAAAAGAAATCCCTGATCACACTTGTAGGCGATGTCATGGCGACGTTGGCTAGTTAAGCTCATGTGTTGAAACAGTCATCGGGTCTAACGGTCGTCTAGCGTCGAACTGCTCTCCTTTGATATAAAGTTATTTTTGACAAAAATGAGAACGTGTAAGTTTGTCCTTTCACAAGGTTGGAGTAATAACATGTTCAAATACTAAAGACATTGGCTTGAATACAGGCTGTGCCTTTTATATTTCAAGAAATTTAACAACTAAGGAAGAATTGTTCACTTCTCTCATTTACTTCTCAAACCCCGGCCTGGTCTGTTTGGTCTGTTTCACAAGCGTTCCAGGAAGTCTTGCGATGTTGTGCCTCTGGGTTTAGAAAGTCTCTGGTAATACTGCAAAAAGTGTGGCAAAGAAACACTTTTTGTTCAGAATACAAGCATTATGTTTGGGGCAATCCAACACAACACATCATTGAGTACCATATTTTCAAGCATGGTGGTGGCTGCATCATGTAATGGGTATGTTTGTCATTAGCAAGGGCAGGCATCTCCAACATGTCGATCATGAGCTACCAGTATCTCGCTGCCCACCTATGAGTAGCTCACCAAACAAGTTTCACATGTTCCACCGCAAACTGTCCAACAAATATCACAAGTATGAAATGCCACAAGATCCCAGCCTTTATCTAACCAATGCAACATTGACATTATCCCACCCCTGGTTAGCCACTATTGACCTCAAGCCAAACCTAACACAGTATCTGCCAATTCATTTCCAGCAATATTACCTCTTTCTGTCTGTGGTGCGGGCATATGTCTATCACTCTGTGCAGCCAGTTGATGTGGGTTGACAGAAATACTTTCTCCAAACCATTCTCATTTAAATGTTAAATGCAAAGTAGGCTTACCTGGCAGAAGTATGTCAGGAGTAAATATATTATTTGTATAAATTTGTTATTTGCAAACTTTGCCATGAAATGAGCACCAACAGTACTGAACCATTGCTAGACGGCACAGTAGAAGGCACACTAGATGTGCAACTAAAGGGGAATTACACTCAAATGTTTCGTTTTCTTTCAGACCTAAACAAACATTGTCTTCTGATGTGATTGAAGCATTGACATCGACTCAGAATATCACATTTTGTTGTTTCTCTATGAACAATTCTAATTTTGACAGTAAAAAAAACTATAATCTAAAACCAGGAAAAAATATAACTGAGAACAAATTTGGAAAATCATTTTGAGGGGAAAATCACAGATTTTATAGGGACCTCCTTAGTTGTTTATGAACCATTATTTGACCAGGTATATTGACAGAGAACAATGCACTACGTTCTCTTGTTCACTAAGGACCCGGGGAAGAGTTGCAGGGGAAATAAAATAATGTGCCTATTTGAAAGCTAAAAAAATGTGTAACTCGCGACATGTTTCATTTTAAAGTTTAAAGTAGCTCTCATGCTAGAAACAGTTGGAAACCCTAGGCCTAGGGTTTTGTTTATAAGCACAAATAAAATCCTAGAGGGAAAACCTGGTTCAGTCTGCTTTCCAACAGACACTGCGAGACTAATTTACCTTTCAGCAGGACAATAACCTAAAACACAAGCCAAATCAACACTGGAGTTGCTTACCAAGATGACATTGACTGTTCTGGAGTGTCCTAGTTCCAGTTTTGACTTAAATTGACTTGAAAATGTATGGCAAGACTTTAAAATGGTTGTCTAGCAATGACCAACAATTAAATTGACAGAGCTTGAAGAATTAAACAAATAATAACGGGCAAAGCTCTTAGACTTACCCAGAAACACTCACAGCTGTAATCACTCTTAGACTTACCCAGAAAGACTCACAGCTGTAATCACTCTTAGACTTACCCAGAAACACTCACAGCTGTAATCACTCTTAGACTTACCCAGAAAGACTCACAGCTGTAATCACTCTTAGACTTACCCAGAAAGACTCACAGTTGTAATCACTCTTAGTTACTTACCCAGAAAGACTCACAGCTGTAATCACTCTTAGAGTTACCCAGAAACACTCACAGCTGTAATCACTCTTAGACTTACCCAGAAAGACTCACAGCTATAATCACTCTTAGACTTACCCAGAAACACTCACAGCTGTAATCACTCTTAGACTTACCCAGAAAGACTCACAGCTGTAATCACTCTTAGACTTACCCAGAAACACTCACAGCTGTAATCACTCTTAGACTTACCCAGAAAGACTCACAGCTGTAATCACTCTTAGACTTACCCAGAAACACTCACAGCTGTAATCACTCTTAGACTTACCCAGAAAGACTCACAGTTGTAATCGCTGCCAAAGGTGCTTCTACAATGTATTGACTCAGGGGTGTGAATACTTATGTAAATAAGATATTTCTGCATTTCATTTTCAATACATTTACTAACATTTCTAAAAACAGGTCTAATTTTATCATTATGGGTTATGTGTATAGATGGGTGAAGAACAACATCTATTTAATCCATTTTGAATTCAGGCTGTAACAACAAACTGTGGAATAATTCAAGGGGTATGAATAGTTTCTGAAGGCCCTGTAGGTGGGCATAGAAAGCACAGATCACGTTTGTTGTAAAAACAAGTTATGGTTGGTTGGATTGTATATTGAAGTGAACTGGTGGTTTGGCTGTGTGATATTGTGGTGGTGTGTCCATTAAAACACAGGAGACAGAGGTACAGTAAAAGGGCTAATGCCGACTCGTGGACATCTTGTATAACAGAAGAAGATGGATGGAGAAAGTGTACGAATCAAAGCATCAGCAGTCAGGCCATGTTTGCCACTGGCAACAGTGTCTATGTGATAGAAAGACATAGCATTGAAAAATAACTACCAAAATTAATCATTTCTCTAAATGATCGAAAACCCCTCCAAATCATTTACATTACTCTACCAAGAGGACTAGCTATTATTCCGATTCCAATTTAAAAAGCAATAAATCACTCTGAAGATTCCCTTTCCCACTTGCAAGCTGGGTAAGTTTTGGTGCGTGTTCACAGTTTTGCCCATGGCCCACCACATGTTACAGTGACAATGTACTGGAGCTGAAATGGGGACAGTGGAGTGTGTGTGGACAGATTTTAGTCCTCGTTCAACCCACTGCCAAGCCAATCTGCCTCACACACACAGCCCTGCAGCTGACAACTGCCCTAGGCTTCACCAGCCATGACAATCAACACACTGGCCACCACACACACAGGTCCCCTCTCTCAGCCAAACCGGTGCAACATCTGCCATCTCCATCATCACATATTTGCTGGGTAATTGTGCCCAGGGATGCCTGTCTGTCTGTACACTCCTCTCTGGCCGGCATGGCAACCAATGCCATCCGCTTTTATTATTCCCCTAATAATGTCCATTCATCATCCGCTGTCATGGCGACCAGGAGCCAGGAGAGTGGGCATAGAAAACACCTTCTGCCTGGGGGCCTGTGCCAAGCCCCTGCTCTGACACACAGGTGTGGCCTCATCCGCTGCCACCATTCACCCTCCAACAGAAATATACAGTAACACACCAATACAGCATGGATGAAGCTGGTCAGATACCTTCATGTGTTGGTTAAGACTGGGGTTAACCAGAAACCAGAAGAAATAGGCCTAGTGAAATAAATGGATGATCTAAAAATGTTATCAGTTTGTATTTGAGTGATGTGTAGCGGGTGGATAAAATTACTGATTGCTCTTTTGGGTCAGTGCGTCAGTTAAGAGATGCCATCACTACTGCCCCTGCTGGTCAGCTATCACCTCCCGCTCTGACAGAGAGCATAGGCAGTGGGTGTGTTCCCACTCTCCTCTCCTCTTGTCACCGGCTGGCTTAGCTGCAGAAGGGCTGCTGGCTCCCAGCTGACCCCGAGGTGGAATACAGCCAGGGTGCTCTCTCTCTCTCTCTCTCTCTCTCTCTCTCTCTCTCTCTGTGTGTGTGTGTGTGTGTGTGTGTGTGTGTGTATGTGCACCAGGCCTGTGGGTGATGGAGAGGAGAAGAGAGGGGGAGGAGAGGAGAGGAGAGGAGAGGAGAGGAAAGGAAAGGAAAGGAAAGGAAAGGAGAGGAAAGGAAAGGAAAGGAAAGGAAAGGAAAGGAAAGGAAAGGAAAGGAAAGGAGAGGAAAGGAAAGGAAAGGAGAGGGGGGAGAGGAGAGGAGAGGAGAGGAGAGGAGAGGAGAGGAGAGGAGAGGAGAGGAGAGGAGAGGAGAGGAGAGGAGAGGAGAGGAGAGGAGAGGAGAGGAAAGGAAAGGAAAGGAAAGGAAAGGAAAGGAAAGGAAAGGAGAGGAGAGGAGGGGAGAGGAGAGGACAGGTCAGTCATATGCCCCGCCATCTCTCTCTCTCCACCCAAGCTTAAGCTCATTAACATACTGTAGCAAAGACCGCTCCCTCATCTCTTGAAACTTGACTTTTATATATATACTGTATATATTTTTTGCATTTGATGAGCTTTGCTGAACTTCTTTTTATGCTCAAGTACTCCTTCCAAATGTATGTGGGATGGGCCATGTGATGAAAAAAATCAACCTTTTTTATACAGTCAAAATCAACTGACATTTCATGGTGTTTAACATCAGAAGGAGACATATTTGTAACATTTGTGACATAATTGTGTCTGGTTTTAGAGAAAAATGTAAAGATCCAATTAAATCTGACTGAACAAGAATGCTTTGAATTCAATCATTCAAGTCTGCCTTGAATGAGTCTTGCTGGACTGTGTACTGTTGTCATGGTTGTAACACACTCTCTGGGCTGTGTACTGTTGTCATCAAATCAAATTTATTTTTCAAATCCAATTTATTTTTCAAATCAAATCAAATTTATTTATATAGCCCTTTGTACATCAGCTGATATCTCAAAGTGCTGTACAGAAACCCAGCCTAAAACCCCAAACAGCAAGCAATGCAGGTGTAGAAGCACGGTGGCTAGGAAAAACTCCCTAGAAAGGCCAAAACCTAGGAAGAAACCTAGAGAGGAACCAGACTATGTGGGGTGGCCAGTCCTCTTCTGGCTGTGCCGGGTGGAGATTATAACAGAACATGGCCAAGATGTTCAAATGTTCATAAATGACCAGCATGGTCGTATAATAATAAGGCAGAACAGTTGAAACTGGAGCAGCAGCACGGTCAGATGGACTGGGGACAGCAAGGAGTCATCATGTCAGGTAGTCCTGGGGCATGGTCCTATAGGGCTCAGGTCCTCCGAGAGAGAGAAAGAAAGAGAGAATTAGAGAGAGCATATGTGGGGTGGCCAGTCCTCTTCTGGCTGTGCCGGGTGGAGATTATAACAGAACATGGCCAAGATGTTCAAATGTTCATAAATGACCAGCATGTTCGAATAATAATAAGGCAGAACAGTTGAAACTGGAGCAGCAGCACGGCCAGGTGGACTGGGGACAGCAAGGAGTCATCATGTCAGGTAGTCCTGGGGCATGGTCCTAGGGCTCAGGTCCTCCGAGAGAGAGAAAGAAAGAGAGAAGGAGAGAATTAGAGAACACACACTTAGATTCACACAGGACACCGAATAGGACAGGAGAAGTACTCCAGATATAACAAACTGACCCCCGACACATAAACTACTGCAGCATAAATACTGGAGGCTGAGACAGGAGAGGTCAGGAGACACTGTGGCCCCATCCGAGGACACCCCCGGACAGGGCCAAACAGGAAGGATATAACCCCACCCCCTTTGCCAAAGCACAGCCCCCACACCACTAGAGGGATATCTTCAACCACCAACTTACCATCCTGAGACAAGGCTGAGTATAGCCCACAAAGATCTCCGCCATGGCACAACCCAAGGGGGGGCAGACAGGATGACCACATCAGTGAACCCAGACAGGATGACCACATCAGTGAATCAACCCACTCAGGTGACGCACCCCTTCCAGGGACGGCAAGAGAGAGCCCCAGTAAGCCAGTGACTCAGCCCCTGTAATAGGGTTAGAGGCAGAGAATCCCAGTGGAAAGAGGGGAACCGGCCAGGCAGAGACAGCAAGGGCGGTTCGTTGCTCCAGAGCCTTTCCGTTCACCTTCCCACTCCTGGGCCAGACTACACTCAATCATATGACCCACTGAAGAGATGAGTCTTCAGTAAAAACTTAAAGGTTGAGACCGAGTTTGCGTCTCTGACATGGGTAGGCAGACCGTTCCATAAAAATGGAGCTCTATAGGAGAAAGCCCTGCCTCCAGCTGTTTGCTTAGAAATTCTAGGGACAATTAGGAGGCCTGCGTCTTGTGACCGTAGCGTACGTGTAGGTATGTACGGTAGGACCAAATCAGAGAGATAGGTAGGAGCAAGCCCATGTAATGCTTTGTAGGTTAGCAGTAAAACCTTGAAATCAGCCCTTGCTTTGACAGGAAGCCAGTGTAGAGAGGCTAGTACTGGAGTAATATGATCAAATTTTTTGGTTCTAGTCAGGATTCTAGCAGCCGTATTTAGCACCAAATAAACCAGGCCAGAACTTGTCCGTGTAGACCAATTTGGGTTTCCAATCTCTCCAAAAGAATGTGGTGATCGATGGTATCAAAAGCAGCACTAAGGTCTAGGAGCACGAGGACAGATGCAGAGCCTCGGTCCGATG
This sequence comes from Oncorhynchus tshawytscha, assembly GCF_018296145.1. Lineage (NCBI taxonomy): Eukaryota > Metazoa > Chordata > Actinopteri > Salmoniformes > Salmonidae > Oncorhynchus > Oncorhynchus tshawytscha. The sequence goes on along the minus strand of NC_056434.1, from coordinate 13,816,332 downwards.
CCATTAAAATGTCATTTACCACCTTCACAAGTGCCGTCTCAGTGCTATGATGGGGTCTAAAACCAGACTGAAGCATTTCGTATACATTGTTTGTCTTCAGGAAGGCAGTAAGTTGCTGCGCAACAGCCTTTTCTAAAATTTTTGAGAGGAATGGAAGATTCGATATAGGCCGATCATTTTTTATATTTTCTGGGTCAAGGTTTGGCTTTTTCAAGAGAGGCTTTATTACTGCCACTTTTAGTGAGTTTGGTACACATCCGGTGGATAGAGAGCCGTTTATTATGTTCAACATAGGAGGGCCAAGCACAGGAAGCAGCTCTTTCAGTAGTTTAGTTGGAATAGGGTCCAGTATGCAGCTTGAAGGTTTAGAGGCCATGATTATTTTCATCATTGTGTCAAGAGATATATTACTAAAACACTTGAGCGTCTCTCTTGATCCTAGGTCCTGGGAGAGTTGTGCAGACTCAGGACAACTGAGCTTTGAAGGAATACGCAGATTTAAAGAGGAGTCCGTAATTTGCTTTCTAATAATCATAATCTTTTCCTCAAAGAAGTTCATGAATTTATCACTGCTAAAGTGAAAGTCATCCTCTCTTGGGGAATGCTGCTTTTTAGTTAGCTTTGCGACAGTATCAAAAAGGAATTTCGGATTGTTCTTATTTTCCTCAATTAAGTTAGAAAAATAGGATGATCGAGCAGCAGTAAGGGCTCTTCGGTACTGCACGGTACTGTCTTTCCAAGCTAGTCGGAAGACTTCCAGTTTGGTGTGGCGCCATTTCCGTTCCAATTTTCTGGAAGCTTGCTTCAGAGCTCGGGTATTTTCTGTGTACCAGGGAGCTAGTTTCTTATGAGAAATGTTTTTAGTTTTTAGGGGTGCAACTGCATCTAGGGTATTGCGCAAGGTTAAATTGAGTTCCTCAGTTAGGTGGTTAACTGATTTTTGTCCTCTGGCGTCCTTGGTTAGACAGAGGGAATCTGGAAGGACATCAAGGAATCTTTGTGTTGTCTGTGAATTTATAGCACGACTTTTGATGTTCCTTGGTTGGGGTCTGAGCAGATTATTTGTTGCAATTGCAAACGTAATAAAATGGTGGTCCGATAGTCCAGGATTATGAGGAAAAACATTAAGATCCACAACATTTATTCCATGGGACAAAACTAGGTCCAGCGTATGACTGTGACAGTGAGTGGGTCCAGAGACATGTTGGACAAAACCCACTGAGTCGATGATGGCTCCGAAAGCCTTTTGGAGTGGGTCTGTGGACTTTTCCATGTGAATATTAAAGTCACCAAAAATTAGAATATTATCTGCTATGACTACAAGGTCCGATAGGAATTCAGGGAACTCAGTGAGGAACGCTGTATATGGCCCAGGAGGCCTGTAACAGTAGCTATAAAAAGTGATTGAGTAGGCTGCATAGATTTCATGACTAGAAGCTCAAAAGACGAAAACGTCTTTTTATTTTTGTAAATTGAAATTTGCTATCGTAAATGTTAGCAACCCCTCCGCCTTTGCGGGATGCACGGGGGATATGGTCACTAGTGTAGCCAGGAGGTGAGGCCTCATTTAACACAGTAAATTCATCAGGCTTAAGCCATGTTTCAGTCAGGCCAATCACATCAAGATTATGATCAGTGATTAGTTCATTGACTATAATTGCCTTTGAAGTAAGGGATCTAACATTAAGTAGCCCTATTTTGAGATGTGAGGTATCATGATCTCTTTCAATACTGACAGGAATGGAGTTGGTCTTTATCTTAGTGAGATTGCTAAGGCGAACACCGCCATGTTTAGTTTTGCCCAACCTAGGTCGAGGCACAGACATGGTCTCAATGGTGATAGCTGAGCTGACTACACTGACTGTGCTAGTGGCAGACTCCACTATGCTGGCAGGCTGGCTAACAGCCTGCTGCCTGGCCTGCACCCTATTTCATTGTGGAGCTAGAGGAGTTAGAGCCCTGTCTATGTTGGTAGATAAGATGAGAGCACCCCTCCAGCTAGGATGTTGTCCGTCACTCCTCAGCAGGTCAGGCTTGGTCCTGTTTGTGGGTGAGTCCCAGAAAGAGGGCCAATTATCTACAAATTCTATCTTTTGGGAGGGGCAGAAAACAGTTTTCAACCAGCGATTGAGTTGTGAGACTCTGCTGTAGAGCTCATCACTCCCCTTAACTGGGAGGGGGCCAGAGACAATTACTCGATGCCGACACATCTTTCTAGCTGATTTACACGCAGAAGCTATGTTGCGCTTGGTGATCTCTGACTGTTTCATCCTAACATCGTTGGTGCCGACGTGGATAACAATATCTCTATACTCTCTACACTCGCCAGTTTTAGCTTTAGCCAGCACCATCTTCAGATTAGCCTTAACGTCGGTAGCCCTGCCCCCTGGTAAACAGTGTATGATCGCTGGATGATTCATTTTAAGTCTAATACTGCGGGTAATGGAGTCGCCAATGACTAGAGTTTTCAATTTGTCAGAGCTAATGGTGGGAAGCTTCGGAATCTCAGACCCCGTAACGAGAGGAGTAGAGACCAGAGAAGACTCGGCCTCTGACTCCGACTCGCTGCTTAATGGGGAAAACCGGTTGAAAGTTTCTGTCGGCTGAATGAGCAACACCGGTTGAGTGTTCCTACAGCATTTCCTTCCAGAAACCGTGAGAAAGTTGTCCGGCAGCGGGGACTGTGCCAGGGGATTTATACTACTATCTGTACTTACTGGTGGCACAGACGCTGTTTCATCCTTTCCTACACTGAAATTACCCTTGCCTAACGATTGCGTCTGAAGCTGGGCTTGTAGCACAGCTATCCTCGCCGTAAGTCGAGTACAGTGACTGCAATTAGAAGGCATCATGTTAATGTTACTACTTAGCTTCGGCTGTTGGAGGTCCTGACGAATCGTGTCCAGATAAAGCGCCCGGAGTGAAAAAGTTGAGGGAAAATATATATATATATATAAACGGTAATTAAAAAGTAAAAACCGTAAAGTTGTCAGGTAGCAAAATAGGTTGGCAACAAAACGCACAGCAACTCGAAAACAAGTCTGCAAGTTGTCATGGTTGTAACACACTCTCTGGGCTGTGTACTGTTGTCATGGTTGTAACACACTCTCTGGGCTGTGTACTGTTGTCATGGTTGTAACACACTCTCTGGGCTGTGTACTGTTGTCATGGTTGTAACACACTCTCTGGGCTGTGTACTGTTGTCATGGTTGTAACACACTCTCTGGGCTGCCACGTCCAGCTGGGAGAAGGTGAGGAGCAGTGTTCCTTTGACGTCCGTCGGTGGCCAGTAGAATGTCTGTGGTCAGTCTGAGCCTCTCTTCCTACAAAGTCACTGGCCTGGTGACCAGCACGATGTCACAAAGGACAGACGCCAATTAAAAGAGATATAACTTGATCATAATGCATTATAGCTGCAGGCTGTACGTGTTACCTGCTTTTTATTATATTTATTATAGTCTGTTTCAATGTAAAGTGTGTGTATAGCAATTTTCAATGGACTTTAAATAAAGTTTGATTTGCATCGAAAGGTTAGCTCAATATGAACTGTAGGAAAAGTGTGGAGAATTGGTAGCTCAAAGTGTAGGCTAATGTGCTAAATCTGAAACAAAAAGGTAAAAATGTCAGCAAAAAAATTGTATTAAAACTGGAAAAAAATAGAACAATGAAACCGCGGAGGGAACCAAAACCCTCAACATCTGTTCCCTCCCTTTATTTCAATTATTCATGTTCTAAGGTGGCTCTTCCTGCGGTGCGTTTCTCACCTCCACTCCTCCAGGATTGGAGGCCACTGAGCCAAAAGGGCCAAGCGCACCCCTCGCTGCCCTTCCTCTCTTTGCCCTCCCTGCCTCACATGCCATGCTCACCCAACTGACAAAGCTGGCCTGGCTATAGGGAATGCCACCTACTCAATTATACATGGCTGAGACGCAGTGGCTGGAGAAAGTTGGTTTGCGTGGTGCGTTGAGGCACAAAATGGCTGCCGTGCGTCACCCTCACACTGGTGGGTTAATGAGGTATAATGTATTGGTATACTGGGTACATTGGGTAGTGACTGAATATGCATTCCTTTATTTACCTTTTCTTTAGCTGGTAACTGCAAGTAAAAACTACTGTATGTTGATATGCGTTGTGATTGCTAAAGTACCTGCAGATAGATACACACACACACACACTAAAATGTTGCTTTGACACGTGGACAGGAGTAGCTCAGGTGGGTGACATACCCATCTAGCACATTTGGTTCCTTGGAAGTTGTGGGAACTTTTTCTGTAAGAACTTCTGTTTTTGGCTTCACATTGGTTGTGAGAACGAAGACATATGTTTCCTGACCGGTAAAACAGAACGTTTTGCCTGTTCTGGGAACGTTTCATATTTAGGTTGCAGGGAGGTTCGTTTTACTCTGGTTCCCTGAATTCCTTCTTTCTTTTATTTTTTTTTACATTCCCCGAATATTGCCAAGAACTGACATAAGAGAACTATACGTTCTGTCAACATTGCTTAAGTCACAACATTTTTGAGAACGTTGCCAGAATGTAGTAAAAATATAACATTAAATAGAACCACATAGAACCACATAGAACTTGTGTGTAATGTTCCCACAGAAGAACATAGTTTCTTAAAGTTCTCTGAACAATTTGAGAACATGACTTTAATTAAAACCATGAGGAAAGTTGTGGGAAGGTTGTATGCAAAATAACCATAGGACAACCACGCTCTCACCAAGCTCTAAGAAACATATATGGTTCTCAGAACGTTGTGTGCTAGCTGGGTAAGGTGTATATGGGGACAACATGCTAAATAAGTTGATTCTCAGTGTCATTTGAAGAAGGTGCCGTGCTTTGCATCTTGAGCTGCAGCTTCCCAAACCTGGGCCCAGCGTTGAGGATATAGTAGATCTGACTGGGACGAGTGTCCAGGTCTTCGCCTCCACACCACACTGGAGATCACCTTCCTGTCCATCCAGTCCACCTCTACACCTGCATTCCTGACAGAGGATCCAAGAGATGGTCAGGACCATAGAGACACAGAAAGAAACATACTAGGGACTAAGAGAGAGAAAGAGAGAGGGAGACATTATTAGAGAGAGTACAATCACCATCAAAGACACTGAGGGCCACAAAGACATTGGGTACCAGTTCCAACTCCCTTCAAGCAGTACCGACTAGCACCAGTCAACTGAGGGCCCCCAGCCCAGAGATACAGTACGGCAAACACTGGGGGCCACAGAGAGACACATGCAGAAAGGACCACAGAGGCCTAGCATGCACTTAACCTAGCCTAGCACGCTCAGAAGAGTCCTCATCCTGAACACACGTAAACAAACACCAGATCCCCTCCTTCCCCCTGCTGCCTGGCATGGAATAACAGGCAGGCGAGCAGGAGAGATTTGTCAGAGCCATCCACCAGGGCCCCGCAAACAAGGAAGCGGGAGTCTGCCAAAAAGCCACATTACTTCTGCCTATGTGGCCTTTATGGACTGCAACCAGTGCCAACGCACTGACTCAAAAAACCCTCCTGATCTAAGGAGGAAAAACAGGAGGACAGAGGAGGACCTAGTCAAGGATGTAACTTGATTCCCAGTCACTCATTCGAGGAGGACAGATTTATCTCCCCTCCCCCTGTCCACACTCACATATCCCAACCCTGCACCCCATTCCTCCCCCACCCTCCCCCTGTCCACACTCACGTATCTCATTAGCAAGGTGAGATTATCTGTACCTCCGTTTGAGTCACATTGAAGTAATTTCTACAATTTAAAAAAAATAAACTCAGCAAAAAAAGAAACACCCTTTTCAAAGATAATTTGTTAAAATCCAAATAACTTCACATATCTTCATTGTGAAGGGTTTATACACTGTTTCCCATGCTTGTTCAATGAACCATAAACAATGTATGAAGATGCACCTGTGGAACAGTCGTTAAGACACTAACAGCTTACAGACGGGAGGCAATTAAGGTCACAGTTATGAAAACTTAGGACACTAAAGAGGCCTTTCTACTGACACTGAAAAACACCAAAGAAAGATGCCCAGGGTCCCTGCTCATCTGCATGAATGTGCCTTAGGCATGCTACAAGGTGGCATGAGGACTGCAGGTGTGGCCAGGGCAATAAATTACAATGTCCGTACTGTGAGACGCCTAAGACAGCGATACAGGGAGACAGGACGGACAGCCTATCGTCCTTGCAGTGGCAGACCATGTGTAACAACACCTGCACAGGATTGGTACAGCCGAACATCACACCTGCGAGACAGCTACAGGATGGCAGCCACAACTGCCCGAGTTACACCAGGAATGCACAATCCCCCCATCAGTGCTCAGACGGTTTGCAATAGGCTGAGAGAGGCTGGACTGAGGGCTTGTAGGCCTGTTGTAAGGCAGGTCCTCACCAGATAGACATCACTGGCAGCAACGTCCCCTATGGGCACAAACCCACCATCGCTGGACCAGACAGGACTGGCAAAAAAAGTGCTCTTCACTGACGAGTCGCGGTTTTGTCTCACCAGGAGTGATAGTTTGTTTCGCGCTTATAGGTCGAAGGAATGAGTGTTACACTGAGGCCAGTACTCTGGAGTGGGATCGATTTGGAGGGGAAGGGTTCTTCATGATCTGGGGGCGATGTGTTACAGCATCATCGGACTGAGCTTGTTGTCATTGCAGGCAATCTCAACGCTGTGCGTTACAGGGAAGACATCCTCCTCCCTCATGTGGTACCCTTCCCTCAGGCTCATCCTGACATGACCCTCCAGCACAACAATGCCACCAGCCATAGTGCTCATTCTGTGTGTGATTTCCTGAAAGACAGGAATGTCAGTGTTCTGCCCTGGCCAGCGAAGAGCCCGGATCTCAATTCCATTGAGCACGTCTGGGACCTGTTGGATCGGAAGGTGAGGGCTAGGGCCATTCCCCCCAGAAATGTCCGGGAACTTGCAGGTGCCTTGGTGGAAGAGTGGGGTAACATCTTACAGCAAGAACTGGCAAATCTGGAGGTCCATGAAGAGAAGAGCCACTGCAGTACTTAATGCAGCTGGTGGCCACACCAGATACTGTCTGTTACTTTTGATTTTGACCCCGCCCCTTTTGTTCAGGGACACATTATTTCATTTTCTGTTAGTCACATGTCTGTGGAACTTGTTTAGTTTGGCTCAGTTGTTGAATGTTCATACAAATATTTACACGTTAAGTTTGCTGAAAATAAACCCAGTTGACAATGAGAGGACGTTTCTTTTTTTGCTGAGTTTATGTGGTGGAAATGAGAAACTGGCTTTTTAAGAACTAATATTTTATTGCAAAAGTGAGAGAGAGAGAGAGAGAGAGAAACACAGTTGGAAGGACTTGGTGCAGGGGAAGCAACAGCAGCAGCACCACAGGCGCTTGGCAACCTCTCTCTCTAACATCTGTTCAGCAGGGGCCTGACCTCAATGACAACACAACGCACAACCCTCTGGAAGGAAGGCACAGGCCAGGCTGGGGGAAGGGAGGGGGAAGGGGCAGGCTGGCCTTGTAGTGGGACGCAACGCCTGTACGCCATGAATAACAACCCAACAACCTTAAACCCACAGACTAACAAAAGACACAAGTCAACATACGGCACTAAATCAAATGAAGACATGATGAATCATGAAGGCAACTGCTGTCCTTAGTTGGACAAAATTATTGAGGAAAATAGTGGGCTCAGATTTGCACAAAAAAGTGTAAATCTCTCAAGGACAAGGTGACTTTACTCCATGTATTTACCCCCAAAAATGAAATGCTACTTAGCTGCTAATGTGACTATAATAAAGAACTAAAAATGGCATGATAATCTGGACGAGACTGCCGAATTAAGGCAAATGTAAGAATCTCTGGATTAACTATCTAAGGTTAGCTAAATACAGCAATGAATAAATTGGCTACATTTCTTTAAACTGAAAATACTTTGAATTGTCTTTTGCAAGTTTTAAATTGACACAATACCTGTTAGCAAAGGTGTCAGCTAGAGATGACGTGTGTAACGTCTGCTTCCAACTCACACCCTCAAACACGTAGATCCCATGAACACAGCTCACTTTCCAGCCCACTTTCCAGCTCACACTCTCAAACACCTAGATCCCCTGAACACAGCTCACTTTCCAGCCCACTTTCCAACTCACACTCTCAAACACCTAGATCCCCTGAATGCAGATCACTCTCCAGATCCCAATCACCTGAATTCTAATCACCTGTTCACACACCTGTATGTCATTATCACACACTATTTAGTTCAGTTCTTTGCACCCCATCACTGTGAGGTATTGTTTGTTTTGTGACACATGTCTTTCAGAGCGCAGTTGTTCCCTTGTGATTTAATCCTCCCGTGTATGAGTTTTTGCCTGCCTCACTAACGATGCCTTTTTGCCTGTTATCTACCTATTGCCTGATCTACCAGACTACGTTACGAGCCTTTTCCCTGCCTGTACTGTTGCCCTTTTGGACCCCCTGTGTATGACCTTCTGCCTGCCCCTGGACCCAGCTACCTACCTCCTCCTGTGGTCCTTTACCAATAAACACCTGCTGCGTCCTGCACTTGAAACCAGCTCTCGGTCTCCACTCGTGTTCATTACAACGTGTAGGAGCTGGCAGGGATTTGTAGTCTTGCATGATGTCTAATTTGATGCTAATTAGCATTTTAAAATCTGACAGTAAATAGAACCGGGAAATATTGATAAAAGTCACCTTGTCCGAGAGAGATTTACATGGTTATCAAAACGTCACGCCAGGGTAAGTCTACACGAAACACAGCCCTTATTATAAGTGTTTCTAAAATCCCATATGGGAAAAATGAATGGAGGAAAAATGATTGGAACCATTTCCCTGTTTGACCGCTAGGTTTTATGGGTATTATGACACCTCCAATGTGGGGCACCATTAAGCCTCATCTCAAAATATTTCGCTTATTGTTATATATCAACTACTGGTCCTTCGAGCCGGATTAAGATATTTTTTTTTCAACAGGTGTTTAACAGTTATAATAGCTTGTGCCGGTAGATATCAGCAAGCTAACCAACCATGACTAATAATACATGTCATTTAGCAGAGACATTTATACAAGCAACTTACAGTAATGCGTGCATACATTTTACTTATGAGTGGTCCCTGCAATCAAACCCCTGGCATTACAAGCACCATGCTCTACCAACTAAGCTACAAAGGACTACACTAATGTTGAACTAACTCTGGCTAACTTTTTAACTAAGTCTGACAACTTTGAACCAGTGGGGAACCAGATTTACAGTTGAAGTCGGAAATTTACATACACTCAGGTTGGAGTCATTAAACTCATTTTTCAACCACTCCACAAATTATAAATCGCCAAACTATAGTTTTGGCAAGTCGGTTAGGACATCTACTTTGAGCATGACACAAGTAATTTTTCCAACTATTGTTTACAGACAGATTATTTCACTGTATCACAATTCCAGTGGGTCAGAAGTTTACATACATTAAGTTGACTGTGCCTTTAAACAGCTTGGATAATTCCAGAAAATTATGTCATGGCTTCAGAAGCTTCTGATAGGCTAATTGACATCATTTGAGTCAATTGGAGGTGTACCTGTGGATGAATTTCAAGGCCTACCTTCAAACTTAGTGCCTCTTTCTTGACATCATGGGAGAATCAAAAGAAATCAGCCAAAACCTCAGAAAAATAATTGTAGACCTCCACAAGTCTGGTTCATCCTTGGGAGCAATTTCCAAACACCTGAAGGTACCACGTTCATCTGTACAAACAATAGTACGCAAGTATAAACACCATGGGACCACGCAGCCGTCATACTGCTCAGGATGTAGACCCGTTCTGTCTCCTAGAGATGAATGTACTTTGGTGTGAAAAGTGCAAATCAATCCCAGAACAACACCGCGTGAAGATGCTGGAGGAAGCAGGTACAAAAGATTCTATATCCACAGTAAAACTAGTCATATATCGACATAACCTGAAAGGCTGTTCAGCAAGGAAGAAGCCAATGCTCCAAAACCGCCATAAAAAAGCCAGACTAGTTTGCAACTGCACATGGGGACAAAGATCGTACTTTTTGGAGAAATGTCCTCTGGTCTGATGAAACAAAAATAGAACTGTTCGGCCATAATGACCATCGTTATGTTTGGAGGAAAAAGGGGGAGGCTTGCAAGCCGAGGAACAACCATGAAGCACGGGGGTGGCAGCATCATGTTGTGGGGATGCTTTACTGCAGGAGGGACTGGTGCACTTCACAAAATAGATGGCATCATGAGGAAGTAAAATTATGTGGATATATTGAAGCAACATCTCAAGACATCAGTCAGGAAGTTAAAGCCTGGTCGCAAATGGGTCTTTTAAATGGACAATGACCCCAAGCAAAGTTGTGGCAAAATGGCTTAAGGACAACAAAGTCAAGGTATTGGAGTGGCCATCACAAAGCTCTGACCTCAATCCTATAGAGAACTTGTGGGTAGAACTGAAAAAGCATGTGTGAGGAAGGAGGCCTACAAACCTGACTCAGTTACACCAGCTCTGTCAGGAGGAATGGGTCAAACTTCACCCAACTTATTGTGGGAAGCTTGTGGAAGGCTACCTGAAATGTTTGACCCAAGTTAAACAATTTAAAGGCAATGCTACCAAATACTAATTGAGTGTATGTAAACTTCTGACCCACTGGGAATGTGATGAAAGAAATAAAAGCTGAAATAAATAATTCTCTCTACTATTATTCTGACATTTCACATACTTAAAATAAAGTGGTGATCCTAATTGACCTAAGACAGGGAATTTGTACTCGGATTAAATGTCAGGAATAGTGAAAAACTGAGTTTAAATGTATTTGGCTAAGGTGTATGTAAACTTCAACTGTAAATCTATAAAATGTATATATGTTTTGTTATTGAATTATAAGAAAAAATCTATTAATCTCTTCAGTTTGTGTTTGTGTCCCATTATCCAATTTTTCTCTGGTGGTGTCTGGGTAGAAAAATCTAGATCAGCCAGCCATTTGCAAGGCCTTCAGAAGCTGGACAGAAGGCCTCTGCCATTCAACTGTATTAGAGGAGAAGTTTGGAGTGACAGTGAAATTAACCAATCATATTTAGACTGGCAATGTGCGAGACTTTACATTTTTTTAAGTGACGTGTCTAGGCATGCCACCACTTAGAGCCTACATCATCCAGAGTAGTGGGCTGATAAACAGAAAACATTAGGTAGCGGCAATACACTAATAGGTTGTAGTTTGCCATAAAAACATGAAGAGGAAAAAGAAGAAGAACGCAAGAGAAAATATTCAGTGTTACAAGCAGTAGTTTTCCCAGGCTAATGCTAGTATACAATACAATACAACTCCATCAATCCCCAAGGGGTGACAGGGTTCTTCAGACACTAACATTATACAAAATAAATCAACTTAAGGCATCAGTTTAGGGTGAATAGTGCAATTTAAGAAACTTTAAAGTTCATGTTTTTCAGTTCAATCTCTAGACTAGTCCTTAGGTCTTCCTTAATTATCCTGTTAACCAGGTGGAGCACAAACGAGCCCCTGCACCTATTGGTGAAGCACTTGAGACAGCACAGGGGTGTCCAAGGGGGAGCAGTTGAACTGTGGGTTGAGGACATGGGTGCTGTCCCCAGGATGTCATAGGCCTTCCTCCTGGCCTGCTGCTCAAAGAATGAAGCGAGACTTTTCAGATGCATCCCGGTGATCTTAGAGCAGGTGTTCACAATGGCTTGGTGGCGGTTCCTGTTCTTGACAGAGAGGGATGTGAACCAGCATACGAAGGAAAAACACAGAACTCTCTCGATGAAAGAACTGTAAAAGGTTTGCAATATCGATTTGTGGACACTGAATGAATTCAGTTTCCTGATGAAGTATTGTCTCTGGTAAGCTTTTTTAATGATGGCGTCTTTATTTTCTTCCTTCAGGGTGTTATCAAAGATAGATGGTACCAAGATATTTATACCGGTCCACAATGTCCACCTGCTCACCCTGGATGATCACCTGGTCCATCCTGTGGTGCTTCCTCCTGAAGTCGACAACCATTTCCTTCGTCTTGGACACATTCAACTCCAGCAGCGCACTGTCACACCAGTCAATGAAGCCCTGGAGGGCAGGGTCGTGGTCCTGCTCGTACCCTGAGAGGACTGAGTGGAGGACTGTGTCCTCAGCAAACTTCACAAGATGATGGTGGACGTCATTGGCATAGAGAATGAAAAGAAGGGGTGACAGTACACACCCTTGTGGGGAAACTGTGCTAGTGAGTAATGTTAGCTACCTTGTGTTGTAGTAGTGTGATAATGGTGACGGCGACTGCAGCAGCTGTTATCAACTTCAAAGTGCATGTTGTTGCTAATTCGTTAACATCACCATTTTCAAGATTACATTTCAAACTTTGTTTACAATTGTTTTTTGTTGCAGCTTGACTGAAACATTTGTTGCATTTAAACTTTTAGACCAGTTTGACCAGTTCGACCAGTTCGACCAGTTAGACCAGTTAGCTGGTTTGTTCATTTCATTTTGGACATTAAATGGTTGTGCTATTGTATTGTTCTGATTTTGTTGGGCCTACCGGAGTGAATGGGCTGATTATTCTTTAACATGATTTGATGCTGTGTGTGACTGCTCACCAACAGCGACAACAACAGTGTCACATGAAAGGTGATAGGCTCACGGTGCTGAAAGGACAGCGACCGTAATACCGGTGTACTTCATGGCGCTGAAGGAGAGCCAAGTTTTGGTCATACACTTAGACAAGGCTGATAGACACGGCTGATAGACAGGAGACTCCTGTCTAAGTGTTTGACCAAAACTTTTTGGTCCCTCTGAAGGCCTAGGTCTTAAAGACACAGTCCGCCACTGCTTTGAACTAACTCTGGCTAACTTTGAACTAACCATGGCCAACTTTTTGACCATAACCTAACCATAACTCTGACGAGCCCTCGTTCACCACAAACATGTCCCCTGAAAGGGACACACAATGAGAAATGATGGTGAAAGACTGCATAAAAATGCATGAATTGAATGCACATGAAAGGATTGCAATGGATATAGTTTAGATTTTCTCACAATAGTAATGATTTCAGAAGCTTTAAGACAAGGCGTTGCCTGAAAAAGGCATCATATAGAAAAACCATCCATCCATCCATTCATCCATCCATCCATCCATCCATCCAACTGTAAATGTATGCCAATCTTCCTCTTTCCCTCTATCGTCTCTCTCTCTCTCTCTCTCTCTCTCTCTCTCTCTCTCTCTCTCTCTCTCGCTCTCTCTCGCTCTCTCTCGCTCTCTCACTCTCTCTCTCTCTCTGTCCTGTCCTCCCTCTCTCTGTCCTGTCCTCCCTCTCTCTGTCTTGTCCTGTCCTCCCTCTCTCTGTCCTGTCCTCCCTATCTCGGCTCTTGGCCAGTCCGCTGCCACCTGGGTACTGATAAAGCCATCATGCCTGTGCACGCTGGCATCTGTTCCCATTTACAGCACTGATAAACAATGAATGGAGAATGGGCACTGGTGGGATGGAGGCTTGGATCAGGATCCACACTGATCAAAGGGTGGAATGTGGTGTGTGTGTGTAGTTGATGACCAACAGTCTGGGATATAGGTGATAAAACCAGCGTCCCCCAAACAAGAAAAGAGGCAAAGCCGGATTCCTCTTGTTTCGCTCTGCTAATGCTCTTACACATGTCTCCTGTCTTTATTCAATGCAAATTAATTAGACGACTACATTTCCTCCGCAAACTAATCCAGATTTTGTAGGCCTTCCATACAGTGGTGAAGACTGAGAAATACCCGCCTTTATTTGTGACTATAGGATTAGCGAATTAGCAGATCATGGTGGATATGGGCTCCGGCGGGCAGGGATGGATAATCTTGGCAGCAAACTGGGTAGAATGGAGGCCTAACGTGTGTTCTTTTGTGAGCGAGAGATGTTCCTTTCTGTCTTTTGTTTGCTGAGGCCTTCATTGTCCGGAGGCTCTCGTGGTGAATCTGTGTCTGCTCGGTGCACACAGGTCGGTCGCTAACGTTAGCTCCCCTCCCCGACATAGCATGGCAGAGGAGTAATCCCCACCAGCCGTGTGTGTGGCCTCTGCATGCAATAACACACCACAACACCATGCAATAACACACCACAACACCATGCAATAACACACCACAACACCACGCAGGAACACACCCCACCACCACGCAGGAACACACCAAAACACCATGCGAGAAGACACCACACCACGACGCAGGAATACACCACAACATCACGCAGGAACACATCACAACACCACGCAGGAACACACCACAACACCACGCAGGAACACACCACAACACCACGCAGGAACACACCACACCACCATGCAGAAACACACCACAACACCATGCAGCAACACACCGCACCACAACACCACGCAGAAACACACTACAACACCACGCAGGAACACACCACAACACCATGCAGAAACACACCACACTACAACACCACGCAGAAACACACCACAACACCACGCAGGAACACACCACAACACCACGCAGGAACACACCACAACACCACGCAGGAACACACCACAACACCACGCAGAAACACACCACACTACAACACCACACAGAAATACACCACAACACCACGCAGGAACACACCACAACACCATGCAGAAACACACCACAACACCACGCAGCAACACACCACAACACCACGCAGGAACACACCACAACACCACGCAGGAACACACCACAACACCACGCAGAAACACAGCACAACACCATGCAGAAACACACCACAACACCACGCAGAAACACACCACACTACAACACCACGCAGAAACACACCACAACACCATGCAGAAACACACCACACTACAACACCACGCAGAAACACACCACAACACCACACAGGATCACACTTCACCACGCAAAAACACACCACACCACCACGCAGGAACACACCAGAACACCACAACACTACGCAGAAGCACACCACAACACTATCAAATCAAATGTGTTTATATAGCCCTTCTTACATCAGCTGATATCTCAAAGTGCTGTACAGAAACCCAGCCTAAAACCCCAAACAACAAGCAATGCAGGTGTAGAAGCACGGTGGCTAGGAAAAACTCCCTAGAAAGGCCAAAACCTAGGAAGAAACCTAGAGAGGAACCAGGTTATGAGGGGTGGCCAGCCCTCTTCTGGCTGTGCCGGGGGAGGTTATAGTGAGGAACGCTGTATATGGCCCAGGAGGCCTGTAAACAGTAGCTATAAAAAGTGATTGAGTAGGCTGCATAGATTTCATGACTAGAAGCTCAAAAGACGAAAATGTCATTTTCTTTTTGTAAATTGAAATTTGCTATCATTCAAATTCATTGAAATTAAATGAAAAAAATATTAAATGAATCAATGAATGAAATGCAGTGTTTATGTCAGTGTTAGCAGGAAATTAAGTTCAGAGTGTTCATTGGCTATTGTCCATATTGTATATTATCGAATTGACACAATTTGTAATGCATGTAACTCTAGTTTACATGTTTCGAGCCAGTTTGGGTCACTATAGCATGTTGAATGTACTCTGTTGTACAACTGCAATCTTGTTATTGTCATTAGTTATAAAATACCATCCATATTTGGCTGAGAACTGATGTATTCCATTTGAATATTTGACGTGTTACGTCAAGCACCCTAAAGTGAACATCCCTCACCCCAGCCAAATTCACTTCATGTTTACATTCATCAAAAAGAATTTCCCACAAATAAGCAGTTTTTTTTAAATGTCGGAACGCATACCATCATTTGGAAACAACAAGATTTGCTTTTGCCTAAAGGCACCACATGCCAGCTCAGGCTTTCCCTGTTGCGGAAATAACAGGGAGGCAAAGATGGTGTCCTTCCCAGGCTACCATGCTGCAGCGGTTACCCAACGCCACGATAGCCCACTCCTGCTTGCCAGGGAGACAGAAGGGCAAGGTCACCAGACAGATTGAGTGATGAATGGTTGTGCGCAAAACCTCATTAGCAACATCTTTACTGCAGGGGAAATGGCTATAAGTCCAATGGAGAAAAAAAACTTGGTAATTGGCACCCAAAGGTGGCAGTGGGCAGCAGGCCCCAAAAAACAAAAACACAGGTTCCCAAGTCGGGACGACAGTCAGTATGGTGTATGGAGGGAAAGGCAGGCAGCTTTCCATTTGGCTGAAGGCATGGACCAACCGGGAGGTAACACTCCCCTGTGTTGACGGCCCCAAGTCGGAGGTCAAGGGTGAGCAAGTCCTCCAGAGACACTGTTCGTCGGTGGGCCAGAACTCTCACTGAACTGAATAGAGCCAAGCAGAACATGAGCAAACAGTTTCTGATAAGGGAGAAAAGGGGCCAAAGATTCAGATTTTTTGGGGTCTGTCTATTACAGCGGGGGGAGGGGTTGTCTATCGGTATGAAAACGACCCTCCCACCCCACCCCAAAATAACAGCAATTAAACTGACAGCGGGATGGGTGTGTGTGGGAGCAGGTGCTGGGTTGGGTTGTTTGAGCAGGTGCTGCTGTTGATCGGATGGCCCTACAGGAGGGAAAGGGGATGGAGTAACTAGGAAATGGGAACTGAAGTTAGCCCAAACTAGGAAACTACCGAACTGAAACAAACCACCTCAGCCTCTCTATATGAGGCTATTCTTCTACACATCCCAGATTGAGTTCTCGTAGTGGCACGGTCCCTAATGAGGGGTGCAAAACAAAACCACCACTGTAACCTCAAGAAAACCACACAAAGCATTACACTTCCTTTTGCTGTGCAAAGTCGCCGTGAAAGGTGTCGTCCCCAGCCTTGTCTGTCGTCTTCAAACAGTTATCAGCACTGATTCTCTCTCTCTCTAAAAAAACAGGTCTGCGCTTGGGACAGCACATCTGCTATTTGTGCATAGTGGCATGAATTGGCATAAGTCTCCCCAATCTGCTTCACTCAGGGCCTGTGCAAACAAAGGCCTGTCTCCCCGTGCGCTGGAGAGGAAGGACAGACGCCGTCACACCATAGACAGCCTTGTGCGCGAGAGCCCCTGGCGAAAGTGGCAACGGACCATTTTACACCTGATTAGGAAACACATGCAGGCCGTGTCACATATGCTTCCCAAGCCGCGCGGCCGTCCCCGACGGATGGCAAACACACGGAGGCAAAAGGGCGGAAAAGGGCAGGCGTTCACGGAATCTTCAGGGTCGCACTCCAGATAACAGCACAGAATTCCAAGGAAGGTTTTTAAAAAATCCTCCCTGTTTTCCTGAATGTTCTGTGAAAGGAAAGTGAATCAATGGTTCCACAAATGTTTTGAATATCCTTTCATTTACTTCCATTAGTGAGATGCAGTATCAGTCAAAAGTGTGGACACACTTACTCATTCAAGGGTTGTTCTTTATTTGTACTATTTTCTACATTGTAGAATAACAGTGAAGACATCAAAACTATAAAATAACACATATGGAATCATGTAGTAACCAAAAAAGTGTTAAACAAATGAAAATATATTTTATATTCGAGATTCTTCAAAGTAGCCACCCTTTGTTTTGATGACAGCTTTGCACACTCTAGACATTCTCTCATCCAGTTGGGTTGTGACAAGGTATGGGTGGTATACAGAAGATAGCCCTATTTGGTAAAAGACCAAGTCTATATTATGGTAAGAACAGATCTAATAAGCAAAGAGAAAGGACAGTCTATCATTACTTTAAGACATGAAGGTCAGTCAATCGGGAAATTCCTCTCGCTATGCAAAGTCGCTATGAAAGGGTGACCTCATCAGCCTTGTCTGTCGTCTTCAAACCCCTTGGCTCATTATCAGCACTGGAGAGGGGGGACTCGGGTGCTGGTATTTCAGAGCCGAGCTGAGGAACTCATGGCAGGTGGCTTTAAGGAAACACACCTCATTGGTGCCATGGAGGCAGGGCTTGTTTCTCGGACAGTCTGAACGAGGGTAGGGTGTCTCAATAGCAGTCATTGGCAGTTTCTCTGAGGCTCGTCAAATGTACTGATCAACTACCGAGAGGTGATGGAGAGTTGTGGCAGTTCCTTGCTACGGCAGACCTGGGATTCAAACTCACATTCAAAACCGCACCACCCTCAATAGGTTCAGGACTGGCCACGGCCCATGCCTCACCATCCTCCACCGATGGGGCATTAAAGAAAGCCTGCATCAATGGGGCATTAAAGTGTCTGTGGGGTGGAGAAAACCATGAATCACATTCTTGAAGTCTGTCCAATCTACAAACTCAGCGGAGGCCTACTCACCCTAAACACAGCAGGACCGGAAGCAATCTCTTGGCTAATGAACTTTGCATTCGCTATATAAATAAAATCATGAAGCACCATAAATTTCATTGACCTATAAAAGCCCAGACTTTTATGGGTCCAGGCCAGGGTGACAGTACTTCACTAACCCGTCTCGCTCCATCTGCATTTGCAACATTTAAAGGACCACCTCATTCAACTGATCACCAAGCCCTGATGTGTTAGTCCTGGGCAGAACAACAACTCTTTTCTGGACTTGCTTTGATGATTCATTTCAGCTTAGGATGTATACTATGCCTATGATAAATAATGATATTATTTTAAATGTTTTATATTATACAATACAATTAGGACACCCTCAGTCTCAGCAGGAGTTGTCTCAATAGTTTAAATATGAATGCACAGTACCTGTAGACTCTCAACATGACTGTGTTCTCGTCCAGCAGAGGACTGCCATTATGGACCTACTTCACCTCATCGTGCAGGAACTGACAATCAAACACCTACAATGTAATCAGACACAACACTGTCAATGTTATACAGTCAACATTACACCATCAACATTACACCATCAACATTACACCATCAACATTACACCGAACTGACAATCAAACACCTACAACGTAATCAGACACAACACTGTCAATGTTATACAGTCAACTTTACACCATCAACATTACACCATCAACATTTTACCATCAACATTACACCATCAACATTACACCATCAACATTACACCATCGACATTACACCATCAACATTACACCATCAACATTACACCACTAACATTATACCATCAACATTATACCATTAACATTATACCATCAACATTATACCATCAACATTACACCATCAACATTATACCATCAACATTATACCATCAACATTACACCATCAACATTACCCAATCAACATTACACCATCAACATTATACCATCAACATTACACCATCAACATTACACCATCAACATTATACCATCAACATTATACCATCAACATTACACCATCAACATTACACCATCAACATTTTACCATCAACATTACACCATTACATTACACCATCAACATTATACCATCAACATTATACCATCAACATTACACCATCAACATTATACCATCAACATTATACCATCAACATTATACCATCAACATTACACCATCAACATTACACCATCAACATTACACCATCAACATTACACCATTAACATGACACCATCAACATTATACCATTACGTTACACCATCGACATTACACCATTACATTACACCATCAACATTACACCATTAACATTACACCATCAACATTACACCATCAACATCATACCATCAACATACACCATCAACATTATACCATTACAATACACCATCAACATTATACCATCAACATT
Source organism: Oncorhynchus tshawytscha (assembly GCF_018296145.1). Taxonomy (NCBI): domain Eukaryota; kingdom Metazoa; phylum Chordata; class Actinopteri; order Salmoniformes; family Salmonidae; genus Oncorhynchus; species Oncorhynchus tshawytscha. The sequence continues at coordinate 13,796,724 of NC_056434.1, read as the reverse complement.
ACACCATCAACATTACACCATCAACATTACACCATCAACATCATACCATCAACATTATACATACCATCAACATTACACCATACACCATCAACATTACACCATCAACATTACACCATCAACATTATACCATCAACATTATACAATTACATTACACCATTAACATTACACCATCAACATTACACCATCAACATTACACCATTACATTACACCATCGACATTACACCATCAACATTACACCATCAACATTATACCATCAACATTACACCATCAACATTACACCATCAACATCATACCATCAACATTATACCATTAACATTATACCATCAACATTACACCATCAACATTACACCATCAATATTATACCATCAACATTACACCATTAACATTATACCATCAACATTATACCATCAACATTACACCATCAACATCATACCATCAACATCATACCATCAACATTATACCATCAGCATTATACCATTACATTACTCCATCAACATTACACCATCAACATTACACCATCAACATTATACCATCAACATTACACCATCAACATTACACCACCAACATTACATCATCAACATTACACCATTACATTACACCATCAACATTATACCATCAACATTTCACCATCAACATTACACCATCAACGTTACACCATCAACATTATACCATCAACATTACACCATTACATCACACCATCAACATTACACCATCAACATTATACCATCACCATCATACCATCAACATTACACCATCAACATTACACCATCAACATTATACCATCAACATCACACCATCAACATTACACCATCAACATTGTACCATTACATTACACCACTAACATTACACCACTAACATTACACCATCAACATTACACCACTAACATTACACCACTAACATTACACCATCAACATTACACCATTAACATTACACCATCGGACACTACATTGTTACACTACACATAACCAAACTGCAACACAATCAGACACAACTCTGTTACACTACACGTGACCAGACAGTGCAATGATACAAAACACTTACAGTCATAATCATACAGCAGAACACACTGTTACAATACATGTTCCAACATACTGTGTTGAATGTACACTGTTATAGCACATGAAATCAAATCAAATGTTATTTCTCACATCCACCAAATACAACAGATGTAGACCTTACTGTGAAATGCTTTACGAGCCCTTAACCAACAACGCAGAGTTTTTAAAAAGTAAGTAAGAAAAATGTGCTAAATAAACTTCAGGAAAAATAGTAACACAGTAAAATAATGGCCACTTTGCTTTTGCTTTGTTTACATTTGTCATAATTGAAAAGCCAGACTATTGTCACGCCCTGGCCATAGAGAGGCTTTTATTCTCTATTTTGGTTAGGCCAGGGTGTGACTAGGGTGGGCGTTCTATGTTCATTTTTCTATGTTTTTGTATTTCTTTGTTTTTGGCCGGGTATGGTTCTCAATCAGGGACAGCTGTCTATCGTTGTCTCTGATTGAGAACCATACTTAGGTAGCTCTTGCCCACATGGGTTTTGTGGGTAGTTGCTTTCTGTTTTGTACCTGATGGAGCTGTTTCGGTTGTGCTTTTTGTTACTTTGTATTTAGTGTTCAGTTTTATTTAATAAACGATGAACACGTGCTGCGCTTTGGTCCTCACCTTCTTCCACCAACGGCCGTTACAACTATAGTAGATCCTCTTACCTGAGGAGTGAGTTTCCCCACTCTGAGTGACTGGCTCGTTGAGAACCACCTCCACCATAGTGTGGTCGATGTCGATTCCAGGTGGTGAATGTCAGAATGGAGTACTCGGATGAACAGACAACTTCCATTTGGTGACAATGTATACATAATGGATGCACTGCTGGGCCCATCTTTCTGCCTGTTCTGGCTTGATTGTGATGTCCTCATACCACAATGAAGATAAAGCTCAATTGAAGGAGAGTCTGATTGGTAGGTACAATTATTTTCTTGATCATTTATGTAATTTAATTGTTTTCAGACCTTGTTTTGGCTGAGGCACGGAAAGTCACCGTTACGGAGAGCAGTAGTGGAGAAGAACCACCTGCCAAAACCTCCAGACTGTTCCCTGGCTACCGCAACCAGATCAGCAAGAAGAAAGGAGACAAAGTTGTCTGTCAGAGTAGAGATTATTCGCTACATTCAAGTATCTTCTGATGTTGATAGATGGATGTTGGGAGACTCCATGCAAAAGACTTTCCAAGGCTCAAGCAGGTAGCAATGACAGTGTTGGCTGTACCTGCCACCAGTGCCCCAGTGGAGTGTTTAGTCAGGGAGGTCTCATGCGCCCTCATTGTGCCAGGCTCAGTGCAAGAACGCTGACACTTCATGTTTCGGAAATGTAACCTGTCTGCAACATGTCTGTCTTAGGGCACAGGATGTAATTTGCTATTTGTTACGGGAAATTGTATTTCTGGTTTTTAAGTGTCTAGGTCAGTAAGTATATTTTAGGGATAAAGGTCATTACGTTTGATATATATATATTAGGACACTGTTGTAGTGCACTTGTTGATCAGTTTGTCATTTTGGTTTACTTTCATACTTGTCATTTATCTTCCCTCACCTACAGATTTTCTGTTTGACAGAATGAGGTGAAAAATGTCTGTCACAAAACACCATGCACATATCCGGTACAATGACTTTTATTGTCTACATTTGAAAAACAAATGTATTTTGATTTAAATAGTGCCTGATGTGCTTTCTTTCTATGGACTAATGAACAAGGGAGGTTCTTCAAATAATTTAAATGGTTTATAGACCTAACCCACAGCAGGCAGAAAGCCATTGCCAAAAGGGACTTGAGACTTGACTTAGACTCTACCTCAAAGACTTGTGAACATCTCTGCCTTACACCGCTGCGCCACTCGGGAGGCCCCAACAGGACAGTTTTTGTGTTGAGCATTTGCCGCAACCTAACAAATGTTCTGGGAATTTTCACAGAACCAATTTGAGTTTGCTGGGATGTTTCCCTGAGTGATAAAACACTGCTAGCTGTTTAGGCTTCTTGCTTTTTAAAATGTTTACTATGCCACTGACTTTGAGTAAAGCCAGAGTCTCTATGTATGTGGATGAATCAACACTATAAACGTCAGCTACTACAGCAACTGAAAGGATTGTAACACTCAGCAAAGAGCTGCAGTTATTTTCAGAGTGGGTGGCAAGGAATAAGTGAGTCCTAAATATTTCAAACTAAAAGCACTATCTTTGGGACAAATCATTCATTAAACCCCAACTAAATATTGTAATAAATAATGTGGAAATTGAGCAAGTTAAAATTACTAAACTGCTTGGAGTAACCCTGGATTGTAAACGGTCATGATCAAAACATATTGATGCAGTGGTGGCTAAGATGGGGAGAAGTCAAAGCGATGCTCTGTCTTAACACTATCAACAAGGCAGGTCCTACAGGCCCTAGTTTTGTCATACCTTGACTACTGTTCAGTCGTGGTCAGGTGCCACAAAGGACTTTGCAATTGGCTCAGAACAGGGCAGCATGGCTGGTCCTTGGATGTACACAGAGAGCTAATATTAATAATATGCATGTCAATCTCTCCTGGCTCAAAGTGGAGGAGAGATTGACTTCATCACTACTTGTATTTATGAGAGGTATTGATTGACATGTTGGACGCACAGAGCTGTCTGTCTAAACTACTGGCACATAGCACGGACACCTGTGCATACCCCACAAGACATGCCACAAGAGGCCTCTTCACAGTCCCCAAGCACAGACTATGGGAGGCCCACAGTACTACAGAGCCATGACCACAAGTAACTGATGCAAGTAGTAAAATTAGATTTAAAAAACAAACACCTTATGGGACTGTGAAGCAACACACACACACGATAACATACTTACTATACATACACATGGATTTAGTACTGTAGATATGTGGTGGTGGTGGAGTAGGGGCCTGAGGGCACACAGTGTGTTGTGAAATCTGTGAATGTATTGTAATGATGTTTTACTGTATAAACTGCCTAAATCTTGCTGGACCCCAGGAAGCGTAGCTGCTACCTTGGCAGCAGCTAATGGGGATCCATAATAAATACAAATAAATCACAATACTAACTGCACACACACTCGCGCACACACACACTGGATGAGCAGTTTAAGTGGTCAGTGATTAGTCAAGCAGTTTTGGGGGCAGACTGTGCTGACGGCACAGACCTGTCAGTCGTCGTTAAGTCGTCATTGTGTCCAATCAAGGGTGTGTTGAGGCATGTTTAATGAGAGGCTGACACAAAACACGACCACTTGTTCTGTGCCTTGATTGAGCTACTGGCTCAAAAAAGCCTGGTCCAATCAGGTTCAAGCCTAGCTCAGAGTAGAACCTTTTCTGTAGGTGTTTCACATAGTTGTCCATTGATCTCAATTGTTCTCTTATGTGAGGGTTTTCTTAGTTGAAGTATATAGGCTGAATAATAGTGCAATGTTAATGACCTTATCCCAAGGGGACTATTTTATGAGATGATACCCCAATTAAAAAGTTCTCAATTTCTTTGGAAGTATTTGCTTGAAGATAAGAGACAGCATGAAGTACATAGAAATATTGATGTTCATTGTCCACAGTTTTAGTTCAGTGCTAGAAAGTTTGTTGCCTAGTTTGTGGTTATATTTTATTATATACTATATATACTATATATACACTATATACATACTATATATACACTATATACATACTATATATATATATATATATATATATATATATATAGATATATATATATAGATATATATATCTATAGATAGACATATACTATATATATATACAAAATTATGTGGCTGAAATAGCTGAATACACTAATTTGAAGGTGTGTTCACATACTTTTGTAGATATACTATATGTGTATTTGACATTGTCACGGAGGGGAGGCATTGCCAGAAGTGATGCTATAGCTGGTTTTGATTGCATTTGAATCAAGTGTCCAGTCACTTGATGAATTCTGACTGGTACCCTTTGAGTTGTGATTTTGGGAGTGGAGTGGCACAACATTGGCCCTATGCCCACTTGGCCCTCCAGGGGCCTGTCATAGCTCGGGCCACCACTTCTCTTCCACTTGAAGTTAATTTTGCTTCGCTATTGACCCCTGATGAAATTATGTGTTTGTGCAAAGTTTGGTAGAAAATATTTTCCATGCTCTAACTCTAACAAATGTTCAGGGAATCATATGTTTTCCTGGGTGTGGACAATGAAAATAGGCAGAGCGGTACTGCAGTGACTTGAGGCTCTTTCTCGCTTGGCGAGAGATTCATTCTAACAGTCCCATTGGCTGGGAAGCTGCAAATCTATCAACATCACTTTAAAACAAAGATACTGGAGTTCCATAATTAACAGGTATAAAACTGACACCCTCCAATGAAAGTGAAGACAGTAGTTTTGCAATGCGGTTTCACTCCACAGTTTAATTAGACCCGATTCTTCTGAGATTGGCAGCCGACAAGCCTGGGAGGCTGACAGCCGAGACTGAGCTGCGTGGCACAGGACTATGGGTGGCACAGGTCCATGGGTGGCACAGGTCCATGGGTGGCACAGGACCATGGGTGGCACAGGTCCATGGGTGGCACAGGACTATGGGTGGCACAGGAAGAACCTTCTATCCATGGGCGGGGTCTATCTTCCTTCATCAGCTCCCTCCACTCACACGGTTAACAAAAATCTAAGTTCCTGCATTGGGAAGCGGTGATCAAGTTGTAGAATTGGAATAGAAAGAATAGACAATACACTCAGTATGTCGGATTGGACTCCATTTGTCAGATTGGACTCCATTTGTCGGATTGGACTCCATTTGTCGAGGGCACTGAGAACATTTGTCAGATGATAAGGGCCATGGTGGTCAATTGTTGTTTCTATATTGTTAATCGCTCAGTTTTCAATGTCTGTAGTTAGCGAGGCCAATGCTGGTCACCAGTGGAAGTTAATCAGCAAAATAAGACAGTTACAAGCTGTCACAGCAACTAAACTGTTATAACTGACACCTGATCCCTCCTTCCTGGTCATCAGAAGATGGAGAAGTGGAGAAATGGATCTGAGGGACAAGTCACCCCGTCTGGCGCCCACCACATGGTAACCTATGGCCCTAGGTATCAGGTAAGGCAGGATGGATGGAGGGATGGGCGAGGAAAAGAAGGGGGCATCTTCTCCTGGGGAATCGTTGGACAGGATGGTTGACCTTCACTAGTGGCGGTGGAGGCGGGATGGACGAGTTGATCCTCTGATTATGCAAATGAGGAGGGCTTTGATGCAAAGTGCCCCGGACTGGTCACCAATGTTTCACGAGTCGTGAAAGGGCAAGGCTCCCTGGGAGAAATAAGGCACATGAGCTGAATGGAGAGATGAACAGGCATGTCGAGGAGATGAGTGAGAGCAGAGGAAGAAGGGAGTGAGGAAGAAAGGACGAAGGGAGAGAGGGACATAAGTTCCTCAGGTCCTAATAAGCTGGACCGGCGACTCCTCCAGCATAATAAATTATCATATTTCCACGTAATTAGCTTGTTTTTCCGCTTGAAATGAGTGAGCGGGTTGACGATGCATTCGGTGCCGTGGGGGCTGGCCTATCCTGTCTCCCTCTCTACGATGACCACTAACTTCCCCCTTCTCGCATGATCGCTCCTTCTCCCCATTTTCCTTCCAGCACACCCCTCATATCCACCCTTTATGATCATATCCTGTGCTATGATCTCAGTCCTCTGTATGAGATGATAGGGAGATGAGAGGGGGTTTTGGTAAGGCGAGAGGATTCCATTTTACATTTTTTAAATCTTTGGTCTGCCGCCCTAGGATTTGTGCGGGGAGACGAGCAGATGACTGGTGACACTGTGGCTCTCTGTCAGGGCCCTGAGGAGCCTCAGGGGTGCACACTGCCTCCACACTGGGCTCCTGGGTCTTGCATCACAGACCTGTTAGTGTTTTTATTATTTTTTCAAATGTTTTTTTTTAATCTGGTATTTTTTATGATTATGAAGATTACCTGTTCAGTCTGTGTTGAGGGCAAAACACACACGGATCCCCTATCAAATCAAACCCACCCCAAACCCCCCATGCTCTAACAAAACACACACGGGTCCCCTACCAAATCAAACCCAAACACCCCCATGCTCTAACAAAACACACACGGGTCCCCTAAAATCAAATCCCCCCCCCCCCATGCTCTAACAAAACACACACGGGTCCCCTACCAAATCAAACCCACCCCAACCCCCCATGCTCTAACAAAACACACACGGGTCCCCTACCAAATCAAATCAAACCCAACCCAACCCCCCATGCTCTAACAAAACACACACGGGTCCCCTACCAAATCAAACCCAACCCAACACCCCCATGCTCTAACAAAACACACACGGGTCCCCTACCAAATCAAACCCACCCCAACCCCCCCCATGCTCTAACAAAACACACACAGGTCCCCTAACCAAATCAACCCCCTCCCCCCGCCCAACAACCCCATGCTCTAACAAAACACACACCGGTCCCCTACCAAATCAAACCCACCCCAACCCCCCACCCATGCTCTAACAAAACACACACAGGTCCCCTCAACCCCCCCCCAAAACCCCATGCAAAAAACACACACCCCCTACCAAATCAAACCCCCCAACCCCCCCATGCTCTAACAAAACACACACGGGTCCCCTACCAAATCAAACCCCCCATGCTCTAACAAAACCCACAGGTCCCCTAACCAAATCAACCCCCCCGCCCAACAACCCCATGCTAACAAAACACACACAGGTCCCCTACCAAATCAAATCAAACCCCCAACCCCCCCACCCATGCTCTAACAAAAAACACACACGGGTCCCCTACCAAATCAAACCCACCCCATGCTCTAACAAAACACACACAGGTCCCCTCAAACCCACCAAAAAACACACACGGGTCAAACCCCCCCATGCTCTAACCTAACAAAACACACACGGGTCCCCTACCAAATCAACCCCCCCCACTGGTCCCCTACCAAATCAAACCCACCCCAACATGCTCTAACAGAGCCCCAACCCAAAACCAGACTTAATTTTTTATTTATCTAACCTTTGTTTAACTAGGCAAGTGAGTTAAGAACAAGTTCTTATTTATAATGATGGCCTACCAAGGAACAGTGAGTTAACTGCCTTGTTCAGGGGTAGAATGACAGATTTTTACGTTGTCAACTCAGAGGATTCGATCCAGCAACCTTTCGGTTATTGGCCCAACACTCTAACCACTAGGCTACCTGCCGCCCCACTTAAAACAGCCATGATATACAATGAGTAATATAATCATATAGTAAACATAATATTATAAAAATAATGACACATTCGACTTTGTGTTGGTTTATGGAGTAGTGAAATTAGCTGGATCCATGTCTTCTACAAAGGATAGGAAAGGTTGTCAGATATTATAAAATGTAATTGCAGCTCCCCTAACGGAGTAGCATATTTTCTCTAGCTTGAGATGTTGCACAACTTCCTTTATCCAACGGTTAAAAGGAGGAGGAAACCGATCCTTCCACTTAAATAGTAGAAGACGTCTAGCTAGAAGAGTAGTACATGCCAGTATGTTGCCCATAGAACTGTTTAGAGGGGCCTCCTGTGGTGCCACTCCATAGAACTGTTTAGAGGGGCCTCCTGTGGTGCCACTCCATAGAACTGTTTAGAGGGGGCTCCTTTGGTGCCACTCCATAGAACTGTTTAGAGGGGGCTCCTGTGGTGCCACTGTTTAGAGGGGTGGTGCCACTCCAGAACTGTTTAGAGGGGTGGTGCCACTCCATAGAACTGTTTAGAGGGGTGGTGCCACTCCATAGAACTGTTTAGAGGGGTGGTGCCACTCCATAGAACTGTTTAGAGGGGTGGTGCCAATCCATAGAACTGTTTAGAGGGGTGGTGCCACTCTGAATGATGCAATAAAGGCAGAAGTTTATATAGGTCTCTCCAGAATCTTAGAAAACATCTAAAAAATTGATATCCAGAAATCTGTCAATTTCTGGCATGTCCAAAACATGTGCAATAAAGTAACAGGAAGGAGCCTGCTTACATCAATCACAGGTGGGATCTATTTCTGGTCTGATCTTGGTATCAGGTGTGAAGGTAAGACCCAGATGCAGACAACGTCGAATAACAATGGTTTAATAATCCAACAGGGGCAATAGACAGGTCAATAGAGGCAGGGGTCAGTAAACCAGAGGTGGGGCAACGGTACTAGACGGCAGGCAGACTTAGGGTCAGCGTAGGCAGAGGTCAATAATCCAGAGGTGGAGCAAAGGCACAGGTCGGCATGCAGGCTCAGGGTCAGGCAGAGTGAACAGGCAGACGGGCTCAGAGTCAGGACAGGCAAGGGTCAAAACCAGGAGGGCGAGAAAAAGAGAGACTGGGAAAAGCAGGAGCTGAGACACAAAAACGCTGGTAAGCTTGACAAACAAGACGAACTGGCACAGACAAACAGAGACCACAGGTATAAATATACAGGGGATAATGGGGAAGATGGGTGATACCTGGAGGGGGTGGAGACAATCACAAAGACCGGTGAAACAGATCAGGGTGTGACACTTGGATAATTGAGTTCTGGTGTAATCTTGGATAATTGAGTTCTGGTGTAATCTTGGATAATTGAGTTCTGGTGTAATCTTGGATAATTGAGTTCTGGTGTAATCTTGGATAATGTTTCCTTTGAGACCTGTTTATGCTTTGAATCATAAACTATCAACACATTCTATAAAGAACGGTTTCAATATGTCTCCTTATTGCTGAGGGCCAGCACCCTCTGGTACTGCATATGATGCAGAATTAACCCTAATTGCTCCTGTAACTTGCTTAGGATAAGAGCGTCTGCTAATTGAGGCCAAAGTTCTGGGGAACTCTTGGTTCTTTCAAATTAAATTTAAAAAATGCATAAGATTGAGATGCTCCAATTAAACATGAGAATCGATCTAAATAGTGTTTCTAAATAAAATAATATTGCATGACTAATACTATAACCAGTCCCTCACTATAGTACATGGTTTCAGCTGTTCATCTGTCATCAGGACTACTGGTAAGATCAATCATTAGATGCCATTACTGGCCAATGTTGTTAGGAACCAATGCTTCACAGTAACACATTTACCCTCACAGTCAAGACAAGACACATGACATCTCCTTGCAAAGCGGTTATCATTACGGGCCTATGCCTGTGCATTGGGCCTTGGTCTAGTGTGACATGGCTGTTCAGCAGGCAGGCAGGCGGACTGACCAGCAGCTAGCAGGCTGGGCACAGGCTGGAGTGGATTTGGCCACTGTCCTGGCTCTTCATCACATACTGTTCACAGGGTTCTAAACTGCCATGACACAGTTGAGAATATTTATACAGAAAATGGGCATGCCTGATAATATTATACACTGAGAATTGTGATAGGGTCCACTATAAACTGTATATATAATTATTTGACAAAATATTTTACGTTGACAAGTAATGGTTTGCCAGTATTACACAATTTACTACCCATAAAACTGATATCTAATGTTAGCTACATCACATGCCTTACCAATATGGCTGCCATTATCACCCACATTCTGGATCTTTGAGGGTTTATGACAAAACCCTTCTAGTAATTTAATAGGATCTCCATGGGATTAAGCAAAAACTGAATATGAAATGCCTGAACACGTTTAGTGGAGAATAAAAAGGAAGTTTGAATGAGGTAGAGACATGTCCTTCTATTTCCAGTATTTACACAATACTTGGACAGCGGCTCCACCTCAGCAGTAGCAGGCTGGGTCTGGTCTCAGTAGAGATCATCTTGGCTGGCCGGTTGGCCCAGACAGGGACAGCATGGCAGGGCTCCAGTGCTCTGGCCGTAGCCCAGTTGGTGTTGAATCACAGTGAGCGGTCAGCCTGCCGCGGCCCTTCCTCGCTTTTCACAGCCAGCTAACATCACACATACAGGGGATAGTCCAGGGAGTGGTGCTGGCTGGCTCCTCCCTCCCTCCATCCATCTCTCTCCAGTGTGCCCCACTGTGCAGGTGTGTAACCATGAACCAGGGACAGTGGCTGCTGGTGGCCCTAAATCGTGGCGAGGGGAGGAGGGCCAGGATAGGGGAAGGGGCTGGGGATGAGGGGAGGGTGGTGGTGGGTCAGGGAGACCTGCCAAGACCATGAGCACAGATTGTGTGGGACAGCCACGGCTGGGGCCTGCCAAACACTGGGTGAACAAGTCTCTCTCCAGACACGCCGAATCTCTGTCACCAATGTGCCACTGTTGTTTGTGTTAGTGTGTGTGTTGTATAATGCTGATGTGTTGTAGGTTGTACAAATAGAAATGGTGACAGAACCTTGAGAAGTGCCTCAGCAAGCACATGACAGTAGCTATACAATAACCATCTTGGCCGACCGAAATGTGATCACTCTAAGTACTAATAGCGGAGGTTAAACTATTGGACAAATTAAACAAACAACTCTAAATGTCTATATGTATTACCATATATTGGGATGAAAGTACTGCTGTAGCACAGGAATACACATGGGGCTCCGACGGGATGCAATTATTAAAGCAGTTTATTACACTTATGAGCTGTGCATATTGTACAGTTGTGTCTATTATTTTTCATTGTATTACGATGCTGTTCCAGAGGAAACAGAGAAGGAGGTCAACTTTGGTTAGATTCTGAAATGGTGATGCTACTGTTCATAGCACAAGGTGATGTAAGCAGCCACTGTGATGAAGAACCCTGGTGTCATGGCATCGTGAAACTGTATTTTTTTCGATTTTGGTTAATCTTTTTGCAAGTCAGAAGTGTCCTTATACTGTAGTATCTCCCAACACAGTCCACAGCTGTGCCTTGCTCTCCATGCTCTGGGGACAGGTGGGAACCCAAGAGCAAGGGATTCTGGGGATTCTAAAAAAGAGGAACCTGGTCGGGAGATGGTATTGCCATGGGAAGATTGCTCAAAGGAGGGACAGCCACACATCCATCTACCTCTAACAAGCTCCAAGTCAAATGGGTGGGGAAAGACGAACAACCAAAGAGCACTTTAACTTCGCTAAACTGGAAGAGGGGATGAACAAAAAAGCATAATAATTAAAGAAAATTAAAAACAATGTGTACATATGCAAATGAGTTTGGAAATGTCAAATGTGCATACATTTTCGTTGACCCCGTTGCATTCCTCCCAGCGAAGCCTGGCTGCACCGATGACAGCTCAGCCATTGTCCAGACACCCTGCTTTACATATCACAGTGGCCTCCCATCACCGCGGGTTACCCATGCCGCCCATCAGCGCCTGTCGTCACGGAAACAGAGAAGGATGCAGAGTGACAGCCCTGCGAATGACTGACTGACTGGGCACGAAGGGAGAGAGGATGAGAGGGACATAAGGATAGGAAGAGGAGAGCCAGAGGAAAGGGGATATGCTCAGGGCTTAGCTAAACTAGAGAATATACAAACATTTGATTTATGCTAATGTATTCATTCATTTAATCAATTAGTTGCTGACTATTAATCAAATACTGTATGAGTGTGACCTGGAGCTGTGGCTGTTTGTCGGTTTCTTTGTCATGTGTACGTCTAGTCTGACTTCTGATGAGAGGTTGAACTCACGCTTTGATGTCAGTGAAGGGGGAAGAAAGTGACAAGATATTGTCAAATCAAATATTTTAGATATTGAGAGTGACAGTGTAGGCTACTTCTGTAGAGTAAACAGAGGATGTATCAAGGCTACCATGTGGAGTGCAACTGAAAGGCTTGAAACCAAAATAATGACTGATAACAGGTCATATACATGTTTTAATGACTGGATTTTTTTTTTAAATCAACATTTTAATTCACATATAGGCTACTTAAAAATATACCTTATGCTTATCTATGTATTGAAACCATGCAAGGTGGGGGAAATGTGCTATTTTAGCAAATGATTAATCCATATGCATTAAAAAGAGTTACGAGATTTTCTTTGATCGATAAAGCTTTTGAATTTGTTCAGGTACTGATGAAAGGCTGTCTGTTTTCAAGACCTGCAGTGGACTGTTGGTTTCCCCCTGCTGGTGAGAATATAGAAAGCAAGAACATTTCTCCAGCTTCAACAAAAGAGCATTTGTAGATTTCTTTCTGTATATATATTTCTATACACATAAAGTACCAGTAAAAAGTTTTAGAACACCTACTCATTCAAGGGTTTTTCTTTATTTTTTACTATTTTCTACATTGTAGAATAATAGTAAGGACACCAAAACTATGAAATAACATATGGAATCCTGTAGTAACCAAAAAGTGTTAAACAAATAAACATTTTTGCCTTGATGACAGCTTTTACTGTACATCTGAATGTTTACTAAAAACTATATAGAATACTATATAGAAATAAACAGAAAACTGATTTGTGAATCATTTTAAAAATATCACGTTGAATGTTGGTATCTCATTAAATAAGATGAGCTGCTCCTGTCAGATGGCAGTTGTTCATGCACAAATGTAACATCATTAAACTATTTGGGGGATCAAATTCAGTGTGATCGGGTATGACGTGATGATTAACTTTGGTGAGATGGGACAAAAAGCAAAATCAAGTAAATCTAGTAATTGTGATGATAAATGATCTACATCAGAGTTAGAGACTTATTTAATAAAATCTAAATGACAAATGCTGTGGATACATTGTCCCTTCTCATACACTTTAAAGTACTTACTTTGGGGGAGGGGGGGCTTTCCTGTTAAATGAAGGGTATATATATATATATATATATATATATATATATATATATATATATACGTGTGTGTGTGTGTGTGTGTGTGTGCGTGTGTATTTATATACAGTACCAGTCAAAACTTTAGACACACCTCCCCATTCAAGGGGTTTTCTTTATTTGTACTATTTTCTAATAGTGAAGACATCTAAACTATGAAATAAACTATGAAATAACACATATGGAATCATGTAGTAACCATAAAAGTGTTAAACAAATCCAAATATATTTTAGATTTTATATTCTTCAAAGTAACCACCCTTTGCGTTGATGACAGCTTTAAATACTCTTGGTATACTTTCAACCAGCTTCACCTGGAATGCTTTTCCAACAGTCTTGAAAGAGTTCTCACATATGTTGAGCACTTATTGGCTGCTTTTCCTTCACTCTGCGGTCCAACTCATCTTAAACTATCTCAATTGGGTTGAGGTTGGGTGATTGTGGAGGCTAGGTCATCTGATGCAGCACTCCATCACTCTCCTTCTTGGTCAAATAGCCTTTACACAGCCTGGAGGTGTGTTGGGTCATTGTCCTGTTGAAAAATAAATGATAGTCCCACTAAGCACAAACCAGATGGGATGGAGGATCCCTGCAGAATGTTGTGATATCCATTCTGTTTAAGTGTGCCTTGAATTCTAAATAAATCACAGACAGTGTCACCAGCAAAGCAGCCCACCTCCTCCTCCATGCTTCACGGTGGGAACTAGACATGTGGAGATCATCCGTTCACCTCCTCTGCGTCTCACAAAGACACGGCGGTTGGAACCAAAAATCTCAAATTTGGACTCATCAGACCAAAGGACAGATTTCTACCGGCATAATGTCCATTGCTTGTGTTTCTTGGCAAATCTCTTCTTATTATTGGTGTCCTTTAGTAGTGGTTTCTTTGCAGCAATTCAACCTTGAAGGCCTAATTCACGCAGTCTCCTCTGAACTTTAAAATGTGTCTGTTACTTGAATAAAGCATTTATTTGGGCTGCAATTTCTGAGGCTGGTAACTCTAATGAACTTATCCACTGCAGCAGAGGTAACTCTGGGTCTTCCTTTCCTGTGGCGGTCTTTATGAGAGCCAGTTTCATCATAACGCTTGATGGTTTTTGCGACTGCACTTGAAGAAACTTTAAAACTTCTTGAAATGTTCTGCATTGACTGACCTTCATGTCTTAAAGTAATGATGGACTGTTGTTTCTCGTTGTTTATTTGATCTGTTCTTGCCATAATATGGAATTGGTATTTTACCAAATAGGGCTATCTTCTGTATACCAACCCTACCTTGTCACAACACAACTATTTACACAAGAAACACAAGAAATTCCACAAATCAACTTTTAACAAGGCACACCTGTTAATTGAAATGCATCCCAGGTGACTACCTCGTGAAGCTGGTTGAGAAAAGACCAAGAGTGTATAAAGCTGTTATCAAGGCAAAGGGTGGCTACTTTGAAGAATCTAAACCATAAAATATATTTAGATTTTTTTAAACACTTTTTTGGTTACTTCATGATTCCATATGTGTTATTTCATTGTTTGGGGTCTTCACTATTATTCTACAATGTAGAAAATAGTCAAAAAATGAAGAAAAACCCTTGAATGAGTAGGTGTCCAAACTTTTGACTGGTACTGCATATGCTCTCTATCATTGATAAATGGGATGAATGTTAAGTGAATTATGACAATTTAATTTGACAATTAAAAAAACATGAGTGGTTCTAATGGCGGTACAATTTTCTAATGATCATTTAGATTCCCAACAGTGTGCAACAGTGTGCTCCCGAGTGGTGCAGCAGTCTAAGGCACTGTTCTCTTAGTGATAGAGGCGTCACTACATACCCTGGTTCGATCCCGGGCTGTATCACAACCTGCTGTGATTGGGAGTCCCATAGGGTGGTGCACAATTGACCCAGCGTTGTCGTTAGGGGAACGTTTGGCCCGGGGTCGGCCGTCATTGTAAAATAAGAGTTTGTTCTTAACTGACTTGCCTAGTTGAATAAAAAATAAATAAAACTCTACTGCTACCCTAGACCAATGACATAATTCATTACTGTTACCCATGAGCCTTTGCTCTTCTTCTTCTTCTCTCTGGTGTGGCCACGAGGTTGGGTGTAGGAAGTAAAGACTGCGAAGGTAATTGTTTCTGACTGCTGCTGCTCTCACCTGGGGCTCAACATATTGAGCATTTAGAGAGACTAGGACATCCATTATGAATACATGAACCTTAACAGGGAGAGATGTGGCCGAAGACGCAGGTTAGCTTGTCAGTTGAATCGCAGGTTATTTTAAAGGACCAAACACCTTTATTTATTTCATCATTGCTCTATTTTTATGATGACTGTATATGGATATTTAAAGCACGAGCGTATAAATTCTAACACACACACACACACACACACAATCAAACACACACAAACACACACACACACACACACACACACACACACACACACACACACACACACACACACACACACACACACACACACACACACACACACACAGAGCAGTGTCCTGTACCTGGCAGTGAATTGTAAGGAGAGCCCAGGAGGGCCTGACAGGCAGTGGGAGCTGGCGCCTGGATGGTGGATCGGAAGCTGAGGAGGATTCAGAGCTGTTGGCTCCAGTTGAAGACCTGGCTGTGAGCAGGGGAGGACAGAGACCAGATCTCACTGCTCAAACACAGCCCCTCTCAGCCAGCCACACACACACACACACACACACACACACGCACACACTGACAGCCTGCCTGGCCACACTCACTTTGAAAGCCATTATGTTTGTTGTGTTACTTCAATGTTAAAAAAATGGAACAGGAGGGGGGTTTTAGGGGGGCATATGCCTGTCCCCACTCACCTCCAGCAAATGTCCCCCCACACAGGCAAGGAGCTAAGCTGACACAAGCTGGGAAGGTTCCCCCCTGTCATATGGCACTTTCACACAAAGCACATGTTTTTCTGAGGGAGTAACAGTCACAACAACTTCCCAGCCAAAGACAGTCGTCACGTCTTGAGTGGCGTTCAGAGCTCCAGCCGGCGCCCGCAATGTCATCTGGGTTTGACATGATGCGCAGGGGGGTCCCCTTTCACTGCAACCAGTGCTCACATTCACATCAGTGCCCATATAATATGATACCCACTGGGATCATTATGGATAAAAGCCAGTGTGACATTTTCTGTCATCTACTATGTCAAAATGGCCAACATTTCATTACCTTCATATCAATCATTGCATCAACCAATGAGAACGTTTATTAGCCTGTAGATAAAAACGTGTACATAGATGTATGCAATAATGGTATGGTGTCCTGTTATTGACCCTCAGACATCATATGTAAGTGTTCATTTTTGTAATATGAAATATCAGCCTTTTTTAATTACTTGAGCCAAGGACATCATCATTTAATAATTCAAAAGGTCTGATAAATGTCTGATAACACACACACACACACATGTGTTTTACTATCCTTTTGGGGACCAAACAATTGATTTCCATTCAAAATCCTATTTTCCTTAACTCCTGACCCTAACCCTTAACCTAACCCTAAAATAGCCCTTTTCCTTGTGGGGACTGGCAAAATGTCCCCACTTGTCCTAATTGCCCTTGTTTTACTATCCTTTTAAGGACGTCTCACAAGGATACACACACACAGAGAGAGAGAGAGAGAGAGGGAGAGAGGGAGACCCCAGGAAGAGTAGCTGCTGCATGTGGGATCCTCATAAACTAAACACCCCCATTAATCAAACCCTTAAGTGGACACATTCAGTCCTCTAATCTCAGTCTACCTGTCTATCCATTCCGTCCATCCATCTATCCATCTGTCTTTCTTTTCCTCGGTCCAGACGCTTCACCAGATTGCCAGGCCCCTCTCTCTGTCACACATCAGGACCCAGTCTGCTGCCTACTCCCCCAAGGATGGACCAACACCTGCTGTTAGCAGTCACTGCCCCCCTTTGCCCCTCATCCTCCCTTGCCCCTCATCCCACACTCCCTTGCACTGTCTGTGAGCCACATAGCTCCAGGGTGAGCCACATTGGGAGGGAGAGGTGACACGGGAGAGAACCCCAGACCCTCACCCCCTTATTCAGCTCAACTGGCTCAAGGTTCATTGCCTGCAGACCTCATTGTTCCATCCATATGGTTGTGTCGCTTGCTCCCCCCCATTTTTTAGTCATGGTGGAATTATGGGCAGCCTGACCTGACCTGCATGCAGCTGGGTGAAAGAGGTGAAATCGACCAATGGAAAGAGAAAGGAGAAGAATAAACACAGTATGTGGTGTCAGCCGTCTCAGCCGTGCGCAGTAGTCCCCTCATTGACTAATGTGACATACAGTATTAAGGCGTAGTAGGGCACCCATTACGTGGGCTAAAGTAAAAAGTAAAGGCATGTTGGTTTAGTTCTAACTAACCTGGGTCAGATACTTTTAAGAGTAAATATCTATTAAAGCAGCAAATCAGCAGTTGAAACAATAAGAAAGTGGATCCCCCTGTTTTGGTAAAAAGCTGACGAATGGGGCTGGAGAAATGTAACCACTAAAATTCATAGACAGAGCTGGATGATATCAAAATTATAGTTTTAACCATGTTTTGAGGCTATATGTTGTTAGTTTACATGTACTTTGTTTATGAAAGAAGCTTATATTTTGTGGTTCTGATGGGGTACCATTCAAATCAAATTTTCTTGATTTGAACATTTGATTTGATTTGTACCCCATCAGAACCCCAAAATATAAGCTTGTTTTACTCCAATGTTGGAATCACAGTTAAACTAAGCTCATGAGGCATTTACAAGTTATTCTGAACAAAAATATTAAAGGCAACATGTGAAGTGTTGGTCCCATGTCTCATGAGCTGAAATAAAAGATTTCCGAAATGTTCCATTCACACAAAATGCTTATTTCGCTCTAGTTTTCTGCACACATTTGCTTACATCCCTGTTAGTGAGCCTTTCTCATTCCCCAGTAAATCTAATGTTAATTTCTTAACCATAAGCCGCCTCCATCGTCGTTTTAGAGAATTAGGTAGCACATCCAGCCGGCCTCACAATCGCAAACCATGTGAAACCAAACCAGCCCAGGACCTCCACAACTGGCTTCTTGACCTGCGGGATTGTCTGAGACCAGCCATCCGGATATCTGATAAAACTGGGTTTTCACAAGCAAAGAATTTCTGCACAAATTGTCAGAAACCATCTCAAGGAAGCTCATCTGCGTGCTCATGTCCTCAATAGGGTCTTGACCTGAATGCAGTCGACATCGTAACTGATTCAGTGGGCAAATGCTCACCTTTGATGGCCACTGGCACACTGGAGAAGTGGGCTCTTCATGGATGAATCTCGGTTTCAATTGTACCCGGGCAGATGACAGACAGCGTCGTGTGGGCGAGCGGGTTGCTGATGTCAACATTGTGAACGGAGTGCCTCATGGTGGCGGTAGGGTTATGGTATGGGTAGACATAAGCTACGGACAAAGAACACAATTGCATTTTATCGATGGCAATTTGAATGCACAGAGATACCATGACGAGATACTGAGACCCATTGTCGTACCATTCATCCGCCACCATCCCCTTATGTTTCAGCATGATAATGCACAGCCCCATGTCACAAGGATCTGTACATAATTCCTGGAAGCTGAACATGTCTGCATCCTCAGACATTTCACCCAT
Source organism: Oncorhynchus tshawytscha (assembly GCF_018296145.1). Lineage (NCBI taxonomy): Eukaryota > Metazoa > Chordata > Actinopteri > Salmoniformes > Salmonidae > Oncorhynchus > Oncorhynchus tshawytscha. The sequence goes on along the minus strand of NC_056434.1, from coordinate 13,777,343 downwards.
TAAGCATGTTTGGGATGCTCTGGGTCGACGTGTACGACAGAGTGTTCCAGTTCCCGCCAATATTCAGCAACTTTGCACAGGCATTGAAGTGGAGTGGGACCACATTCCACAGGCCACAAGCAACAGCCTGATCAACTATTTTTGTTTTGGGGGGGTGACCAACAGATGCATATCTGTATTCCCAGTCATGTGAAATCCATAGATTAGGGCCTAGTTAATGGATTTAAGTTGACTGATTTCCTTATATGAACTATAACCCTTTATTATTTTTTACTTGAGTTTATTTGGTAAATATTTTCTTAACTCTTCTTGAACTGCACTGTTGGTTAAGGGCTTGTAAGTAAGCATTTCACGGTAAGGTCTACACTTGTTGTATTTGGAGCATGTGACAAATAAAGTTGGATTTGATTTGAACTTTGAAATGGTTGAATATTGCATTTATATTTTTGTTCAGTGTATATTCTTCAAGAATCAATGGGTACATATAATGAATTTACAAGTCGAAAAATGGATGTAGCAACTGCAGATTGACTCTTTAAGTTTTATATAAGTATTGTACTAAGCCTAATTTACCCATTGGTTCTATAGAATGGAAGAAAAAATGCCTACCCTAATTCTTGGATTCTTGTGTCCTTTTTAAATTAGAAGAGACAAGTGAGAGAATCATCTGTCTAAATGAGAGCATTGATCTATGAATTGCCGGGAGGAAGGAAAATTGACGCTAATCATTATTACTCCTGTAATAATTCATGCTCATATTGCTGTCTCAGAATCAATTTCAGGACGTGAGGTATACCTCAACCAATATTACCCTCACAGTGTGTGTGTCAAAGACAATTATGGAATGATAGAATTTTGGCTCGGGCTCTGTTAGGGGCGGGTCCTGTTTAGAGCTGGTGTCCAATGTGGATCTGTCAATCAAATGAAGCCCCTATGGAAGCATGACTAAATGCAGGTTTTGTGGTCCAAGTCTAGCCCAGCAGGGAAGGGTGGTCAAGGACACAACATTGGGGCCCACACATCTTCATTGTACCAGCTTAGATACTTCTGCATCACTAACTCTCATGCCATCCATCTCTGATTGTTTCTGCGACAAAATCCAAAAGCGGAAGAAAATGTTTATCCATTTTTTGACAGGCACTCCACTTTAAGTTCATTTTAATGTTAATGTTAGAAACAACCTGAGTCAGTCTCTTCCAGAATTGAAATCTATTCTGGAAAAAAAACCTTGCTGAGCATATCTGAACTTAAATTCTCTCCTCTGTCCAGTGCCACAGTTTCTCACTGAGTGCAGGAGTCTTGGATGTGTGTTTATGTGCACACAGAAGCAATATGACCAGACAGACACTTTCTACCAAATAAGGAGAACTCAGACCTCTCTGCTTCCATTCAGGGCTTAGTGTCTGGAAGTGAGACACAAGAACACAAGTGCAGCTACAACCTTACTAAAGTCAATTGTAAAATACCCACCAACTCTGTAAAGGCGTCAGCACGCTTCAGTTCGGCTGTCGGCCAGGTGAACCGAACGAGTGTGCTCGCATACTCCCTTAAAAGACCTTCACTTGAAAAATGAGAAAAAAAGAGGCAATAGTACTGTTTGTCCATTTTGTGACGCCGTAGCCAGTATACTCTTCCTTAAAATAGTCACAGTTTATCAAAGATAATTAAAGAAATCTGTCATTCATTTAGCCGTTTTTGCCGTGCAATTTTACATCTAACTAAGATGTTTGGTGCAGTATTTCTCAATACAAAATGTGCATGAGAACGAGTCGTCTCTCGTTGAATGACAAAGACTTTATTGAAGAATCCTTACAATTGACCAATCACGGATGAAGGGGCGTAGACTTCGGCTCCAGAACTTCGGCTGGCCTCGAGAAAAAATGTAGTGTGCCTGAACAGCCCCAAAAAACATTACTAAAGTCCAAAACTAACAAAAAAGTCACAATGTTTCAATAATATGTGCACAAACTCGTCCAAACTGTTTCGGCTGGGAAGCATGTGGACGCCTTAAGTCAGCCTGGCTCTGAAAATGAGTTCCTCCATCTCGACGTCACATTATTTTAAAGTATTATTGATATGATGTACAGGTAACTGCCTGTAAAGGAAACACTTCAGTTAATGAGAGATACAAAGTATATTTGTAACTGTGTGTCTCAGTTATCAGAACTCAACCCAATTGAACACTTATGGGAGATTCTGGAGCGACGCCTAAGACAGCGTTTTCCACCACCATCAACAAAACACCAAATTAGGGAGTTTCTCGTGGAAGAATGGTATCGCATCCCTCCAATAGAGTTCCAGACACTTGTAGTATCTCTGCCAAGGCGCATTGAAGCTGTTCTGCCTCGTGGTGGCCCGACGCCATCAAGACACTTCATGTTGGTGTTTCATTTATTTTGGCAGATACCTGTATCTACTTTCTCTAATTTGGACAATGCAATATGAAGACATGGGCAACCAATGTACTGTAACCGGCTAGGGCGGCAAAATGCCTGACCCTTCTAATGCAGTAATGTATCCCAGGCTACATCCCAAATGGCACCCTATATAGTGCACTACTGTTGAACTGGGCCCATAGGGCTCTGGTCAATATTATTTTACCAGGCAAGTCAGTTAAGAACAAATTCCTATTTTCAATGACAGCCTAGGAACAGTGGGTAAACTGCCTGTTCAGGGGTAGAACGACAGATTGTGCACCTTGTCAGCTCAGGGGTTTGAACTTGCAACCTTTCAGTTACTAGTCCAATGCTCTAACCACTAGGCTACCCTGCCACCCCAAGTACTGCACTATGTAGGGTATAGGGTGCCCTATGGGACACATACAAGGAGTGTGATGGTGCTGCTGAGTGCTGATCCATGCTAATGTGGGAGCCAAACCCAGTAAAACCATATGGCAGAACCCTATGGCAGAACTCTGTGACAGAACCCTATGCAGAACCCTACAGCAGAACCCTATGGCAGAACTCTGCAGCAGAACCCTGTGGCAGAACCCTGTGGCAGAACCCTACGGCAGAACCCTACAGCAGAACCCTACGGCAGAACTCTGAGGCAGAACCCTATGCAGAACCCTGTGGCAGAACCCTGTGGCAGAACCCTACGGCAGAACCCTATGGCAGAACCGGAGGGACAGCGCCAGTCTAAAGCCGGGATTAATAGAGCTACCTACTGCAGATCCACTTGACAGCGCTCGTTAATTATCTTGTTTAAACACTTATTACCCAGCATCTGTCAGTCTATTGACGCACACACACACCCTCTCAGCAACAGGGGGGCACCGAGAACAAAAATACTTCCTCCTTTGTTAAAGCCAGTCCTCATTTATGTCTTTATAGCACTGCAACATCACATTACATGGTCTGGATTCAAGAGAACAATCATGAGTTACTGAATATCTTCTCAACTCTGTTATTTGACATTCCTAACTAGTTTTGAAAGTACTGAACTTATTTAAAGGTGTTGTCACAGAAGGAGAGGTGTGGATATGAAATGGACTGTTAAGGGAGGACAAGCGTGGGCTAATGGGCGTAATTAAATGCACTTACTAATGACTGTGTCCTCAAGTGACACAGTGGAAGTCCCCAGCTTCATTAATAACTATTCATCTCTGGTGATCAGTACTGTCGTCGCAGAGGAGGTCGGGAAAGCACCTGCACAGGCTATTGTCACAGCAGTTAGCTACCCCCGGCCATATTGGAGTCCCCACTGAGCAAGTGGTGCTATTCAAAGGTGATGAAGAATGACTCGAATGCGCAATACCAACCCCGACAATATAACAGGATTGTGTTCTGTAGGGACCAAACTGAAGAAAACAGACTGATAGAAAGGGGGACTTTTGTTTCAGTCCCGTTGTTTCAAACCTTACATTTTCATTTCCGTTGCAAAACTTTTAAAAATGTTTTCCAACTTTTTAAAAATGTTTAAATGTTTAAATGTTTTCCTGGTTAACTCCATTCATTTAAATGAATGGACGTGGATGGGGGCGTTAACTGTAGAGCTTCAGAAGGCTGGAGGGCAAGCAGGGGCTCGCACCATTTTGAATACAGCCTCTCGTGGCTCAGTTCCAGCACTCATAAAAACAGCTTTATCTACACAGCATACCAACGAATAGCCCCGATGGTTTTACTCTACATACAGTACAGCACATGTCCAATGGGTCAACTATCCTCTGTGATAAATGTACTGTACTGACTGCACTACATGAGTGTTTTTAATATAACTACATCTCGTGCTAATCTACAATTACTTTAATTTGCACCTTTAATGTAGAGACTGACTTTATTTTATTGGACAATTGTTTTCTCCAAACGAGCACATTTCAGACAATGTTATTCCTTTTCATTTAATGTGACTATGAGATGCAGAGCAGCGTTGCTCTTGAACGTCACTGCAACCCGAGTCCCTGGTGTATCTTTCTGGAATGGACACATGATGCTCCATGTCAAGCACACGTCTCTGCCGCACCGCCCTGCCCACTGTAACACCAGTATGGTATCAATGCCTCATATAACATTTGGCATTCTGGCACTGTTTAAATGGGGTAAACAGAAACCTGTCTGGTGAGAGAGGATCTTAAGGATAAGATTTCAGGACGGCTGGTACTGGCTCTCATTAGACCCTGGCTCTGGTCCTCCCTCCCTGGCTCTGGTCCTCCCACCCTGGCTCTGGTCCTCCCTCCCTGGCTCTGGTCCTCCCACCCTGGCTCTGGTCCTCCCACCCTGGCTCTGGTCCTCCCTCCCTGGCTCTGGTCCTCCCTCCCTGGCTCTGGTCCTCCCTCCTGGCTCTGGTCCTCCCTCCCTGGCTCTGGTCCTCCCACCCTGGCTCTGGTCCTCCCTCCCTGGCTCTGGTCCTCCCTCCCTGGCTCTGGTCCTCCCACCCTGGCTCTGGTCCTCCCTCCCTGGCTCTGGTCCTCCCACCCTGGCTCTGGTCCTCCCACCCTGGCTCTGGTCCTCCCACCCTGGCCTGGTCCAGCACCCACCACCCTCCACTCAACCACCTAGCCCTCTGCCCTCAGACCTGGGGGCCTCCAGGGGAAGACAGCCAGGCTCTGGGGCAACTCTCCAGGTCTCCTGGACTGAGCCAAGGTTTCTTTCAGTCCACTGACCCTGAAATGTACAATACATAGCCAACAACCAGCACAAGAACATTCTAGTTTTGCCCTGTTGTGTTTTGTGTCTGTGCTTCGGCTCTCTTCATTGTGTCAGCCCTATGCGGTTCCTATTTTGTCTTATTGACATTCACATTGGGGAAAAAACAGTGACATTGAGGAAATGTTTGAATGACTTAGAACCGCAGGGAAACTAAAGATAAAACGAAGAGGTACAATATGTCGGCCGGCGGATCGAATTAAGCAGCCCAACTGAATCAGGCAAAAATAAAGAGTTGCCAGACGAGCATTTAAAAAAAGACATAATAATAAATGGGACAATGGTGGCCCTAACCAGGCAATATTAGAACTATTGCATCCTCTGGGTTTTGGATGTGAAAAGATGTTTTGTTGAACAGTATCAGGACATGCAGAGGGTTCTGTAATTCCCTCTTGGGGGACGTCACCCTCTCCGGCTCCAGCAGGGCCAAGGTGACTGCCAGACTGCTCGGCTTGTCTGTTAATCTCCACTCACTGGAAAGGGAAGTGCACGGACGGACGGCGCTGCCAACACAGGGCAGGCTGCAGATGGCAACACTGCCACAATACATCTTCTGTTTCTTATTCTTGGGCACCCTCTCTGGTTTTGACTAGATAGTATACTGTTTATGTCAGAATGGACCAGAATTGACTTTTTGTAGCAGATTAGGATAATTAACGTAGAAGGTTAGGAGAATTAACGTAGCAGGTTAGGTGAATTAGGTCACAGGTTTGCTGAAATAATATATTTTGTCATACTTTTGATGTGATTTTGACATTAGCTGTAAACTATCTAGCCATGACCCTCTCTCTTCCAACCTCAGTGTCTTGGCTGTTTCCACTGACAGCTACAATTCTGCTTTGCCGTTTCCATATCTTGCTAGTGACTAGATAATATTCGTTTTTATGAAAGTTTACTTGCCTCTACTGCTTACATGCCTCTACTGCCTCTACTGGGCGTGAGTCAGGGCCTGGAGAAGGACATCTGCTAGGGTTAGGTGAACATATGTTTCCGTGGTGCAGTGTTCACAAAATTTAAAAAGGTGATGTCCCTCCAATTAAAAGCCTAAAAAATATAATTAAAAGCCATAAAAATGATTTTCCTGTTTTGGGTTTCATATTTTGGTTTGATAACCAAGCCTTTCAGAAGGGGAGAACATACTGTTAGAAGGAGGAGCTGGAGGCTTGGCTGGGGATACACATTGGGCAGTTTATGTCACTTATTTTTAATGGTAATAGTGGTGTAGACTTACACTATGTTTACATTTTAAACACAAAACACAGAGCCTAAAGAGGATTTTCTTGCACAATTGTCTCCCACAATCATCTGGAATCACCATAAACATTTTGCTCAGTATTAGTCAACATGTATTTGCATTGCAAATTAATATTTAAAAAGCATAAAGTGAAAAGTCTGTGACTTTCATGTATTTGGTATGTTTTACTAATAGTCCTGAGGGAAAAAGACTGGTAAACATTTAAGTTCAGAATTTGAAATCACCTGTTGTGTATCCATAGCAACGCTTCAAATATTCTGTTGTCATTAAATGACAATGCTACCAGTCTACATAACCTATTTTTAAGTGTTGTGTTCATATCCAGCCCACAGAGGTTGGCCGCAATGTGTCCAGCCTGTGCAGCCCGAAGACCCCAGATGAAGTGTTTAGCATACCGATGTGATGCACAGTGGCAGAAGGCAAGGGAGCGCTGAGCCTTACCGTAGGCAGATCAACGTAATTATGCTAAATAGACATAAAGGGAGAGGGGCACACTAGAATTGTTCATTTCTGATTGCCATGCGATGGGGGTCGGACCAGGGGAGCTGCTCAGGTGGACCATGGGCACAGGATATTTTTGAGCTTAACATCCAAGCCTAAGGAAGGGACCTGCACTGGGCTGGCCCATCATTCACATAGGTAGATAGGCAGTCCTTTACTTGGACTAAAATAAACACCTGTTCTTTCCTTGACAAACTGACCAGGTGAATCCAGGTGAAAGCTATGATCCCTTATTGACGTCACTTGTTAAATCCACTTCAATCAGTGTAGATGAAGGGGAGGAGACAGGTTAAAGAAGCATTTTTAAGCATTGAGACAATGGAGATGGATTGTGTATGTGTGCCATTCTGAGGGTGAATGGGCAAGACAAAAGATTTAAAATATTGTCTTTGAACGAGGTATGGTAGAAGATGCCAGGTGCACCAGTTTGAGTGCATCAAGAACTGCAACACTGCTGGGTTTTTCACGCTCAACAGTTTCCTGTGTGTATCAAGAATGGTCCACAACCGAAAGGACAATAAAGCCAACTTGACACAACTGTGGGAAGCATTGGAGTCAACATAGGCCAGGATCCCTGTATAAATCTCTTGACACCTTGTAGTCAGTCCATTTCCTGACAAATTGAGGCTGTTCTGAGGGCAAAATGGAGGGGGGGGGGGGTACAACTCAATATTAGGAAGGTTTTCCTAATGTTTGTACACTAACTTCTGATTTCATGTACAGAGTCCTTCAAAGTAAGGACATATCTCCACTATTATACTAAATTATTACCTACAATTATCTGTGCTACCTGCGTTTTTTGTGAAATTCTCCGTCATTGCTTTCATTTTGAGTAGAGCGAGAGAGAGCAATCACCTTCAATCCCCCACATTGTCCTTTGTGTCCATGTCCTACTGCTCCCACCCCCTCCCTCAAGTCTCCCTTTCTCAATTTTTCCTCACTTACAGCCCATTTCTCTTTCAGCACTTAACCTCGCTGGCAAGGCCCACAGCCAAAACCACATCACGTTGTGTTCCTATAGTGACGATTTTCAATTAATGCCTCCATTCATCAACTCTCCAGCGTAGTATCATTCTGGAGGTCCCTGTTCTAAGGGGGGAATCATTCTCAAGTCACCACAGTGTGTTCTTGCTTACCTTTCAAAACCTAAGCATCGTCTCACTGAATGCACAAACCCACGGTAAAGCAGTGCAATCTCTAATGGAAAAAATATTTCCATTATTTCTACACTCAACGAACGGTCTGATATCAAAGGAGATTTCACTGTATTGTCACAAAGACGGACAGGCTCATTTGGTCTGCTCAACATAAGCCATACCTCTAAATAAGTCAATTAAAGCCACCTGGTCTGACTAACCATTGAAGCAGCCTTGTGAGAGGATTTCAAAGATAGGAGGAATAAATATGAGCTTTCAGGTAACTGACTCAGGGGAGAGCAGGTATTTTGTGAAGTTCACTTCCAGTCACTAATCTGCAGTCATAACAATGGGGCCATTATGTGAGGGGAAATTTAAGATGCAACCCCCCAAAAAAAAAAAAAAAAGCATAGATTTAAAAATAATTGGACTCCTTCATTAAAGGAGATGTACAGAGTTGCCTTATTATTTTCATTATCGCCAATAGCAACCCACTCCCTGGCCTGTTTCCCTTTTCCTGTGCTCTGTTCAGTTCTCTTGTGATGGACTGGACACAGGAAGACGCCTGAATAATAGTGAATGTGAATCATGTCTTTCAAATGAAAGTAATTTGTGTCCACACTCTTGAATAAAGTTCAAATCAGTATTGCCAAGAAATCAGAAATATCCTCATTTTTTTTAAATAAAAAATGCAAATAATAATTTATAACATTTAGATGTTAGTCTGATTCTAAACTAATACATATAGGGATATCTGGTGTCAGTACATGAACATTTGAAATGTAAAATAGACTAGGCCTAGTCACCTGACACAATTCAGATCTCCGCGGTCTTCGCTGATTCTCGTCCCAACTGTTGTGGAATTGTTGTTTCTTGCTACTGTCGTTGTCCGTGCCCTGAAATATTTGCTATTTTGCCAAAATTTTCATTGAAAGAAGTAACACATTTTTTACATTTTAGAGGGCATTAAACAAGTAGCATAAACAGTAAGAAATTGGCAATGGAAATGTGCTGTTTTTCGATGAGGAAGTTTATGCTCAGGCTACAAACAAGGTAACGTTGAACCAGAAGGTGGACCTACTAACGTTAACATTGTTTTGAAACCTCTAATGTTACTGTCCCCACTACATAAAAACATACTTAAATCAATGTAATTTTATTCTTGAAAAACTGTAGAATTGCATTCATTCCTATGGATGACTGCACCTTTGAGTAGTGCCAACATGGCCAACCAGTGGCTCGAAGCCTCTCATTGGCTATACATATATAATTTACAAAATAATTAAAATCTTTATTTAACTAGACATGTCAGTTAAGAACAAATTCTTATTTACAATGACAGCCTACCCCAGCCAATTGTGTCCTATGGGACTCCCAATCACAGCCGGTTTTGATTCAGCCTGGATTCAAACCAGGGACTGTAGTGACGCCTCTTGCACTGAGATGCAATGCCTTAGACCGCTGCGCCACTCGGGAGCCCATGTACATAGCATCAACAATCCAGAGTTTATATACATCATTGTATATATATATCATTGTATATACATCATTGTATATAAACTCTACAGGCTCTGTCAGAAGCCTGTAGAAACTTGCACACTGCTATATCTTGGGTGTGAGTCTGTAAAGATCCCAAAGTTTAGAAAGGAAGTCTGTTCACTGGTGGTGCTGCTGGCTCTGTGTTGGTGTCAGTGAAAGCCAATTCCTAAGATGTGCCTCATACCTTGCCAACCGCCTCCCTCTTCATTGGACCGGAAAATTGTCTGGCGAGACCAATAGTATGGTGAGATGCATTATTTGGATGTACAAAAACATACAGTTGGCGTTTGGTATCTGCCATTTTCACAATTAATAACACTCTTAAAGCTGAATTTAATAGCTTAAGAACTTATCCCTAGTATCATTCTCAGCTGGCAGTAAAGTTGTAGCTGTTTAGATAGTAAGGTTTGTATGAAAATCCACGTTATAAACTGGATGGTTCGAGCCCTGAATATTGATTGGCTGACAGCTGTGGTATATCAGACCGTATACCACGGGTATGACAAAACATGTATTTTTACTGCTCTAATTACGTTGGTAACCAGTTTATAATAGCAATAAGGCACCTCAGGGGTTTGTGATATATGGCCAATATACCACAGCTAAGAGCTGTATCCAGGCACTCTGCGTTGCGTCGTGCATGAGAATAGCCCTTTGCCGTGGTATATTGGCCATATACCACACCCCCTCTGGCCTTGTTGCTTAATTCTAGCCTCACTTCACCAGAGTGGGTCAACTTAGATTGGGATGCAAATTGATGCAGTGTTTGTGCAATTGTATAGCAAATCCCCCCTCCCTCGTGGATAGCCTTCACATCCCGGTGTGTGTTACAGTGCAAAGGTCCACTACAGTTAGTAGCACGAATTGGTTCGATTATAGAATATTTCCATTGTAAAATCTATAAATCATTTCGAAAACTATTCATCAAATGTGTTCTCTGTAACAGTGCATAATCAGCTGTGTGTAGGCTATGGTATGGAATGTTGTGAAAGTAGGTTTTGAGTGGGCTCACTGCTGGGCAGCCGGACGAGGACAAGGTGGCGTGGGCAGGCAGGGACAAGGTGGCATGGGTCGCCAGCGATCCGGACAGCAGGGCGGGGACAAGGTGGCATGGGCCGCCAGCGAACCGGACAGCAGGGCGGGGACAAGGTGGCATGGGCCTCCAGCGAGCCTTGGGATGATGAAGGTCAGAGGAACAGAGCGTGGGTTGTTGCTGGCTGACATAGGACATCAGGATGACAGCTTTGGCTGCCACTCATCGCCACTTGTTCTGATTCAGAATGATGTGCCAAGATGGACATCAACGCAGCGGGCGTTTCGCAGGGTAACAGCCCCACGTAGTGTGTAGCGACTGTCGACTTTAAATGGCACAACGGCACAATGTCTTGTTCTGGGGAAGGCGTAGCACTTTGGCATTTGGCATGCCTCAACGTCGTTTGGCTGCCATTCCAAGTGTCTGCAGGGCCCTCTGGAGAGAATAGGGCTCCTGTTTATATTTGTTACTAATGCAAAAAGGGGAAAAAATGAATTCCTCAAAGTTTTATGTTCTCTGCCAACTTAACCATCAACTCTCACCAGCAAAATGGATGAGTGTACCCTGATGATCCATTAAGACGTGGCTAAAGTTCCCAGGGTATAAATAGCCTTCAAGGGCACCAGGCAATATTTTCGGAGGATAATTAAACCAGGGAGAGGTCGTGCATACTAGCCGGTCATTAATCTGTAAAGGGGAGGGGAGGGGAGGGTTCACTCCATTTTGTGTTTGTTTGCTAAGCTTACAGAATTGGATGCTTTTGTTTTTGTGACATTCTAAAGATTCCTCCTCCATGTTGTCTAATTGTGTTTTTCTGAATGAAACATTATTTATTTTTTAAAAGGAGCATAAAGCTCAAAATAGTACAAGGCCGCAATTTAAATGACAGGATTTGTGTACAAACCTCACTGCTCTATTGGCCTTTTCACTTATAATTTCCTTTGTCATCTGCGTACACAAAGGCACAAATACATTCCAAGTCATCATGTAAAACAGCAGTTCTCACAATATCATTGGACATAGATAACCTCTGAAAGCACATTTCCAGTGAGCGCACTTCCAGTTTAGGAGAGCCATTAACTGTGTGTCTTGGCTCTGACCGCACATCTTGGCTCTGTCAGCAGTGGAAAGGCATTGACCAGAAGTCTTGGCTCTGACCTCACGTCTTGGCTCTGTCAGCAGTGGACAGGCAGTGGAGAGCCATTGAGACGCAGATCTTGGCTCTCTCAGCGGAGGAGAGCCATTGACCTAACATCTTGACTCTCTCAGCGGAGGAGAGCCATTGACCTTACGTCTTGGCTCTGTCAACAGTGGAGAGCCATTAACCATACATCTTGGCTCTGTCAGCAGTGGAGAGCCATTGAGATGCATGTCTTGGCTCTGTCAGCAGTGGAGAGCCATTGAGATGCATGTCTTGGCTCTGTCAGCAGTGGAGAGCCATTGACCGTACATCTTGGCTCTGTCAGCAGTGGAGAGGCATTGACCTTACGTCTTGGCTCTGTCAGCAGTGGAGAGGCATTGACCTTTGGCTCTGTCAGCAGTCTTGGCTCTGTCAGCAGTGGAGAGGCATTGACCTTACGTCTTGGCTCTGTCAGCAGTGGAGAGGCATTGACCTTACGTCTTGGCTCTGTCAGCAGTGGAGAGGCATTGACCTTACGTCTTGGCTCTGTCAGCAGTGGAGAGGCAGACAGTGGAGAGGCATTGACCTTACGTCTTGGCTCTGTCAGCAGTGGAGAGGCATTGACCTTACGTCTTGGCTCTGTCAGCAGTGGAGAGGCATTGACCTTACGTCTTGGCTCTGTCAGCAGTGGAGAGGCATTGACCTTACGCTTGGCTCTGTCAGCAGTGGAGAGGCATTGACCTTACGTCTTGGCTCTGTCAGCAGTGGAGAGGCATTGACTTGGCTCTGTCAGCAGTGGAGAGGCATTGACCTTACGTCTTGGCTCTGTCAGCAGTGGAGAGGCATTGACCTTGGGCTCTGTCAGCAGTGGAGAGGCATTGACCTTACGTCTTGGCTCTGTCAGCAGTGGAGGCATTGAGGCATGGAGAGGCATGACCTTACGTCTTGGCTCTGTCAGCAGTGGAGAGGCATTGACCTTACGTCTTGGCTCTGTCAGCAGTGGAGAGGCATTGACATCTTGGCTCTGTCAGCAGTGGAGAGGCATTGACCTTACGTCTTGGCTCTGTCAGCAGTGGAGAGGCATTGACCTTACGTCTTGGCTCTGTCAGCAGTGGAGAGGCATTGACCTTACGTCTTGGCTCTGTCAGCAGTGGAGAGGCATTGACCTTACGTCTTGGCTCTGTCAGCAGTGGAGAGGCATTGACCTTACGCTCTCTGTCAGCAGTGGAGAGGCATTGACCTTACGTCTTGGCTCTGTCAGCAGTGGAGCAGGGAGAGGCATTGACCTTACGTCTTGGCTCTGTCAGCAGTGGAGAGGCATTGACCTTACGTCTTGGCTCTGTCAGCAGTGGAGAGGCATTGACCTTACGTCTTGGCTCTGTCAGCAGTGGAGAGGCATTGACCTTACGTCTTGGCTCTGTCAGCAGTGGAGAGGCATTGACCTTACGGCAGTGGAGAGGCATTGACCTTACGTCTTGGCTCTGTCAGCAGTGGAGAGGCATTGACCTTACGTCTTGGCTCTGTCAGCAGTGGAGAGGCATTGACCTTACGTCTTGGCTCTGTCAGCAGTGGAGAGGCATTGACCTTACGTCTTGGCTCTGTCAGCAGTGGAGAGGCATTGACCTTACGTCTTGGCTCTGTCAGCAGTGGAGAGGCATTGACCTTACGTCTTGGCTCTGTCAGCAGTGGAGAGGCATTGACCTTACGTCTTGGCTCTGTCAGCAGTGGAGAGGCATTGACCTTACGTCTTGGCTCTGTCAGCAGTGGAGAGGCATTGACCTTACGTCTTGGCTCTGTCAGCAGTGGAGAGGCATTGACCTTACGTCTTGGCTCTGTCAGCAGTGGAGAGGCAGATGGTACTCAAGCCCCTTCCTTTCCTTTACCTCCTCCTCCCTCTACTTTAAACCCATCTCTGCCAGCTCTGTGGCTGGTTGTAGACTCAGTATTCGGTGTGTTTGGACACACACACACACACACACACACACACACACACACACACACTCTCTCTCTCTCTGTCACTAGTGTATATAGGACCAGGTGGCTGTAATGTAAGGGGTCAGGTCTGAGGCTGTGGATGCACTCCCCTGAATGTATTAACCTTATGTATTTTGCTGTCTCACATACTCCCAGTTCTTCTCTCTTGTGACATCCATTATTCATACTCTGATATTCTCTTGTCCTTGTCTTTCAGCTGGTTTGATAGGAATAATTGTCTTGATTTATTTACACAGATTAGTATTTCTGAGGAATGGACAATACAGTTTGCCTGACTAATTGGGGGATTTAGGATCAAATTCTAATTTGTTGTTTAAATACAGATTTGCTCTTCAGATGAAATTGCGTGTGTATTTCAAGTTAGTTTTCTGCCCTTAGAGCTTACTAGGTATTACATGTGGGTGGCAGTATTTTGTGTCAGTATTGTTTTGCATAGATTTGACTGTAGATGCCAGGGTGTTCTCACTACAGCGAATGGCCTGGACGTGGAACTGAGGCCTGTGTGTGTGGCGTGTTTCGCTGGAGCACATGCACAGCAGGTCCCTATTACTGTCCTCACTTAGCTTCCACACTCAGAAGAGACTCCAGCCAAACCCCAAGTCACTAACACATCAGGCATGTCGCACCAAAGAGCTTTGGTCCAGGCAGCTGCTTTTTCACTCGCTCCCATTTGCTCATGATGTCGGGAAAACGAATGCGAGGAATCTTCACTGGCACTGCTGATGTGTGAGGTCACTTCCCATGGCTGATGGCCCTGATAGAGCCTTCAGATGAATTGTTTCCTGCAGTTTAAGTTCAAAGACATTGTTTGTAGTTTATACCGTATATAATATATACGTTGAGTATATAAATGAGAAATATTATTTATTTTGGTGCATGCTTTCCCCTCTGCAGTTTTAACAACCTGGAACACAAAGGCATCTGACAACAATCAGAGAGGAAAATGCATGAAAACAAATTCTCTTGTTTGGAGTAAAGCTTCCTGGGTTTTGTCAAATGCTTCACTGGGTGCTTATGTTCTGCAAGTGCCGATGCGACAGATAAAAACAGGGGAAAAGGTGCCCGGAAAGAAGTTTCCAAGACTGTTCAACTTAGCTATTAGAACACTTTTGTGGGATACTTATTTCAAAGTTGGTTAAATTAGTCTACTTGGCTAAGCCTAATCCTGTCCTAGGAAGCACTAAGGACACTCAGGGACTGGATTATCACACAGAACACTGGCTCTGACGGTTCCTCTGGCTTCAGCGAGTTTCACTGAGCAGAGCACCGGCTACAGCGTTGGGTGGCAGGACACAGGCCTGCCTGGGGGTACAGCCATGTTTCACAAAGAGGAAAAGCGAAACACATGTTGACGTTCATGTTTTCTTCCTCAGCATTTTGAATCATGCTTAGCAAGAGGAAGTAACCTAATGCACACATTTGCTTAATTTATTGGATTTGGGGATAAATTGGAAAAAGGTGCACGAGCATTCTCCCTTTTGCCGGTTTCAGTTTAGAACGGCTAGAAAGCACTGTTGTTGTATATTATGACTGAGCTTGGCTTGTATCATTTTTATTAGCATTTCAGTTGAAATGACAGATTGGTTAAAAAAACATACATTGATAAATGTTGGGAAGTTATTAGGTAACCACATGTCAGGTAAGTGGCCATATTGGATAAGCTGAAAATATAGCAATTCTAGATTACTATATCCTTCTGATGTTGAATCAGCAGAATTAATGAAGACCAATGTTTATCCTCTTAGAATGAACCCAATGTTTTTTCCCAACTTTTATTCTCAAACAACAGATCTGCAAGGCATTAGTGCGTTCAATTTGATATGCTGAAATGTCATAAATCACGTCATATCATTTCAGCATGTCTGCCTCCCAAGTGTGTAGTGATAGTACTAAATAGATTATTATACCCATTGTATTTTATTTGCAATTAATTTTTTCCTTGCTGTGGTGTGTGATTCAAGCACAGTTCAAGGCACAAGATATTTTTGTAATGAAAAAAATGTTGCAGCCTAATTTACTTGATTTTTGTACTTGTTTTGATACACTGTGTTTAGTAAACTGTTTGTTAAAATTAAGGTATCCATGTCAAATAATAATATGTGAATTGTCATTGATGCTTTGTCATTTTTCAATTGCAGAAATGAATGTATGGAGGACTTCTGACAGCAAAACGCATTGTGTTGATGACATACTGATACTCGGAAAAAAGTAAGGAAGAGAGAATGAAGAAAAGTCCATCTTTATCATAATGTAAATGGAACCAAGGGTATGATTGTCAATCTTAACTTGTACAAACTTCACGATCTGACTGTGAAGCGCTCTAATAACTGTAAAGCCCATTAGTGCAACACTGCCTTCTACTGGCCAGTTTATAGATTTGACTGGCTGTTTTCTACTGGCCCGTTTACAGAGTTGACTGACTGCTTTCTACTGGCCAGTTTATAGAGTTGACTGACTGTTTTCTACTGGCCAGTTTATAGAGTTGACTGACTGCTTTCTACTAGCCAGTTTATAGAGTTGACTGACTGCTTTCTACTGGCCAGTTTATAGAGTTGACTGGCTGTTTTCTACTGGCCCGTTTACAGAGTTGACTGACTGCTTTCTACTGGCCAGTTTATAGAGTTGACTGACTGTTTACTACTGGCCAGTTTATAGAGTTGACTGACTGCTTTCTACTGGCCAGTTTATAGAGTTGACTGACTGCTTTCTACTGGCCAGTTTATAGAGTTGACTGGCTGTTTTCTACTGGCCCGTTTACAGAGTTGACTGACTGCTTTCTACTGGCCAGTTTATAGAGTTGACTGACTGCTTTCTACTGGCCAGTAAATAGAGTTGACTGGCTGCTTTCTATTGGCCAGTATATAGAGTTGACTGACTGCTTTCTACTGGCCAGTTTATAGAGTTGACTGGCTGCTTTCTACTGGCCAGTTTATAGAGTTGACTGGCTGTTTTCTACTGGCCACAGTTTATAGAGTTGACTGGCTGTTTTCTACTGGCCAGTTTATAGAGTTGACTGACTGCTTTCTGACTGGCCAGTTTATAGAGTTGACTGACTGCTTGACTGACTGCTTTCTACTGGCCAGTTTATAGAGTTGACTGGCTGTTTTCTACTGGCCCGTTTACAGAGTTGCCTGACTGCTTTCTACTGGCCAGTTTATAGAGTTGACTGGCTGTTTTCTACTGGCCAGTTTATAGAGTTGACTGGCTGTTTTCTACTGGCCCATTTACAGAGTTGACTGACTGCTTTCTACTGGCCCATTTACAGAGTTGACTGACTGCTTTCTACTGGCCAGTTTATAGAGTTGACTGAAAGCTTTCTACTGGCCAGTTTATAGAGTTGCCTGGCTGTTTGCTACTGGCCAGTTTATAGAGTTGACTGGCTGTTTTCTACTGGCCAGTTTATAGAGTTGACTGACTGCTTTCTACTGGCCCGTTTATAGAGTTGACTGGCTGTTTTCTACTGGCCCGTTTACAGAGTTGCCTGGCTGTTTTTCTACTGGCCAGTTTATAGAGTTGACTGACTGCTTTCTACTGGCCAGTTTATAGAGTTGACTGACTGCTTTCTACCGGCCAGTTTATAGAGTTGACTGACTGCTTTCTACTGGCCAGTTTATAGAGTTGACTGACTGCTTTCTACTGGCCAGTTTATAGAGTTGACTGACTGCTTTCTACTGGCCAGTTTATAGAGTTGACTGGCTGTTTTCTACTGGCCCGTTTACAGAGTTGACTGACTGCTTTCTACTGGCCAGTTTATAGAGTTGACTGACTGCTTTCTACTGGCCAGTAAAGTTGAGAGTTGACTGGCTGCTTTCTACTGGCCAGTATATAGAGTTGACTGACTGCTTTCTACTGGCCAGTTTATAGAGTTGACTGACTGCTTTCTACTGGCCCGTTTATAGAGTTGCTTTCTACTGGCCAGTTTATAGAGTTGACTGACTGCTCTCTACTGGCCAGTTTATAGAGTTGACTGACTGCTTTCTACTGGCCAGTTTATAGAGTTGACTGACTGCTTTCTACTGGCCAGTTTATAGAGTTGACTGGCTGTTTTCTACTGGCCCGTTTACAGAGTTGAGTTTATAGAGTTGACTGACTGCTTTCTACTGGCCAGTTTATAGAGTTGACTGACTGCTTTCTACTGGCCAGTAAATAGAGTTGACTGGCTGCTTTCTACTGGCCAGTATATAGAGTTGACTGACTGCTTTCTACTGGCCAGTTTATAGAGTTGACTGACTGCTTTCTACTGGCCAGTTTATAGAGTTGACTGACTGCTTTCTACTGGCCAGTTTATAGAGTTGACTGGCTGTTTTCTACTGGCCCGTTTACAGAGTTGACTGACTGCTTTCTACTGGCCAGTTTATAGAGTTGACTGAAAGCTTTCTACTGGCTAGTTTATAGAGTTGACTGGCTGTTTCCTACTGGCCCGTTTATAGAGTTGACTGGCTGTTTTCTACTGGCCAGTTTATAGAGTTGACTGGCTGTTTTCTACTGGCCAGTTTATAGAGTTGACTGGCTGTTTTCTACTGGCTAGTTTATAGAGTTGACTGGCTGTTTTCTACTGGCTAGTTTATAGAGTTGACTGGCTGTTTTCTTTCTGTAGCATTGTTTTAATATGCTCAAATGTTTTGAAAAAGTTTACTTCGTTCGCCAGTTTTTAATGGGAAATCATAGTTGCTCATATTGAAGAACAGCTCTTAATGGTAGACATTTTATTATTATATTTTTTGCTTTTAATCAATATTGCATTATGTAACATTCCAATTGAACTGTAATTACCATCTGCATATAACATTTTAGAATGTAATTTTAGCACATATCATGCATACCATTTGATAACATGTCACATTTATTCACCCCGGTGACAATCGTCAGTAGCAACCATATAGCAACTTAATGTCCATGTGGTCGTATTCTTAATGTAATATCAACTTTTATCAAACCTACACATAGAATCTTTAGATTTCTTTTTTTTGGTGGTGGTGGTGGGGGGGGGGTTAATTGATTCATTATTGTGACACAGGCCTGAAAGACTTTGTGTAAATATGTGCTGCAGACTAATAATTTGTGCCTTGTAATTTGCATTGTATGTGGTGATAGTGCAGACTGTAGAGGCTCTCTGGCCGCTGCTAACCTGGTGTACATTAAACGGCCCCTCGTTCGCCGTGTGACACAGCTTCTATCCCCAATCTCTCTCACACGAACACGCACAGAAACACACATAACCAATCCTGAACTTCCCACAGTTCTGGTCTTTGCAAACCTTCATCCATACTAAATGTAACAGAAAAATGACTTACATTGCCAACCAAGGTCAGCTATGTCAAATAAAAATAGTAGTGATTCCTTTAATTGAGATGATATAAACAATTATTCTTTCCTCTTGACTTTTAATAATAGAAACTGCACTGATGTCCAGAAAGTGTATTAAACTGAACTGATCCTTAAAAAGAGTAAAACAAAATAAAACAATTCTAATTGATGGTGAAAGTAGTCCGAGAACAAGGTCTCTGAAAGTCAAATGTTTATTGAGATAACATGTTGCACGTGAATATTTAGATTGTTGCCTCACTTTATTGTTGTGATTTCTTCATCCGAGACTACACACTTTTATTTAATAAGATACTTTTTTAAAGAATTCAAATTTATAAGGTTGAATCAGATTCTCAGATTCATACTTATAGTGTTTGTATCTCAGCCATTCTGAGAAAGGGAACATCTTCTCATATTTTATCGGGGAACAAAGTGTGCTAGAAAGTAAAAAAGAGTTCACAAGTGAAATTTAAGATGACCTACCTCCAAACCCATCAGCGGGGCCTTTGGTCTTCAGTGTACCTGTGCATTTCTACTCCCCTCCCCAAAGCGCTTGCCATATCTCTGGCTGAATCAAATTCCATAGCCGCTATGCTACAATGGGAGAACTGTTTGATGGGCGCTCTGTCTCCTCCTCCCTCCCCTGGTTCAGGTATTCCCCCTGACGAGGAACTTGAGCTTCAGAGAGCACTGGCCGGGCATCACCTCTTATAGCCCTCCAGCCCTGCTCAATGTACTTAAAGGAAAATTCCACACAAAAGCTATCTTTTGGTACTTGTTTCATTAGTCCATTGTTGATATAGTCTCAAAAATGTTTTGCATGTCAGCAATCAAGTTATCAAGATATATGTAACTTTCAAAATACAGAAATACAGCCGATATGATGCGTTTTGCATCATATGATGAGGATGCGTTTTGCATCATATGATGAGGATGCGTTTTGCGTCATATGATGAGGATGCGTTTTGCGTCATATGATGAGGATGCGTTTTGCGTCATATGATGAGGATGCGTTTTGCGTCATATGATGAGGATGCGTTTTGCGTCATATGATGAGGATGCGTTTTGCGTCATATGATTAGGATGCGTTTTGCATCATATGATGAGGATGCGTTTTGCGTCAAATGATGAGGATGCGTTTTGCGTCATATGATTAGGATGCGTTTTGCATCATATGATGAGGATGCGTTTTGCGTCATACCGGCTGTATTTCTGTATTTTGAAAGTTATGCATCTTGAAACTTGATTGCTGACTTGGAAAACATTTTGGGACTTTATCAGCAATACACTAATGAAACACATACCAGAAGATAGGAGTTGTTAAAGGAAACTACCAGAGAAAGTCATCTAACTTGGTGAACTGATTGTACTGCATGCAATGGTGAATATGGGCAATAATAAAGTGAGGTAGTCAAGTACAGGTTGTCAGTTTAAACATCAAAAATATAAATACAGAATATCTACTGTAGCCTAAACATACTCAAAATATTTTTTTTTTAAAGTTCAAAGTGCACCATTTGAAATACTTTGAAAAACTTTACACTCAAAGTAAAGTAGTTTGGTAACTTACTTATCCTCAATACAATTTTAAAAGGCGTGAAATGTCTTCTGGACAGCATTGCTACACACAGCCTTGAATTCCTCTACATAATGTCCAGAATTTGTCTACATAGAAAAATATATTACCAGAGTGTCAAGTAAGGCAGTCAGTAAAAGTGACCACCCGGTGTCCATTTTTTTGTGTAAGGGCTTTTGTGGATCCTTTGCTAAAAGATAGACATTTTGCCGGAGAGGGTAGGGGGGTGAAAAAACATTGCATGATAGTCTTTAAGCAGTTCCATCTGTCCAGCAGAAATGTCAGCCTAATAGCCTGTAGCGCTTCAGCCCACTGCCCTCACTCTCTCTCTACCTGACTCTGTCCTATTAAATCTCTCCACTCCTCCCAAAAAAAAGAGAGCAGAAAGTCAGGAAAATATAAGAACTTGTGCAGACCTAAGTCAACGGGCTAGTGGTGATGATGATGATGAAGAACAAGCCCTAATTAAAGAGGGAGAAAAAAAGGACCCCAGGCACTCAGTGATGTGGAAAAAAGGCTCATCATTCTGGTGTATTTTCTAAAGACGGCGCGCTCTCTGAGCAGATGACTGCCACTCACCTTGCCACGGGGTCTGCTTGAGATTGGTTCATTGTCAAGATTTTTTTTAAATTTTTTTTACCCATGATTCCATATGGTATGGAGCAGGCTACATGTTTCCCAACATGCCAGTGCGAATGTTTTCTCAATTAGGCGTCTTATCTCCGGTGAGTGCGCTAGCATCAGATGGAACTTGCTGACAGTGTAATGGCAGGCAAAACCACGGAAGGCTCCATCAAATGGCAGCTCTGCTACGACATCTCAGCCAGGACTTGGTGGATGGTAAGTTGGCAGCAACCAAAGCTGTTTTTTTTTCTTCTTCCTCCCTTCTTTTCCCCCTTTTTCTTCTTAAAAAACTCATTCCCCACCTCTTCTTTAGAGCCTTTAAAAAAAACAAAGATGTTTTCTGCGTCTTTTTTTGAAACTCCATTTTGAAACTTCACATTGAGTGGATTTTTAATGACTGTATTGTTTGTTTTTGTGTCTTGTCAATGTCACAGTCTTCTCTCTGTAGGAGCCTTGAGACTCAGGTCCCTTTTTGTTTTTTTTCTTGTCGTCTCAATTCAGGATGTCAAATCTGAAATATTGTCCTGCCAGCGATGTACTTATGTGTTCTTTTACAGTGTCCTGTTTTATAGAACATTAGTTTGGCTTCAGGAAAATAAATACCCATTTGTAGATGAAATATTCTCACTTTTTCACAAACAACAATTCATCTGCTGACATTCATTCCAACTTTTCTGCAGTGCACCGAGCAGTCAGTCCTTGCCATAAGTAAACCAACGTCCGCTTGTCTCATCTAATCGAGGAAGGTTCAGTGATGGCGTTAAAACAAGAAACAAAAAGGGACCGTTTCTGTCAGACCTCTGGTTTACACTGAGGCAGCAAGTTGTTTTTTTGCGTGGTGCTCCGGCTGCCTGCAGCCAAGCCGAGTGTGTGGAGCATCGCACTCCACTCCTGAGCTCTGACGCCGCGCCAGCAATTAAAGCACACAGAAGGGGAAAAAAGCCCCCATGAGCCGGACCCAGTGCCGGGGCAGATTAACTTGCTTGTTGTGGTCATAGAGGCCAGACAACCTTTGACATCCTTGTTGCTCCAGCAGCGATGGGGAGAGGTTAAACTAGACGGAGAAAACAAGACAAGTGGAGTTTGTAGACTGCTGAGAGATGTAGAGGGGCAGGGGGATTCACAATAGTCTATTGAGGCTAGCAGATACAAATGAGTTCAGTCGGCTGGATAAAAGGGCTTTGAAACTCCCAGCGCCCTATGTTCATTAAGGGATGACTCGTTAGCCTTGGCATCATTATATTACTATTATCTTAATTATTGCCAGCGTTATTGTTTTAATTATTTTTTGTAAGGGGAGTGTGATGGTGAGCACTGGTCCTTTTCTCAACGGCAGGTTCCTTGCCAGCTTGAATAAAAGAAGATAGTTGTATTCCCAGGAGACAATGGCTGTATTATTCCTCTGTAAGGAGACCATGAACTTCAGAATTCCAATCCGTTGGCCCCTGTCTCTCTCTCTCTCTCTCTCTCTCTCTCTCTCTCACCCCCTTCTCCCCTCACCCAGGCCACCTTGGCCACAGTGGCAGGCAGCAGGCTTCATGCCTGTGTGTAGGGAATTGATGAGGGGCTGAAGGAGAGAAACAGTAACTTTACTCTGCCTGTCCTTGTCCTTATGAGTAACAGAGTAAATGTTTTTAGACCTTTGCTACAGAGGGGACATGTTACAGAGGGGAACGAGATGGCTGGTGGTGGTACAGTGGTGGTTTTGTTTTTGTATGGCAGGGGGGGTAGTGGTGTGTGGGCATTCCTCACTGTCTGTTGCCCTCTCCCTCTATCTCTCTTTGGGACCATGGGGCTGAAGACTGGGTGTGCGGAAATGTTGTCCAGTCAATGGACTGAGTTGACTTGATTTTTTTGAGCAATCTTTTGATACTTTTTAAACGTTTATCCTTCTAAAAGAGCATGTAGCTTTCAGTTGGTCTCTTGTAAGTGTTCTTTCATTTTTTTAAAAAGTTGCCTCGTGAGATATGGTAGTTGTATATCTATTTCTGAATGAAATGTGTATCCCAGCCTTGCACTGTGGATTGTCAAGGAGATTTTGTGAACTGTACTTATACACTGTAATAACTCTGTATTGTGTGTAAAGCAGTGGAATTACTGAAGAGCTTTTAAATTCATTTAGTTATCATAGTCAATAGACATTTGTCAATAGATAAGCTGGTGCTGAATCTGTTGTCTTCTGTACAATAAATAAATGGATGTTTTGACGGTGTAATTCTATAAAACACAATGTACTGTCAGTGCTGCTTATTAAGTGAATGTTTAATGATATTGCAATTCATTCTTTATTTGCTCAGATTGGAATTTAATTTCTAGGTTTCTATTAAAAAAGGTTTATACACAACAACATTTGAAATGTTCTGTTTTTTAGTAACCTAGTTGGCAAAATCACTATCTTGTGGCCATACAAAAACATTGCCTTAAAAATGAGAAATGTTATATGCAATATAGCTGTTCGACCCAGGAAACCGAGATTAACTTTATTCAAATTGATTATGTTCCTATTATTAAGTAATATACTTACAATGACATGGTTATTATGGGGATATTTTACACTGTTTGGTGGAGGCTGTTTTTGTTAATTACCATTGATGACATTCCATGTGCTCCCATTCACTTTAATTTCACTGGAGGTTAAATTGGCTTACAGCGGAAAGAGGATTATATGCTTCATTTCAAAAGGACAGTTCTAGTAGTTACTTCAGATTAGCACAGATAGTGACTCCTGTCAGTACACTCCACATTTGATTTCTTTAAATGTGGAATTCGTACATTTTTATTTGAGCTGAAATGTTTTCTATTTGGCATTCATATTTTATTGAAGACAGCCCTACCATTATCAGTTCCTGTGTTCTTCAGAATAATTCAAATATATAGAATTATATACATATAGAATTACATACATATAGAATTATATACATATAGAATTGCTTCAAGCTTCGCCACATTATTACCATTGCAAAAACATGCCTTGTAATTGAAAGGACGCAACCCTCATTGTAAATATATCTTGACAGATTGGTCAGAGTTTTTAAATGTTTATTGTTGAAAAGTCCACATTTTCTAAAACGTTATTAAGAAAGAAGTGTCATACTAAACAGTATATTCTTTCCCTATTAGTAATGAATTGAGCTTTGTTTTCTAGCTTTGTCAGTTATCTGGCAGTTACCACATCATCTGCTGTATGTTTTGTGTGAGCTGTTCTATATTATTTACTGTTCATTCTAGGGAGCATTTTACCTCTGGTGTGGCTGTGGTTTCTACACATTCTAGGGAGCATTTTACCTCTGGTTTTGCTGTGATTTCTACACATTCTAGGGAGTATTTTACCTCTGGTATGGCTGGGTTTTCTACACATTCTAGGGAGCATTTTACCTCTGGTATGGCTGGGTTTTCTACACATTCTAGGGAGCATTTTACCTCTGGTATGGCTGTGGTTTCAACACATTCTAGGGAGCATTTTACCTCTGGTATTGCTGGGTTTTCTACACATTTTAGGGAGCATTTTACCTCTGGTATTGCTGGGTTTTCTACACATTTGTCACCGTCCCGTTAAATACAGGGGATATAGAAACCATTCTCCACTTATTTTTAAATGACTACACTAGCATGATGAGTGGCGCAGCAGTCTAAGGCACTGCATCTCAGTGCTAGACTGTCACTACAGACCCTGGTTTGATTCCATGCTGAATCACAATCGGCTGTGATTGGGCATCCCATAGGACGGTGCACAATTGGCCCAGAATCGTCCGGGTTAGGGTAGTGTTTGGCCCAGAATCGTCTGGGTTAGGGGAGGGTTTGGCCCAGAATCGTCTGGGTTAGGGGAGGGTTTGGCCCAGAATCGTCTGGGTTAGGGAAGGGTTTGGCCCAGAATCGTCCAGGTTAGGGGAGGTTTTGGCCCAGAATCGTCTGGGTTAGGGGAGGGTTTGGCCCAGAATCGTCTGTGTTAGGGAAGAGTTTGGCTGTCATTGTAAGTAAGAATTGGTTCTTAACTGACTTGCCTAGTTAAATAACGGGTGAAATCAAAAAAAGATTCACCGATTTTAACGCGTACATTAAAAAAACAAAAAACATCTTGTACAGCTTGTTTATTTGAAATGCATTTCCCAAAATAAAAGTTACGACATCCTATTTTAGTGGACCATCTTGTAGATTAATTTATACTTCATGAATTTTATCATTGCAAAATTTTTGCAGAAATGGGCTTTCATGATGAGCAGTTGAAATACACATCAGCATTGAGTGCTCCCTGGCTTTAGTCAGTTGTGATCGAGCTGCACTGTAGGTTTGCTATCTTTTGTAGTCTGTGCACTTACCCTTCTGTGTGCCTACTTTTCTACCTACCTTGCTTGCGTTCATCTTTCCTCATACTTCACGCAACGGTCTATTTGCATTTTTGTAATTAGCAAGTTTCTCTACCTTGACATTTATTGAGTAACCGTTCCTGTTTCAAATTATAAAAAAATAGTCCACAATTTTTTTCCGATTTTCAAGCACCAGTAGCAGGCGTCAAAGTATCACCTCTTTCTGACATGTGGGTGGATATTTTTCTATTTTCCATGTACCCTATATTTAAAGTGTTACTCATCGTTTAGTCTTTTGAGAGGTGGCGGGGGGCTGGGGCTCCCGTGCAGTGGCTGTGTCAGGTCTCTCTGTATGTTTTAAAGGTATCCAGTCGCCACTGTAAATAACCCTGCTTATGCCTGGGCTCTGGGGGCTGCGACCCAGCAGCCCGTTAACAATGTGCTCATGTCATATTCCACCACCGGAGGGGATAATGAGATTTCAACTGCACTACAAGTGTCGCTCCTATAATCCACTTGTTAGTGAGTAGACACCCCCCCCTCCCCATCAGGCAAATGTGCACCGTGCGCGTGTGTACAGTATCCGTTCCTACTGTTAAGTGTTAGTGGGCATATGAATGTGAGAGCCAGTGTCGGAGAAAGAGAGGGAGGGGGTATGGCGTGAGGGTATAAAATAATTACCATACAGATATTTAACACTACCCCCAACGCCCTCCCTAACCCTGCTTCAACTAGGGCTTGATTTTGGCAGGAGATCACCGGAGCGGAGTACCGTCATCTCAAATGTTCTACTGCTCGAGTTTCTGCACCTCTTCTAGTATATTAGCTCAAAGTATTGGGGAGTTTCTGCACCTCTTCTAGTATATAAGCTCAAAGTATTGTGGAGTTTCTGCACCTCTTCTAGTATATAAGCTCAAAGTATTGGAGAGTTTTTGCACCTCTTCTAGTATATTAGCTCAAAAGTATTGTGGAGTTTCTGCACCTCTTATAGATTATTAGCTCAAAAGTATTGGGGAGTTTCTGCACCTAAATATAAACAGCACCGGTACCGATTTCAGTCAAGCTGTAACGGTTCTCTTGTGGTGAAGGAGAGTCGGACCAAAATGCAGCATGTTAATTTAATAAAGGAAAACCTATACATGAAAAACTACCAAAATAATGAAAATGTGAAAACCAAAACAGTCCTATCTGGTGCAAACACTCACACCCTGACCAACCAAAACATAGAAACATACAAAGTAAACTATGGTCAGGGTGTGACAGTACCCCCCCCCCCCAAGGTGCGGACTCCGGCTGCAAAACCTGAACCTATCGGGGAGGGTCTGGGTGGGCATCTGTCCGCGGTGGCGGCTCTGGTGCTGGACGTGGCCCCCACTTCACCGTAGTCTTAGTCCCCCACCTTGTCCGCTTCCGTGACCTCCTAGCCACGGCAACCCTACTTAATAACACGGGACAGAGGGGCAGCTCGGGACAGAGGGGCTCTTCAGACTCCGGCAGCACAGCAGAGGAGGAAGGCTCTGGCAGATCCTGGCTGACTGGCGGATCTGGAAGAGTCTGGCGGATCTGGAAGAGTCTGGCAGACTGGTGGATCTGGAAGAGTCTGGCAGACTGGCGGATCTAGAAGAGTCTGGCAGACTGGCAGATCTAGAAGAGTCTGGCCGACTGACAGATCTAGAAGAGTCTGGCCGACTGACAGATCTAGAAGAGTCTGGCTGACTGGCAGATCTGGAAGAGTCTGGCTGACTGGCGGATCTGGAAGAGTCTGGCGGATCTGGAAGAGTCTGGCTGACTGGCGGATCTGGAAGAGTCTGGCTGACTGGCGGATCCTGGCAGATCTGGAAGAGTCTGGCTGACTGGCGGATCTGGAAGAGTCTGGCGGATCTGGAAGAGTCTGGCTGACTGGCGGATCTGGAAGAGTCTGGCTGACTGGCGGATCTGGAAGAGTCTGGCTGACTGGCAGATCCTGGCAGACTGACGGCTCTGGCTGCTCCATGCTGACTGGCGGCTCTGGCTGCTCCATGCTGACTGGCGGCTCTGGCTGCTCCATGCAGACTGGCGGCTCTGGCTGCTCCATGCAGACTGGCGGCTCTGGCTGCTCCATGCAGACTGGCGGCTCTGGCTGCTCCATGCAGACTGACAGCTCTGGCTGCTCCATGCAGACTGGCAGCTCCTTGCAGACTGGCAGCTCCATGAAGACTGACAGCTCTGGCTGTTCCATGAAGACTGGCAGCTCTGGCTGCTCCATGCCGACTGGCAGCTCTGGCTGCTCCAAACAGGCAGGAGACTCTGGCAACGCTGTAGAGGCGGAAGGCTCTGGCAGCGCTAAACAGGCGGGAGACTCCAGCAGCGCAGGAGAGGAGGAAGGCTCTGGCAGCGCTGGAGAGGCGAGGCGCACTGTAGGCCTGATGCGTGGTTCTGGCACTGGTGGTACTGGGCTGAGGACACGCACAGGAAGCCTGGTGCGGGGAGCTGCTACCGGAGGGCTGGGGTGTGGAGGTGGTCCTGGATAGACCGGACCGTGCAGGCGCACTGGAGCTCTTGAGCACCGAGCCTGCCCAACCTTACCTGGTTGAATACTCCCAGTCGCTCTGCCAGTGCGGCAAGGTGGAATAGCCCACACTGGGCTATGCAGGCGAACCGGGGACACCGTGCGCAAGGCTGGTGCCATGTAAGCCGGCCCAAGGAGACGCACTGGGGACCAGATGCGTAGAGCCGGCTTCATGGCATTTGGCTCGACGCTCAATCTAGCCCGGCCGACACGCGGAGCTGGAATATACCGCACCGGGCTATGCACCCCCACTGGGGACACCGTGCGCACCACTGCATAACACGGTGCCTGCCCGGTCTCTCTAGCCCCCCGGTAACCACAGGAAGTTGGCGCAGGTCTCCTACCTAGCATCGCCATGCTCCCTGTGAGCTCCCCCCCAAGAAATTTTTGGGGCTGACTCTCGGGCTTCCATCCGCTTCGCCGTGCTACCTCCTCATACCTGCGCCTCTCAGCTTTTGCCGCCTCCAGTTCTTCTTTGGGGCGGCGATATTCTCCAGGCTGAGCCCAGGGTCCTTCACCGTCCAGTTCGTCCTCCCATGTCCATTCCTTCTCTTGCTGCACCTTGGGGCGGCTACACTCCCCTGGTTTAGCCCAGGGTCCTCTCCCGTCGAGGATTTCCTCCCAAGTCCAGAAATTCTTGTCACGCTGCTCCTGCTGCTGTTGTTGCCTGTTACCATGCCGCTTGGTCCTGTTAAGGTGGGTGATTCTGTAACGGTTCTCTTGTGGTGAAGGAGAGTCGGACCAAAATGCAGCATTGTGATGATTCATGTTAATTTAATAAAGGAAAACCTATACATGAAAAACTACCAAAATAATGAGAACGTGAAAACCGAAACAGTCCTATCTGGTGCAAATACAGAGGAACAATCACCCACAAACACACAGTGAAACCCAGGCTACCTAAATATGGTTCCCAATCAGAGACAATGACTAACACCTGCCTCTGATTGAGAACCATATCAGGCCAGACATAGAAATAGACAAACTAGACATGTAACATAGAATGCCCACTTAGCTCACACCCTGACCAACCAAAACATAGAAACATACAAAGTAAACTATGGTCAGGGTGTGACACAAGCACTGGCTGTCATTGTAGTTTGGAGTGAAAAAACAACAATCTGCCCCGAAGAACATCAACTCTGTTGAGTACTTATGTCAGTAGATGTTTTTCATAATTGGTGTTGATGATTTTATTGTCTAATTGCAGTTGTTTATTCAGGAATCAAATTATTCAATTGAATTGCTCTCTTGGAGCAACAAGGTTCAAACCCTGATTGGTCAACTTGATGAATCAGGGCTTTGTGTCTGTAACGATTCAGCGGCATTGTGCTCCCTTGTTGCCTTCGTATTCCGTGCGAGGTCATGTTCATTAGCCAGCCCTCACGTTTATCTGATGACCTGGCACCCAGATTAAGGTTAAGTCCAAATCTGCCCAAACGATTGTAGATTGTGTAGATTGTGATTTGATTTGTCTCTGGTAGATAAAAAAAAAAGATAATGTGTCCACATTGGTTGTGACTGCGTCTCATAGTTGACGAAAGGACTTCAGCATTGTTGCAGAAGTGAACCAGTTTGAGGTTTTAAATGTCGGCTTTATGCTCCATTGACAAAATAGATTAACGTCCATGTTGCTTTGCTCCACACACTCAGTGGTCGATAATCAGTTTTCATCATTTTAGCGTCTCAATTTGTCACGCTAATCTACCGTTCCACCATGTAACCGTCACAAAAGGACATGAAAACTTCAGAATGTTTGGGCCACATTCCTGCTACTAGTGTGTTGCCCGTGTGTTGGAGTTACAGTGTTAGTGTCATATTGTGCGGAAGATGTTTCCAATTTGGTCTCTGCCATGGACTAGCGAGACGTGATTAGAGAGGAGGAAATTGGAGGATTAAAATTGTCTGCTTGAACTTCCTGAACACTTGGTTGAACACTGCATGCTTGCTTGCTCTCTCTCTCTCTGTTTCTCTGTCTCTCTCCTCTCTATCTCTCTCTGTCTCTTTCTCTTTCGCTCGCTTTCTCTGTCTCTCTCGCTCTCTGTCTCTCTGTGTCTGCCTGAGCAGCTGTACACCATAGGCCCTACAGCTTGGGAGGTAAGTGTCTACTGGTTCATAGTAGTGTGTGTGTGTGTGTGTGTGTGTGTGTGTGTGTGTGTGTGTGTGTGTGTGTGTGTGTGTGTGTGTGTGTGTGTGTGTGTGTGTGTGTGTGTGTGTGTGTGCGCCCACCGGTGTTGCACAGTGTGTACTAGCTCCTAGTGCGTCAGGCTGTCAGCTGGGTCTGTACCAACGACCTGGGATCCTCTGACCTTATGACCACAGAAACATGACTAATGGTGTTAGTCCTTTGTCCTCTAGGATGGGACATGTCTATGATATTTAATGGAAACTTCCCTTATTGTTTTTTCAAAATTCAGACTGAGCGACAACTGTTTACTTTTGTTGCCGTTATATATTGTTGCAAATATAATGTAGATACACTACACTGTAGATATACACTGTAGATACACACTGTAGATCCACTACACTGTAGATACACACTGTAGATCCACTATACTGTAGATACACACTGTAGATACACACTGTAGATACACACTGTAGATCCACTACACTGTAGATACACACTGTAGATCCACTACACTGTAGATACACACTGTAGATCCACTACACTGTAGATACACACTGTAGATCCACTACACTGTAGATACACACTGTAGATCCACTACACTGTAGATACACACTGTAGATCCACTACACTGTAGATACACACTGTAGATCCACTACACTGTAGATACACACTGTAGATACACACTGTAGTAGATACACTGTAGATACACACTGTAGATCCACTACACTGTAGATACACACTGTAGATCCACTACACTGTAGATACACACTGTAGATACACACTGTAGATACACACTGTAGATCCACTACAATGTAGATACACACTGTAGATCCACTACACTGTAGATACACACTGTAGATCCACTATACTGTAGATACACACTGTAGATCCACTACACTGTAGATACACACTGTAGATCCACTACACTGTAGATACACACTGTAGATCCACTACACTGTAGATACACACTGTAGATCCACTACACTGTAGATACACACTGTAGATCCACTACACTGTAGATACACACTGTAGATCCACTACACTGTAGATACACACTGTAGATCCACTACACTGTAGATACACACTGTAGATACACTACACTGTAGATACACACTGTAGATACACTACACTGTAGATACACACTGTAGATACACTACACTGTAGATACACACTGTAGATACACTACACTGTAGATACACACTGTAGATACACTACACTGTAGATACACACTGTAGATCCACTACACTGTAGATACACACTGTAGATCCACTACACTGTAGATACACACTGTAGATCCACTACACTGTAGATACACACTGTAGATCCACTACACTGTAGATACACACTGTAGATACACACTGTAGATACACACTGTAGATCCACTACACTGTAGATACACACTGTAGATCCACTACACTGTAGATACACACTGTAGATACACACTGTAGATCACTATACTGTAGATACACACTGTAGATCCACTACACTGTAGATACACACTGTAGATCCACTACACTGTAGATACACACTGTAGATACACACTGTAGATCCACTACTGTAGATACACACTGTAGATCCACTACACTGTAGATACACACTGTAGATCCACTACACTGCAGATACACACTGTAGATCCACTACACTGTAGATACACACTGTAGATCCACTACACTGTAGATACACACTGTAGATCCACTACACTGTAGATACACACTGTAGATACACACTGTAGATACACACTGTAGATCCACTACAATGTAGATACACACTGTAGATCCACTACACTGTAGATACACACTGTAGATCCACTACACTGTAGATACACACTGTAGATCCACTATACTGTAGATACACACTGTAGATACACACTGTAGATACACACTGTAGATCCACTACACTGTACACTGTAGATACACACTGTAGATCCACTATACTGTAGATACACACTGTAGATCCACTACACTGTAGATACACACTGTAGATCCACTACACTGCAGATACACACTGTAGATCCACTACACTGTAGATACACACTGTAGATCCACTACACTGTAGATACACACTGTAGATCCACTACACTGTAGATACACACTGTAGATACACACTGTAGATCCACTACACTGTAGATACACACTGTAGATACACTACACTGTAGATACACACTGTAGATACACTACACTGTAGATACACACTGTAGATCCACTATACTGTAGATACACACTGTAGATCCACTATACTGTAGATACACACTGTAGATCCACTACACTGTAGATACACACTGTAGATACACTATACTGTAGATACACACTGTAGATACACTACACTGTAGATACACACTGTAGATACACTACACTGTAGATACACACTGTAGATACACTACACTGTAGATACACACTGTAGATCCACTACACTGTAGATACACACTGTAGATACACTATACTGTAGATACACACTGTAGATACACTATACTGTAGATACACACTGTAGATACACTATACTGTACATACACACTGTAGATCCACTACACTGTAGATACACACTGTAGATACACTACACTGTAGATACACACTGTAGATCCACTACACTGTAGATACACACTGTAGATACACTATACTGTAGATACACTATACTGTAGATACACACTGTAGATCCATTATACTGTAGATACACACTGTAGATCCACTATACTGTAGATACACACTGTAGATCCACTATACTGTAGATACACCATACACTGTGTGGTATCATTTCAGGTCTTGGTGAAATTAGCTTATCTTTGTTGTTCTACCAGTGGTATGTGCACGTTGAGGAGTTGTATTTCCTTTGAATGGATGGGGTTTATGGTGGAGGGGGTTTAGGATGGAAGGGGTTAGGATGGAGGAGGTTTAGGATGGAGGGGTTTAGGATGGAGGGGTTTAGCATGGAGGGGGTTTAGGATGGAGGGGGTTTAGGATGGAGGAGGTTTAGGATGGAGGGGGTTTAGGATGGAGGAGGTTTAGGATGGAGGAGGTTTAGGATGGAGGGGGTTTAGGATGGAGGGGGTTAGCATGGAGGGGGTTTAGGATGGAGGGGGTTTAGAATGGAGGGGGTTTAGGATGGAGGGGGTTTAGGTAGGAAGGGGTTTAGGATGGAGGAGGTTTAGGATGGAGGATTTAGGATTGAGGGGGTTTAGGATTGAGGGGGTTTAGAATGGAGGGGGTTTAGGATGGAGGGGGTTAGCATGGAGGGGGTATAGAATGGAGGGGTTTAGGATGGAGGGGTTTAGGATGGAGGGGGTTTAGGTAGGAAGGGGTTTAGGATGGAGGAGGTTTAGGATGGAGGGGTTTAGCATGGAGGGGTTTAGGATGGAGGGGGTTTAGCATGGAGGGGTTTAGCATGGAGGGGGTTTAGAATGGAGGGGGTTAGGATGGGCGGGGTTTAGGATGGAGGGGGTTTAGGATAGAGGGGGTTTAGGATGAGGGGGTTTAGGATGGAGGAGGTTTAGGATGGAGGAGGTTTAGGATGGATGTTTAGGATGGAAGGGGTTTAGGATGGAGGAGGTAAGGGGTTTAGGATGGGGGTTAGGATGGAGGGGGTTAGGATGGAGTAGGTTTAGGATGGAAGGGGTTTAGGATGGAAGGGGTTTAGGATGGAGGAGGTAAGGGTTTAGGATGGAGGGGGTTTAGGATGGAGGGGTTTAGGATGGAGGGGGTTAGGATGGAGGAGGTTTAGGATGGAGGGGGTTTAGGATGGAGGGGTTTAGGTAGGAAGGGGTTTAGGATGGAGGAGGTTTAGCATGGAGGGGTTTAGCATGGAGGGGTTTAGGATGGAGGGGTTTAGCATGGAGGGGTTTAGAATGGAGGGGGTTAGGATGGGCGGGGTTTAGGATGGAGGGGGTTTAGGATAGAGGGGTTTAGGATGGAGGGGTTTAGGATGGAGGAGGTTTAGGATGGAGGAGGTTTAGGATGGATGTTTAGGATGGAAGGGGGGTTTAGGATGGGGGGTTAGGATGGAGGGGTTAGGATGGAGTAGGTTTAGGATGGAAGGGGTTTAGGATGGAAGGGGTTTAGGATGGAGGGGGTTAGGATGGAGGAGGTTTAGGATGGAGGGGGTTTAGGATGGAGGGGGTTAGGATGGAGGAGGTAAGGGGTTTAGGATGGAGTGGGTTTAGAATGGAGGGGTTTAGGATGGAACGGGTTTAGGATGGAGGAGGTAAGGGGTTTAGGATGGAGGGGGTTTAGGATGGAGGGGGTTTAGGATGGAGGAGGTTTAGGATGGGAGGGGTTTAGGATGGAAGGGGGTTTAGGAGCTACGGCTTCTTTTTGCAATATTGTAGTGGAACATTCTGAATGACTTAAGCAAAAGGCCGTAATATCCGTTCATATCTCGTGTCTTAGGCACAAAAACATGCCGTGGGGTGTTTTTGCTTTCTTTTTGTTGCAATGTTATATCTGAGGAGAAAGACCATAGGAGACTTGGAATAGTTCCCTCAGACGTTCCACAGTACTTCTTCTTTTGCTACATTTAGATGATGATTATTTATGGTAATATTAATGAGTAGTCAGTCTCAGGCAATTCACAGCCCCAATGGCCATCTGCATGTGACGATGTTCTTGGGTGCAGATGAATGTTAATGAGGCTTAGTGGAGGGCTCTCATTTGGCACCTGGTGATGTTGTGAACAGGAGAGGAGCAGGAAGGAGAAACTCAGCTTTGGGTCGAGTCTGTGTGTGAAAATAGACAAGAACTGAGGATGACACGTTTGGGATTCAGTCCAGGCTATTTTAAATTGAAAAACAACAAACCATTCTTGCCTGATTTGATCTAAATGTTTATTTTGTCATTTCTTTTAGGTTATTAGTCGTATGTGTCTGAATAATGTTATTTTATTCAGACAAATGTCTTCTTCTCTCTCTATCACCATCTTTCCTCCTCTTCTCTCTCTATCCCAATCTTCCTCTCTGTCTCCCCCTCTTCTCTCTCTCTCCCTCTCTCTCTCTCTCTTTCTCTATCCCAATCTCCCTCTCTGTCACTCCCTCTCTGTCACCCCCTCTTCTCTCTCTCTCTCTCCCTCTCTCTCTCTATCCCCATCTCCCTCTGTCCTCCCCTCTTCTCTCTCTCTCTATCCCATCACCCTCTCTGTCCTCACCTCTTCTCTCTCTCTCTCTCTCTCTCTCTCTCTCTCTCTCTCTCTCTCTCTATCCCCCTCTCTGTCCTCCTCTCTGTCCTGATCTCTCCCTAACTCCCTCTCTCTCCCCGTCTCCCTCTCTATCCCCATCTCCCTCTCTGTCCTCCTCTCTCTCTCTCTCTCTCTCTCGCTCCCCATCTCCCTCTCTGTCCTCCCCTATTCTCTTTCTCTATCCCCATCTCCCTCTCTGTCCTCCTCTCTCTCTCGCTCTCTCCCCATCTCCCTCTCTATCCCCATCTCCCTCTCTGTCCTCCTCTCTCTCTCCCCATCTCCCTCTCTGTCCTCCTCTCTCTCGCTCTCTCCCCATCTCCCTCTCTGTCCTCCTCTCTCTATCCTCATCTCCCTCTCTGTCCTCCTCTCCCTATCCCCATCTCCCTCTCTGTCCCTCCCCAGAGAACGATGGCTACTGGCCAAGACAGCTGGCTCTTTGGGCCACTCTGGTGCCGTTTTTCGAGGCTTGGATTGTCGGGGGCTTGTCTTGCTGGGGGGTGAGGGGAGGAAACAATGGGAGTAGAAGAACATGCTCCATTATAGACCCGAGACTGAGACAGACAGATATCAGTAACTGACCCACTGTGATTTCCACACTGGGGGATTCATGCTGGAGTCAGTTTGTGACTTGTTAGCATACAGAAATGTTCACATTCTTACTGTCGATGGGCTACTTTCATTATCCCCCAGTGCATTGGAGTTTAGCTGAGTGGCAGGTGTATGAGTGGAAACACAGCCACACTAAAGTAGCTTGTTTGCTCTACCATAGTTCCTGGGTGTTTAGTGGTGGGCAGCGCACTGTGGTAGCGTGGGAAGGCGTATGTGAACGGTGTCTCACTCAGCAGGGACTTAGACTGCCTCTCTCTACGTCTCTCTCTCTCTATTTCTGCCCCCCTCCCTCTCTTTCCCTCATCTCTCTCTCTCTATTTCTGCCCCCCTCCCTCTCTTTCCCTCATCTCTCTGTAAACCTGAGGGGAGTGGTGCTAAACAAAGTGGGGATTGTTTTTCCCTCTGCCATGGCTCTGTGCCACTCAAGGCACAATATCAAACAATCATGGACACTGGCTCCTGCATATGCGGTCTTCCTCACAGTTTGGTAATGCTCGGCTTTCCAACCCTGGCTGTTTCCCTGGTTCCAACCAGAAATGTTTGTTTGTTTACGGAGTTTAGTAAGCTGTAAAATAGCTTTTAATGTCTTTGTTAATCTATATTTACTATTTGTGAAGAAGTGGTATTGATTTGTAGAGGTGTGCGTTCTTTTGGGAGTTTTCCTTTTGTAATAGCCACGAAAAAATGGAAATGGATTCCAGAAACGCCATCTGGTATTTGGAGGAGGTGTGTGTGTACGTGCTGAAAAGTGATAATTTTCTCTCCATAGCTCGCTTCTTGGTCTCTAGCTACCCGCCACTTTGCTGCCAAAAAAGGTGTCAGTCTCTCCAGTAAAAGGGAGGTAGGTAGGGGGGTGTTTGGTGATGACTGAGGGAAAGATGGTTTGTTGGCGTAACTGGATCCTTAACAGTGTTTATTCACTTTTGACACTTCTCTCTCCATCTTCCTCCACCATGACTATCTGCCCTGCTGTAAGGGGTTTAGGATGGAGGGTGTAAGACCTGCTCACTAACTGTCATGTGAAGGAGGTAATCCTCTCTGTTCGTCCCCAGTGTTGCCCTGCGATAAGACCTGCTCACTAACTGTCATAGGAAGGAGGTAATCCTCTCTGTTCGTCCCCAATGTTGCCCTGCTATAAGACCTGCTCACTAACTGTCATGTGAAGGAGGTAATCCTCTCTGTTCGTCCCCAGTGTTGCCCTGCTATAAGACCTGCTCACTAACTGTCATGTGAAGGAGGTAATCCTCTCTGTTCGTCCCCAGTGTTGCCCTGCTATAAGACCCGCTCACTAACTGTCATAGGAAGGAGGTAATCCTCTCTGTTCGTCCCCAGTGTTGCCCTGCTATAAGACCTGCTCACTAACTGTCATGTGAAGGAGGTAATCCTCTCTTTTTGTCCCCAGACTCAATTCATACAGAGAGTTATGAACTGTATCTGTGGGGTGCACAGCTGATTAAGCTCAAGATTAACGTGTGTGTGTGTGTGTGTGTGTGTGTGTGTGTGTGTGTGTGTGTGTGTGTGTGTGTGTGTGTGTGTGTGTGTGTGTGTGTGTGTGTGTGTGTGTGTGTGTGTGTGTGTGTGTGTGTGCGTGTGCATGTGCGTGTGCGTGTAAAGGAGAGATCTCTCATCTAAACATGATAATACGTAATGGTTTCATCTCAATAATTGTTGATCATTTTTAATCCTTCTCAGTTTCTTCATCACACCAGACTAAGCCACTGGTCTGTTTTTTTAATGATTGCTAATGCATCCCTGTGTATATCCTGACCCACTAAGACTTTAAAACCAATAACGCTGATTACCAGAATAGTCCACCAACAATTAAACAAATGAGCTAGCCATTCCAGCAAATAAAATCAAGATTGCTACTTAGTTCATTTAAAAGGGTGGGGCTGGATTAGGTAAACTAATGCGGAGAGGTGATTTGGAGCTTTGACAGTTCTGTGGCTGGGTGGCCACGCTGCAGGGACACGCAGAGGACAGCAGCAGGAGCGGACAGATGTCAGAAATCCGGTTAAAACAAGGAAAAGAGAAGAGACCCTCCCTAACAACTAGTGACACCCTTCCCAATGCGTCGCATGGCAACACAGAGTTGGCTTATTTACCAGAGATCATGGAAGCGCCACTCATGCAACCCTTCCTGCCATGAATGTCCTCACTCCTCTCACCCATTGGTGAAGTATCTGAACAACAAGGTCAGAAGAGTGTTTTTACATCTGGAGTTGAACTGGCAGGTGATGACAGGATAACTTCTTGTTTATTTTTTTGCAGTGTCTGACCGCTGCCATTATCAATTCTGTAAAACCCTGCAGGTTAAGCTTCTCCTCTCAACAGTCTAAACTGTACCCAGTCATCAGGAGGGAATACAGATATTCTCGGAGGAGTTTCTCAGCATCCCAACCCATGCAGGGTCAGCTAATTCCCCATAAACGCAAAATGTAGAATGATCACCCTTTTTATCTGCGTGTGTAAAACTCCTGCTCCGTTTTGTCCCGTGTCCAGCCTTTCACCCCCCCATTCCGCCCATCTAATTAAGTTGATTCAGAGCGCTGCCTGTGCAGGCGCAGGACCCCATTACTTATGGCTGTCCAGCCAGGGACACCTGCTGACCCCGCTGAGCCGGTCACCCATGTTCCACACTCCTCCAACAGGGGGAGCCGCGGACTCCCTGAACCCAGGGGAGGGCGAGCAGCTGGCGGGGCATCTGCAGAGGTCAATCTCACCCCCAAATCCCCCACCCCTCTCCTCACACAAAGACAGGAAGTTCTCACGGGGGGGCAGTGTTCTTTTTTTTACTCTAAACTCAGAGTGAGCAGAGCCATGGAGAATGTCCCTGTAGCTGCTCCTCACACTGATCTCAGAACAGTGCTAAATGGGAGTGAGAAAGGCAGAGGGTGAAGTGGTGGCTGTAAAAGTGGAGGTTGACTCTCAGAGATCCAGAGGACTGGCTGGCCTCTCTCCTCCCCCCATGGCGGATTAAGCTGGGAACCAGCTGCAGCCGGGGGAAAAGCTGCCACGGGCCACTCCAAGGTGACCCCTGGCAAAGCTGGCAGCACATCTGTAGCCCTGCCTGGCACGTCCAGGAGCACCAGGCCCCTGCGCTGGCTGGCCTGGCCGGCTGGCAGGGAAACCTAGGAAGGGCCTGGCTGTCCTCCTGCTGCCTGGCATGGGGGAAGACCAGAGGGGGCCACAGGGTAAGACATAGGATGTGGTAGGGGTACGGAGCACAGACTGGGAAGTCAGGGAGGTGGGTCGGCAAGGAGATGGTAGAGAACTGGGGTAGATGTTAAGACAACATTTAAACCTGACGGGGTCCATTATTTCCAAGTATCACATCCTAGATGGA
The DNA here is from genome assembly GCF_018296145.1 of Oncorhynchus tshawytscha. NCBI lineage: Eukaryota > Metazoa > Chordata > Actinopteri > Salmoniformes > Salmonidae > Oncorhynchus > Oncorhynchus tshawytscha. Next base: position 13,738,021 of record NC_056434.1, on the reverse strand, counting down.
CAGATGCAGACAGACTGACACAGAGGTTGAGGAAAGACCTTACAGCACAGAGTAATACTGATATTTTCTCTCTTTCCACGTCTAGCTCTTGAGTGTGAGTACATACAGTGCATTCAGACTTTTTCCACATTTTGTTACGTTACAGCCTTATTCTAAAATGTATTAAATACATTTTTCCCCTTATCAATCTACACACAATACCTCATAATGACAAAGCAAAAACTGTTATTTAAAAAACAATTGCACATTTATTACAAATAAATAACATACCTTATTTACATAAGTATTCAGACCCTTTGCTGTGAGACTGGAAATTGAGCTGAGGGGCATCCTGTTTCCGTTGATCATCCTTGAGATGTTTCTACAACTTGATTGGAGTCCACCTGTGGTAAATTCAATTGATTGGACATGATTTGGAAAGGCACACATCTGTCTATATGATCACTATGCAATTGCTTCTGTTAGAAATACAAAAATGACCAAAGCCAAACCCGTTTGACAAACATTTTTGACAATTTGATGAGCAAGCGTTCTTTCATGATCTGTACCATAATATTGTCAGGGTAAGTCTGAATCCCGATGTTGAGACTGCCTGGGATTATTTTTATATGAAATTTGTGTCCATTTGTGATAAGCATGCCCCTGTGAAGAAATGTAGAATCAGTGGAAGGGACAATCCCTGGTTTTCAGATAACTTGGCAGAATTCATTAGAAAGAGAAATGTCTCTTGGGGTCAAGCTAGACAAACAAATGCTCATGTTGACTGGGCCTCCTTCAGAGCACTAAGGAACAAATGCACAGGATTGATCAGGAAGTCGAAATCAGATGTCTATCTAAATTCAGTCACAGAGAACCTAAACAACCCTACCATGTTCTGGAAGCTAATCAACTCAGTGTCAGGTTCCCCAGGCGCTCTCATTTGTTGACTTCTGTAACCGTAAAAGCATTGGTTTCATGCATGTTAACACAAGAAGCCTCCTCCCAAAGTTTGATTTATTCACTGCTTTAGCTCACTCAGATGTTCTAGCCATGTCTGAATCCTGGTTTAGGAAGGCCACCAAAAATCCTGAAATTTCCATCCCTAACTATAACAATTTCCGACAAGATAGAACTGACAAAGGGGGCGGAGTTGCAATCTACTGCGGAGACAGCCTGCAGAGTTCTGTCATACTATCCAGGTCTGTGCCCAAACAATTCGAGCTTCTTTAAAAAATCCACCTTTCCAGAAACAAGTCTCTCACCGTTGCCGCTTGTTATAGACCCCCTTCAGCCCCCAGCTGTGCCCTGGACACCATATGTGAATTGATCGCCCCCCATTTATCTTCAGAGTTCATACTGTTAGGTGACCTAAACTGGGACTTTCTTAACACTCCGGCAGTCCTACACTCTAAACTATCAAGGAACCTAACAGGTACAACCCAAAATCCGTAACCATGGGCACCCTCTTAGATATCATCCTGACCAACTTGCCCTCTAAATACACCTCTGCTGTCTTCAACCAGGATCTCTACGATCACTGCCTCATTGCCTGCATCCGTAATGGGTCTGTGGTCAAGCGACCAACCCTCATCACTGTCAAATGCTCCCTAAAACAATTCAGCGAGCAGGCCTTTCTAATCGACCTGGCCTGGGTATCCTGAAAGGATATTGACCTCATCCCTTCAGTAGAGGATGCCTGGTTGCTCTTCAAAAGTGATTTCCTCTCCATCTTAAATAAGCATGCCCATTAAAAAAATGTAGAACTAAGAACAGATATAGCCCTTGGTTCACCCTAGACTTGACTGCCCTTGACCAGCACAAAAACATCCTGTGGCGTTCTGCATTAGCATCGAATAGCCCCCGCAATATGCAACTATTCAGGGAAGTCAGGAACTAATATACTCAGTCAGTTAGGAAAGCTAAGGCTAGCTTTTTCAAACAGAAATTTGCTTTAAATAGCAAAAATTCGACAAAGTTTTGGGACACTGTAAAGTCCATGGAGAATAAGAGCACCTCCTCCCAGCTGCCCACTGCACTGAGGATAGGAAACACTGTCACCACTGACAAATCTACGATAATCGATCATTTCAATAAGCATTTTTCCACGACTGGCCATGCTTTCCACCTGGCTACCCCTACCCCGGCCAACACCTCAGCACCCCCTGCATCTTCTTGCCCAAACGCTCCCCCCCGCTTCTCCTTCACCCAAATCCAAACAGCTGATGTTCTGAAAGAGCTGCAAAATCTGGATCCCTACAAATCGGCTGGGCTAGACAATCTGGACCCTCTCTTTCTAAAATGATCCGCCCAAAATGATTGCAACCCGTATTACTAGACTATTCAACCTCTCTTTCCTATCGTCTGAGATCCCTAAAGATTGAAAAGCTGCCACAGTCATCCCCCTCTTCAAAAGGGGAGACATCATAGATCAAAACTATTATAGACCTATATCCATTCTGCCCCGCCTTTCTAAAATCTTCGAAAGCCAAGTAAATAAACAGATCACCGACCATTTCGAATCCCACCGTACCTTCTCCGTTATGCAATCTGGTTTCCGAGCTGGTCATGGATGCACCTCAGCCACGCTCAAGGTCCTAAACGATATCATAACTGCCATCGATATAAGACAGTACTGTGCAGCCTTCTTCATCGACCTGACCAAGGCTTTCGACTCTGTCAATCCCTGCATTCTTGTCGACAGACTCAATAGCCTTGGCTTCTCAAATGACTGCCTCGCCTGGTTCACCAACTACTTCTCAGATAGAGTTCAGTGTGTCAAATCAGAGGGCCTGTAGTCCGGACCTCTGGCAGTCTCTATGGGGGTGCCACAGGGCTCAATTCTCGGGCCGACCCTCTTCTCTGTATATGTCAATGATGTCGCTCTTGCTGCTAGGGATTCTCTGATCCACCTCTACCCAGACGACACCATTCTGTATACATCTGGCCCTTCTTTGGACACTGTGCTAACAAACCTCCAAACAAGCTTCAACGCCATACAACAGTCTTTCCGTGCTCTCCAGCTGCTTTTAAATGCAAGTAAAACTAAGTGCATGCTCTTCAACTGATTGCTGCCCGCACCTTCCCGCCCGACTAGCATCACTACTCTGGACGGTTCTGACTTAGAATATGTGGACAACTACAAATACCTAGGTGTCTGGTTAGACTGTAAACTCTCCTTCCAGACTCACACTAAACATCTCCAATCCAAAATTACATTTAGAATCGGCTTCCTATTTTGCAACAAAGCCTCCTTCACTCATGCTGCCAAACATACCCTCGTAAAAACGGACTATACTACCAATCCTTGACCTCGGCGATGTAATTTACAAAATAACCGCCAACACTCTACTCAGCAAACTGGATGTAGTCTATCACAGTGCCATCCGTTTTATCACCAAAGGCCCATATACTACCCACCACTGCGACCTCTATGCTCTCGTTGGCTGGCCCTCACTACATATCAGTCGCCAAACCCACTTGCTCCAGGTCATCTATAAGTCTCTGCTAGGTAAAGCCCAGCCTTATCTCAGCTCACTGGTCACCATCGCAACACCCACCCGTAGCACACGCTCCAGGTATATTGCACTGTTCACCCCCAAAGCCAACACTTGCTTTGGCCACCTTTCCTTCCAGTTCTCTGCTGCCAATGACTGGAACAAACTGCAAAAAACACTGAAGCTGGAGTCTTATATCTCCCTCTCTAACTTTATAAGCATCAGCTGTCAGAGCAGCTTACCATCACTGTACCTGTACACAGACAATCTGTAAATAGCACACCCAACTACCTCATCCCCATATTGTTACTTACCCTCTTGCTCTAAGGCACCCCAGTATCTCTACTTGCAATTCATCATCTGCACATATATTACTCCAGTATTAATAATAATTTGTAATTATTTTCACCTCTGTGGTCTATTTCTTGCCAAACCTCCCAACTCTTCTACATTTGCACACACTGTACATAGATTTTTCTATTTTTCTTTTCTTTTTGTGTTATTGACTGTATGTTTGTTTATGTGTAACTCTGTGTTGTTGTTATTGTCGCACTGCTTTGCTTTATCTTGGCCAGGTCACAGTTGTAAATGAGAACTTGTTCTCAACTGACCTACCTGGATAAATAAAGGTAAAATAAAATAAATAAATAATGTATCCTCTGACCTTCCTGACCATTTAAATTCCCAATCTGGCCCTCAAACCATCATGGTCACCTAATAATCCCCAGTTTACAATTGGCTCATTAATCCCCCTCCTCTCCCCTGTAACTATTCCCCAGGTCGTTGCTGCAAATGAGAACGTGTTCTCAGTCAATTTACCTGGTAAAATAACGGATAAATAAATAAAATTAAAATTAAATAAATGATGGATTCTAATTGAAGTGAAGGATAAAGCCCATATTGTAGTTTTTTTTAACAAGGACTTCATATCTACTAGTTCAGTTTTTGATAATGGTGGGGCCCAGGCCTCTAATGTCAGCTCTGTTACAGTCAACTATGATATAGGCCCTCATGTGAACCATTTTAACTTTGAGCCTGTTTCTTATGCTGAGGTCTATAAAGCACTAAAGACAATAGACACTAAAAAGTCTGCTTGTCCAGACAACCTGGATCCCTACCTCTTAAAGATAGCAGCTGGTATTACTGAATTATTACTGTGGCTCACAATTTCAACTCGAGTCTCTTGACCAATTCCATACGCAGCATTTGGAAATAAGCTTATGACCCCCAGTGCTAAAGGGAGGAGATCGATCAGATGCTAGTAACTATGGTCCTATCTCCCCTCCCTATCCTGGCCAAAGTCTATGAAACCCTAGTGAACCCACAGTTAAAAAAACATCTTCATTGAAAAGTACATACTGAGTGGGGTTCAGTCTGGCTTTCGATCGGGGCACTGCACCACAACTGCAGCTACGGCAGTGGCAAATTACATCACTAATGCACTTGATAAAAAGCAGCATTGTGCCACTCTTTTTGTTGATTTATCAAAGGCCTTTGATTCAGGTGACCATGAATTGTTGCTAGCTAGACTCAGTAACATTGGTCTCAGTGAATGGGCAGTAAATTGGGTTAGAAACTTTCTGACAGAACACAATGTGTATATACTGACAATCACAAGTCTAGTTATCTTGAGATGAATAGAGGTGTGTCCCAGGGTTCAATTTTTGCTTTTGTCTAGTTCACAATTTTTATTAATGATTTCGGAAATGGGATGCAACCAGCAAATTTCCATCTATGTGCAGATGATACAGTCAAATATTAATGTGCTCCTTCTCTGGTTCAGGCTGTTGAAGAGCTTCAGACTGCTTTTCAGTCACTGCAGGCCTCCCTTTCTGGGCTCAAACTGTTCTTGAATCTACAAAAAAACAAAATTCTTGACCTTTACCAGATCTTGCCCTCAGCCAGAGAAGGTTAGCATTGTCCCATCTGGTGGCTTATCCATTGAAAGTGTCATCCTACAAATACCTAGGTATATGGTTGGATGACAAGTTGTCCTTTAAAGTTCATATGGCTAATCTTGTGAGGAAGCTTCAATTGAAATTGAGTTTTTATTTTCGTAATAAGGCTTGCTCCCACTTATGGCTGGAAAGAAGCTTGTTCAGGCCACTTTTCTCTCTGTAATTTATTATGGTGACTTGTTGTATATGCATTCCGCCTCCTCCGTCTTACAGAGACGACTCTATTTATCATCAATCAATCAAATGTATTTATAAAGCCATTTTTACATCAGCTGATGTTATCAAGTGCTATACAGAAACCCAGCCTGAAACTCCAAGCAGCAAGAAATGCAGATGTAGAATGATGTATGATGCACCTTGTACCAAATGGTAGGTTAGCAAGTATTAGGCAAGACTGCCTTCTTGTCTTGTGCACCAGAGGCATGGAATAATCTACAATCCATGCTTCATCTAGATACGTTAGTGCCACTGAATGAATTTAAAATATTTATGGGACACTCTATTACAGAGGAGTGTAAATGTTTTTTTTAGACTGGATCATGTTGTATTGTGTTGTATGTTTTAATTCTGTAATGTATTGATTGTTGCTGCCTTCTTGGCCAGGTCTCCCTTGAAAAATAGACTCTAGGTCTCAATGGGCTTTTCCTGGTTAAATAAAGGTAAATAAAAATAAAATATAAGGTTCCACATTTCACAGTGAATTTCAGAGCAAAAACAAAGCCATGAGGTCAAAGTAATGTTCGTAAAGCCCAGAGACAGGATTGTGTCGAGGCATAGATTTGGGGAAAGGTACCAAAACATTTCTGCAGCATTGAAGGTCCCCAAGAACACAGTTCTTGGGGACATTCTTAAATGGAAGAAGTTTAGAACCACCGAAACTCTTAATAAAACTAGCTGCCTGGCCAAACTGAGCAATCGGGGGAGAAGGGCGTAGGTCAGGGGGGTGGTGGTGGTGGGGTTACCAGCGAAGGCAACCATCTGTCCAGAGGAGCAAGGTGACCCACTGGGCTGGCAGACAAGGCAGGCAGGTGTCCACACATTACAGCCACATGGGCTCTCTTTCTGGGCCTGGGGTATGTACACCAGATTATAGTGTGTTTTTCCTTGAGCAAACTGGGGAGAAAATGGTGGTCGGCTAATCAGAATCCCATACCAGTCTCTGATGTGGGATAGCCCAAGGATGTGGGATGGTCCAAGGAGGTGGGATGGCCCAAGGAGGTGGGATGGCCTAAGGAGGTGGGATAGCCCAAGGAGGTGGGATGGCCTAAGGAGGTGGGATGGCCCAAGGAGGTGGGATGGCCCAAGGAGGTGGGATGGCCCAAGGAGGTGGGATGGCCCAAGGAGGTGAGATGGCCCAAGGAGGTGGGATGGAGGAGTTAGTCAGGGTTGGAGACTAGGTTGGAGGCACCGAGACCATGTAAGTCCCTGTCAATTCAGTTGTTCAGTAGCATGCCTTTGAAGCCCGTGTATGCAGGCTACAGATATTTAATATATGTTCTGTATGGCGATGGGTCTGTTGAGGAGACATTGGTATTCCCTCCTGAAGTCACCCCTCCCGGACCCTTGACCTCCACCGTGGACTGGAGAAAGTGAGACCGCCAGCCGGGCCTGCCTCCCAAAGTGGATACATCCTCCTGCAATCAGGGTACAGCTGGGATCCTCCTCTCCCCAAATCCAAGCCATCCCTCGGTGAACACAGAGCAGGTCCCCCCTAACGCTAATTGTTTCCATCTTCCTGCTGAATGAGTGTGCTTGCGTTGCCACAACCCTGCTCCTCTCCTCTTGGCCCTATTTTTTGGTATCATAGCAGAGAGATATTTGTAGCATTCTTTTTTTTGTTGCTAGATTTTGTATTTTTTGCTACCTTTTTTTTTGTTGCTACCTTTTTTTGTTGCTACCTTTTTTTTTTGCTACCTTTTTTTGTTGCTTGCCGGCTCCAACTTCTTTATTTGCGCTGTATCACTGTACAATCAGCCTGTTCTGGTCAGAGATCTGTTGGCAGTATCTCCAGTTTTACCAGTGATCAGTGGCTGAGTGTTTTCCACCCCAGGTACCTGGGCTGTAGAGAGGGGAAACCATCCAGGTATTGGCCCAGGTACCTGGGCTGTAGAGAGGGTGAAACCGTTCATGTATTGTACCAGGTACCTGGGCTGTAGAGAGGGTGAAACTGTCCAGGTATTGGCCCAGGTACCTGGGCTGTAGAGAGGGTGAAACCGTCCAGGTATTCGACCAGGTACCTGGGCTGTAGAGAGGGTGAAACCGTCCAGGTATTGGACCAGGTACCTGGGCTGTAGAGAGGGTGAAACCATCCAGGTATTGGCCCAGGTACCTGGGCTGTAGAGAGGGTGAAACCGTCCAGGTATTGGCCCAGGTACCTGGGCTGTAGAGAGGGTGAAACCGTCCAGGTATTGGACCAGGTACCTGGGCTGTAGAGAGGGTGAAACCGTCCAGGTATTGTACCAGGTACCTGGGCTGTAGAGAGGGTGAAACCATCCAGGTATTGGACCAGGTACCTGGGCTGTAGAGAGGGTGAAACCGTCCAGGTATTGTACCAGGTACCTGGGCTGTAGAGAGGGTGAAACCGTCCAGGTATTGGACCAGGTACCTGGGCTGTAGAGAGGGTGAAACCAGAGAAGCCTGTGGGAGCCCAGGACTGATGGTCGACCGGGGGAATTAATTAACCATATTAGGTGTCCCAGTCCAGCCCCAAACTGCTGGAAGGAGGAGAGGGAGAACCCCACTTTTTACTGCCCCCATCCTTACCCCACCCGGGCCGCTAGTCCCAGACAGTCACGGTTGGAGTTTGTTTTAGGCATCACGCTCCTCTTCCTCGCTGAGTGAATAAAAGAGCCATTTGGGGTGAGTGAAAGGGCTCATTAAGGGAGAGGAACAATGAAATGGGAGAACGGCAGACGCAGCAGACTTAATTAAGCCTGTAAATGACTGTAGTGTGTACAGTACAGCCCAGCTGGAGATCCGTGGTCTGGCTGGCCCTGGCTGGCCGTGTATGTGGTCAGTATCACTGGAGCTGTGGGGATGGATGGCCCTCTGGCTCAGATTACACACCACGCTGTGGGAACCACGGGTCAGGCAGACCTCACATCCCAAGATACCCCCTGCTGGTGGGGTGGTGGTGGCCAAGGATTATTTCTCTTAACAGAGAAAAACATACACCTTAATTGGGCACATATTCACTTTAAACAAGCTCTCAGGCTGATTATATACAGTATGTGAATGACAGATGATGAAATCCATGATGGGGCTCTTTCAAAACCCCCCAGCGGAACCCTGTGACTGTAGCCTTCTTGTTTTGTATGTGCTAGGGTTGTGCTCATAAGAGACAGGGACATCACCGCGGTTGACCCTCGCATAGCCTGGCCTCTCCTCTGACTTACTGACCCAAACCTTTGCCAGATGGCGTCTGCACTCTCATCTTCATCGCCCGGCTTCCTGTACTGCCAGGGCTCTCTTCTCCTTCCTCCATCACTCCCTCTCTAAATGTGTGTCAGGTACACACTGTAAAAGAGGTGCAATGGATATCTATTCACCTGCTCCTTCTGCGGGACCCCCACTGAGAGCAAGCTGTTGTTTCGCCGGCCTCCTCAGCCAAGCCCAAGCTCAACCCCTTGCACCTGTCCTCTCGTGCCTTTTGCCATTTTCAGGTGTGTGCTGCGTGTCAATTATTGACAAGGTTTAAAGAATGGATGCAGAACAGAGTGGTACTTTATTTCAGAGGTGAAGTTCCAACTCTCAAAGATTCTCTACGTTAAGCCAAATCAATTTGGTTCTTGTTCATTCCTACTGGAATAATTCTGACTGCATCTCAGTCTAAAAGTCTGTTAGCGATCTCTAGATGACTGCTTTGATCAGTGCTAGTGTTGTGGAGGAGGCCAGAGACCCACTGTGGGAGCGGTACACGTGCAGGGGCAGAGAGAGGGGGGAGAACGACTCATTGTTTGGTATCTCTACAGGACTGTAGCTAATAAAACTAAACTGGACCTGAGGGGAAGCAGCTGAACTTCCTGTAGCGGTTGTATTTATTTATTTGGAGGGTCCGTCTCAGGTCTCCAAAGCCCCCCGTAAACAAAGAGCTTTCCTCCACTCTAGATTGCCTATTTTACTCGTATTTATTTATAATTCCCCGAAACCACTCTGTGTTGCAACCCGATCGCTGTGAGCTTGTGAAAACGCCGGTTTCATTGAGATTCTGTGAAAAGAAGTACTCCCCTGTCCCTCTCTTTTTTTCCCCTTTCTTTCTGTAATTCCGCTCCTTGGCCACTCACGCAAATAAATACCTTTCTACTTAAACATACATGGGCTAATTAATTCATCCCATCTGTTCTCCTCTCTGCATCACTTCCGTGACACAGAAGTTTCCGAAACAGATTTGGCTCATATCGCATCGATAACTGGGACACCGTGAAGAAATCAAGGACGTTGAACTAAATTGAAATAAACAAAAATGATGAAGTAAATGTAATTAAATCCTCTCTCCATTTCACACTTTCGAAAGGGGAGGGGGAGTAACTTCAGTAGAGTTCTGGGTCATTTTTCTTGCCAGATACACAAGGCCAGTTTAGAAATAGATTAGCATTTCAATCATAGGTTTTTTGCTAAATTAAACATGAAATGTAAAAGTTTTCAACTGACTTAACAGAAAATACATACTACAGGCATACACTTCACCTGGATTTGTGAGTGTTGAACTGGACTTTATATGTATATCAGGAGGATGTAGTAGTACCTACTCTAGGTCTTATCGTGGCAGTGTTGTTTTGTTGTTGTGAACAGATGAATCACATGTGATCAGGGTGGCTCCCCTGAGGATCAGCAGCTTTAACAGACAGTTGTTGCTCAAACAGCTGGACGGCCCAAATTAGGATTTGTATTTATTCCTCTGGCGGAGGAGAGTCAACATTAGAATTGTCATATTTAGGGGGAAAAGTTTGGTATGGAACTTGATTTAACCCCGAAACACACGGTTTGGAAACACCCTCCAGGGCATGCAGTGCAAAAATTCCCTGTACATGACAAAAGAATAGTCTGAAGAAAGGAAGCAGTTGTTGCTGTAAGGAAATGACATCTGATTCACTTTAACATCTGCTCTAGATGGGAGACTACAGGGCCTACTGATAGTTCAACCAGGGAACGAGAGGGAAATGATGATGTTCTCACTTGTGTTCTAACAAACATTGAATGGCCCATTATCCATGGAGCTACCCCATGCACTATCCATATGATATGATGATAGGGTTTGTTGATTTCATGATAGCATCAACTAAGAGAGAATGCAGGTTGTGAAGTTCCACAAAACAGTGTTTTGCGATTCTGTGAGGGCCTCACTCATTCTATTTTCACTATTAGGGGGAGCTAATACTCTCTGGTTAGTCAATTATCAACCTTGATTTTAACAGGGTGTCATATTGAGACCAAGTCTCTTTTTCAAATGAGCTCTGCACAAAACGTTAATACAAAACACAATGAGAATACTAGATTACATGATTATAAAGAAACTGTGAGCAACGTTTTAAATTTAAAGGAAAATATTTTGCATCATCGGATGCGAAATGCATCGTACGGGGAGGTACATATCTCTAAAACTTAAGTGCTGACAAGCAAAACTTTTTGGAACAATTGACTAATCAAACAAATACAGTTTTTGGGTGGAATTGTCCTTTAAATTCCCTGGGATGCTCTCTGTTGCCATTTCATGTCTGTCCACCAGAAATGAAAGTGGTAGTGCCTTAGTCTACAATGTTCCATGATATACTGTATATCCCAGTACTTAATTGTGGAAGTACATTTTAGCAGACACTCTTATCCAGAGACTTGATTTGCTCAAGGGCACATCAACAGACTTTTTTTTCACCTAGTCTGCTCTAGGATTTGAACCAGCAACAGTTCAGTTACTGGCCCAACACTCTTAACCACTAGGCCACCTTTGTCTCGCTCTCTCTAATATATATAGAGAACAAAAATATAAACGCAGCATGTAAAGTGTTGGTCCCATGTTTCCTGAGCTGAAATAAAATAAATGTTCCATATGCACAAAAACCTTATTTCTCTCAAATTATGTGCACAACTTTGTTTACATGCTTGTTAGTGAGCATTTCTCCTTTGCCAAGATGATTCATCCACCTGACAGGTGTGGCATATCAAGAAGCTGATTAAACAGCATGATCATTACACAAGTCAACCTTGTGCTGGGGGCAATAAAAAGCCACTCTAAAATGTTTTGTCACACAACACAATGCCACAGATGTCTCAAGGTTTTAGGGAATGTCCACCAGAGCTATTGACAGATAATTTAAGGATGATTTCTCTACCATAAGCCGCCTCCAACGTAATTTTAGAGAATTTGGCAGTATGTCCAACCGGCCTCACAACCGGAGCCCACATGTGGGTGGGCCTGGCTCCCAAGTGGGTGGGCCTATGTCCTCCCCGGCACACCCATGGTTGCAACCCTGCACAGTCATGTGTAATCCATAGATTAGGGTCTAATGAATTTATTTAAATTGACTGATTTCCTTATATGAACTGTAACTCAGTAAAACCGTTGAATTTGTTGCATGTTGCGTTTATGTTTTTGTTTAGTATTGTTCACGTAGTGTCTGATCTATCAGGACTCCCTCCAACTGCTGCCAAGGCTCCAGGTAGCATTGTCTGTGCTGTAATTAAACAAAACATCCCAACTCAGGTTGTCTGTGTAGTAGGAGCTCTATTCTCTGTTGTCTCAAAGCTGTTCCTCCTAATGGGCTGTTCCCCACAGCTGACCTTCATTCCAACTGTGTGGGGCCATGCGACTCTGTCTCTCTCTTTCTTTTTTTCTTTCTCTCTATCCATCTTTCACTCTCTCGTTCTCTTGATCTCTCTTTCTCTCTCTCATTCTCTCTCCCTCTTGTTCTCTCTCTGGCAGCTGTTTCATCCAGAGGCTTTACCTGAATATTCATGATACACCTATTCCCAGGGCCAGCCTTCTGCAGCTGTCCCACATGTGTACACACACTCACGCACATATGTGCACACACACCGGATATACAAAAAAAACATGGTATTGTTTGAATAGTGAAATAATTTTAAATGCCCATCCTTAGTGTGTGTGTGACTGTCTTGTGTGTGTACTCTTGCGTAAGTATTTCTGAGATGGGGACCCACTTCAGGGAGTTTTCCAGGTCAGCATGTTGAACATGTTGCAGAGGAGGAAAGGGGATACAGAAGCCCTCCCCTCCCACCAGGGCCTACTGCAGTACTCTCTTCTATGCTCACTCCTACTCGCCTGTTTGGCCGGCTGAACTCTGTAACTTTATTCACAAGAAGCTCAAGTCATATGCCCGCGATAGCAGCAAAGATACAAGTGGCTGTGAAGGTTATGATTTTGAAGCCATGAGATTGGAGTATGATTCGTATGACATTAGAGAGCTTAGAAATGAGTGGCGAGCTTATATGATGTGGGCCATGGACCATTTCACTCCTCTCTTTTATATGATGTGGGCCATGAACCATTTCACTCCTCTCTCTTATAAGATGTGGGCCATGAACCATTTCACTCCTCTCTCTTATAAGATGTGGGCCATGAACCATTTCACTCCTCTCTCTTATAAGATGTGGGCCATGAACCATTTCACTCCTCTCTCTTATAAGATGTGGGCCATGAACCATTTCACTCCTCTCTCTTATAAGATGTGGGCCATGAACCATTTCACTCCTCTCTCTTATAAGATGTGGGCCATAAACCATTTCACTCCTCTCGGCTCTAAAATTATGGATCAAGAAAATTGTTTTTTGATTTAATGGCCAACACATGCCTGTGTTTGTGCAATGAGGTCAATTTTTAGCAACCTTTTTTAGCTCATGTGCACCCCTAGAGGCCAATCTAGAAATCCTCTATTGCCCCTTTAAGGCAGTGGACGTGTCCTTCAGTGCAGCTTTCTGGCTCTGCCAGGTGACTGAGTGGATAAATAAGAGGTGTACAGGGTAGGTTGTTGCAGGAGGCCAGGGACCTGAGCCATCGTATTTCTGGTGGAGCCAGGGCTCTGACAGATAGGCCTGGAGTCACCACATCACACACACCGCCTCCTAGGCCCTGCCGTAAACACACTACACACACCTTCCCTCTTTAAAGCAGGTGAACAACGATTGTGACCAGATACCAGATAGAGTCCACTCGATAGACATAGTCCGCCAACTCTGACACAGCCAGAATGTGTGGGTGGGTCTGTACAAAACCAATTGTAGTGAGTTTCTTTGCAATTAGTGATGAGGGTTTTAGCAAGAGAAGCCCTTTTGGTGACGTAAAGGAATGAGACGATCCAGTGTTTATTAGTCTTCGTCCAGTACTGTGCCCTGGTGTTCTGGGTTGGTTTCTGATTCTTCCACCTCACTTCCTCCCTCCCAGGGGGCTGATCATCCCAGTCAGTTCGGTCAGGTTCGGGGGGGGGGGGTAACCCCCGCGATGTGGTGGACAGGATGTGAAGGCTGGGGGGGTTACGGAGTGGACCACGGAAATGTGCTTCTCATTAAGCTCTGCGGAAATAAGGGCTGACCCTCTCGCTCACCAGGGCATATCTATTTAATGCTGCAGTGTGGAGAATTAAGAGCTGGGTCGGGATCAGGTAGCATAAGGAGAGAGGGAAAGAGCGAAGGAAGGAGAGACAGACACAGAGAGAAAGGGAGACCAGGGAAAAAGAGGAAGGCGGACAGAGAGATAAAAAGGAGATTGGGGAAGATGGAGGGGGATGAGATGTAGAAGAGCAGGAAACAAACTCACTAGACTACTTTCAGCTTTATTAAAACACTTGGCCTGGCCTCCCTCTCTGGTTTGGCTCGTCTCTGTGTGGTCCTGAAGCCCACCAGCATCGGCCCCTGGTCTCCAGCTGGGCCAGCCAGGCCAGCCGGGCTCTCACACACATGCCCCTGACAACAGGAGAGGATGAGTCACATCCAGACTTATGAAAATTAAGTGAGTGAAAGAGCATTGCATCTTTACCGAAGAAAGCAGTGTCTTCTATGCATAGAGTCAGGGAGATCATAAGATTTGCGTACACACACACACACAGACACACACACGCACGCACGCACACACACACACACACACACACCCTCCTTGCCCTCCTCTGTTTCATCTCCCCTACCCCTCACTGCGTGAGAGTGAGCGCAGGGCCAGTGAGCGATAGTGTCCCTCTGACCCAGTTCTCCATGCAGCATCCTTCATCTCCACTCTGAGGCGTGTACCTACGGCCCTTTACCTCAGCCACGTCCATCTCTCAACCCAACTGACAGGCCGTGTTCATTAGTACACACTGTAGCATCGTGCAATGAAAACGGAAGTTCCATATCATTTTCTTCAATATGACCTAAAAGACTAAACTGATCCTAGATCAGCACTCTTCCTTCTCTGCTTTATGAGTACGTTCTCTGGTTGAACAGACGGCTCTGTTTTTTTGTCATGCAAAGTAGTGTTTGCTAACACAAGGTGGCGTGCTTCTCTCGTTTTCAGCATTAGAAATGCATCTGGCTGCCGTACTGTCTACCCACCACAGATCAACCACAGTGCCAATGAAATAAAACGTCTTGATTTAACTGTTGGATCATTTTGTTGTGGTATTAATTGCTTCCCAGGTGTGTGTGATTGTAATGACAGTGATCCATTCACTCTGTATTCAGGTTTTATTCAATGATAGTGATGCTGTAACTGGTCCTAGTTACGATTGGACTGAGGGTTAATGGCACCCTATTCCCTTGTGACCAGGGCACCTAGTGTTCTGATTAAAACTAGTGCACTATGTAGAGGGTGCCATTTGGGATGCATACTGACTGTTTGCCAAGGAGACTGTTTGCCAATCCTCTACATTATCATTATCAGCAGACTACTACATTTCCTCAGTGAAAACAATGTACTGAGCAAATGTTAAATTGCCTTTTTTGTCCTCTCGAGTGGCGCAGTGGTCTAAAGCACTGCATCGGCCGTGACCGGGAGACCCATGAGGCGGCCCACAATTGTCCCAGTGTCTTCCTAGTTAGGGGAGGGTTTGGCCGGCTGGAATTTCCTTGTGAAATCACGCTCTAGCAATTCATTGTGGCAGGCCGGGCGCCTGCAAGCTGACTCCGGTCGCCAGCTGTACGGTGTTTCCTCCGACACATTGGTGCGGCTGGCTTCTGGGTAAAGCGAGCAGTGTGTCAAGAAGCAGTGTGGCTTGGCAGGGTCGTATTTCGGAGGACGCATGGCTCTAGACCTTCGACTATCCTGAGTCCGTATGGGAGTTTCAGTGATGGGACAAGACTGTTACTACCAGGTAAAAAGTAAAACTTTTTTAAAATAATAATGGCTTTTTACTAAATTACCATACAACCGACCATGTATTCACCCTGCATACCCAAATTGACAAAGAAACAAACCAAAACAAAGGCAAAGTCTTCTCTTGCTTTGTTGATCTAAAAAAATTGTTTGACTCGATTTGGTATGAGGGTCTGCTATACAAATTGATGGAAAGTTTTTGGGGGAAAACATCACATTATAAAATCCATGTACACAAACAACAAGTGTGTGGTTAAAATTGGCAAAAAACACACATTTCTTTCTACATGGCCATGGAGTGAGACAGGGATGCAGCTTAAGCCCCACCCTCTTCAACATATCAAATCAAATCAAATCAAATGTATTTATATAGCCCTTCGTACATCAGCTGATATCTCAAAGTGCTGTACAGAAACCCAGCCTAAAACCCCAAACAGCAAGCAATGCAGGTGTAGAAGCACGGTGGCTAGGAAAAACTCCCTAGAAAGTCCAAAACCTAGGAAGAAACCTAGAGAGGAACCAGGCTATGTGGGGTGGCCAGTCCTCTTCTGGCTGTGCCGGGTGGAGATTATAACAGAACATGGCCAAGATGTTCAAATGTTCATAAATGACCAGCATGGTCGTATAATAATAAGCCAGAACAGTTGAAACTGGAGCAGCAGCACGGTCAGATGGACTGGGGACAGCAAGGAGTCATCATGTCAGGTAGTCCTGGGGCATGGTCCTAGGGCTCAGGTCCTCCGAGAGAGAGAAAAAAAGAGAGAATTAGAGAGAGCATATGTGGGGTGGCCAGTCCTCTTCTGGCTGTGCCGGTGGAGATTATAACAGAACATGGCCGAGATGTTCAAATGTTCATAAATGATCAGCATGTTCGAATAATAAGAAGGCAGAACAGTTGAAACTGGAGCAGCAGCACGGCCAGGTGGACTGGGGACAGCAAGGAGTCATCATGTCAGGTAATCCTGGGGCATGGTCCTAGGGCTCAGGTCCTCCGAGAGAGAGAAGGAGAGAATTAGAGAACGCACACTTAGATTCACACAGGACACCAAATAGGACAGGAGAAGTACTCCAGATATAACAAACTGACCCTAGCCCCCCGACACATAAACTACTGCAGCATAAATACTGGAGGCTGAGACAGGAGGGGTCAGCAGACACTGTGGACTCATCCGAGGACACCCCCGGACAGGGCCAAACAGGAAGGATATAACCCCACCCACTTTGCCAAAGCACAGCCCCCACACCACTAGAGGGATATCTTCAACCACCAACTTACCATCCTGAGACAGGGCCGAGTATAGCCCACAAAGATCTCCGCCATGGCACAACCCAAGGGGGGGCGCCAACCCAGACAGGATGACCACATCAGTGAATCAACCCACTCAGGTGACGCACCCCTTCCAGGGACGGCATGAGAGAGCCCCAGTAAGCCAGTGACTCAGCCCCTGTAATAGGGTTAGAGGCAGAGAATCCCAGTGGAAAGAGGGGAACCGGCCAGGCAGAGACAGCAAGGGCGGTTCGTTGCTCCAGAGCCTTTCCGTTCACCTTCCCACTCCTGGGCCAGACTACACTCAATCATATGACCCACTGAAGAGATGAGTCTTCAGTAAAGACTTAAAGGTTGAGACCGAGTTTGCGTCTCTGACATGGGTAGGCAGACCGTTCCATAAAAATGGAGCTCTATAGGAGAAAGCCCTGCCTCCAGCTGTTTGCTTAGAAATTCTAGGGACAATTAGGAGGCCTGCGTCTTGTGACCGTAGCATACGTGTAGGAATGTACGGCAGGACCAAATCAGAGAGATAGGTAGGAGCAAGCCCATGTAATGCTTTGTAGGTTAGCAGTAAAACCTTGAAATCAGCCCTTGCTTTGACAGGAAGCCAGTGTAGAGAGGCTAGCACTGGAGTAATATGATCACATTTTTTGGTTCTAGTCAGGATTCTAGGAGCCGTATTTAGCACCAACTGAAGTTGATTTAGTGCTTTATCCGGGTAGCCGGAAAGTAGAGCATTGCAGTAGTCTAACCTAGAAGTGACAAAAGCATGGATTAATTTTTCTGCATCATTTTTGGACAGAAAGTTTCTGATTTTTGCAATGTTACGTAGATGGAAAAAAGCTGTCCTTGAAATGGTCTTGATATGTTCTTCAAAAGAGAGATCAGGGTCCAGAGTAATGCCGAGGTCCTTCACAGTTTTATTTGAGACGACTGTACAACCATTAAGATTAATTGTCAGATTCAACAGAAGATCTCTTTGTTTCTTGGGACCTAGAACAAGCATCTCTGTTTTGTCCGAGTTTAAAAGTAGAAAGTTTGCAGCCATCCACTTCCTTATGTCTGAAACACATGCTTCTAGCAAGGGCAATTTTGGGGCTTCACCATGTTCCATTGAAATGTACAGCTGTGTTTTTTCGAATAACATCCCCAAGAGGTAAAATATATAGTGAAAACAATAGTGGTCCTAAAACGGAACCTTGAGGAACACCGAAATTTACAGTTGATTTGTCAGAGGACAAACCATTCACAGAGACAAACTGATATCTTTCCGACAGATAAGATCTAAACCAGGCCAGAACTTGTCCGTGTAGACCAATTTGGGTTTCCAATCTCTCCAAAAGAATGTGGTGACATATATAAAGTGCATTCGGGAAGAATTCAGACCCCTTGATTTTTTCCACATTTTGTTACATTACAGCCTTATTCTAAAATGTATTAAATTGTTTTTACCCTCACATATCTACACACAATACCCCATATATATGAAATACCACATTTACATAAGTATTCAGACCCTTTACTCAGTACTTTGTTGAAGCATCTTTGGTAGCGATTACAGCCTCAAGTCTTCTTGTGCAGGATGCTACAAGCTTGGCACACACCTGTTTTGGGGGAGTTTCTCCCATTTTTCTCTGCAGATCCTCTCAAGCTCTGTCAGGTTGGATCGGGAGTGTCGCTACACAGCTATTTTCAAGGTTCAAGTCCGGGCTCTGGCTGGGCCACTCAAGGACATTCAGAGACTTTTCCCGAAGCCACTCCTGCGTTGTCTTGGCTGTGTGTCTTGGCTGTTGTTATCCTGTTGGAAGGTGAACCGTCACCCCAGTCTGACGTCCTGAGTGCTCTGGAGTAGGTTTTCAGCAAGGATCTCTCTGTACCTTGCTCTGTTCATCTTTCCCTCGATCCTGACTAGTCTCCCCGTCCCTGCCGCTGAAAACATCCCCACAGCATGATTCTGCCGTCACCATGCTTCACCGTATGGATGGTGCCAGGTTTCCTCCAGACATGATTCTTGGCATTCAGGCCAAAGAGTTCAATCTTGGTTTCATCAGACCAGAGAATCTTGTTTCTCATGGTCTGAGAGTCTTTAGGTGCCTTTTGGCAAACTCCAGGTGGACTGTCATGTGCCTTTCACTGAGGAGTGGCTTCTGTCTGACCACTCTACCATAAAGGCCTGGTTGGTGGAGTGCTGCAGAGATGATTGTCCTTCTGGAAGATTCTCCCAACGCTGCAGAGGAACTCTGGAACTCTGGTCACCTCCCTGACCAAGGCCCTTCTCCCCTGATTGCTCAGTTTGGCCGGGTGGCCAGCTCTAGGAAGAGTCTTAGTGGTTCCAAACTTCTTCCATTTAAGAATGATGGAGGTCACTGTGTTCTTGGGGAATGTTTCGGTGCCCTTCTCCAGATCTGTGCCTCGACACAATCCTATCTCGGAGCTCTACAATTCCTTCAACCTCATGGCTTGGTTTTTGCTCTGACATGCACTGTCAACTGTGGTATCTTATATAGGAAGGTGTGTGCCTTTCCAAATCATCTCCAATCAATTGTGTTTACCACAGGTGGACTCCAAGTTGTAGAAACATCTCAAGGATGATCAGTGGAAACAGGATGCACCTGAGCTCAATTTCGAGTTTCATAGCAAAGGGTCTGAATACTTATGTAAATAAGGTTTTTCTTTTTAAAACCTATTTTCGCTTTGTCATTATGAGGTATTGTGTGATGATTGATAAAGGGAAAAAATTATTGTATCCATTTTAGAACAAGGCTGTAACGAAACAAAATGTGGAAAAAGGGAAGGGGTCTGAATACTTTCCGAATGCAGTGTATATCAACGAATTGGCGAGGGCACTAGAACAGTCTGCAGCACCCGGCCTCACCCTACTAGAATCTGAAGTCAAATGTCTACTGTTTGCTGATGATCTGGTGCTTCTGTCCCCAACCAAGGAGGGCTTACAGCTGCACCTAGATCTTCTGCACAGATTCTGTCAGACCTGGGCCCTGGCAGTAAATCTCAGTAAGACCAAAATAATGGTGTTCCAAAAAAGATCCAGTTGCCAGGACCACAAATACAAATTCCATCTTGACACTGTTGCCCTATACAAACAAAAACGTATACATACCTTGGCCTAAACATCAGCACCACAGGTAACTTCCACAAAGCTGTGAATGATCTGAGAGACAAGGCAAGAAGGGCCTTCTATTCCATCAAAATTCCATCAACTAGGCAAGTCAGTTAAGAACAAATTCTTATTTTCAATGACAGCCTAGGAACAGTGGGTCAACTGCCTTGTTCAGGGGCAGAACGACAGATTGTTACCTTGTCAGTTACAAGTCCAATGCTCTAACCACTAGGCTACCTGTTGCCCCATCATGAGAAAACAAAAAGTTAATCTCTTCACACATTGGAAAGAATTAACCAAAAAAATAATGCTATTTGGCCCTAAACAGAGAGTACACAGTGACAGAATACCTGACCACTGTGACTGACCCAAGCTTAAGGAAAGCTTTGACTATGTACAGACTCAGTGAGCATAGCCTTGCTATTGAGAAAGGCCTCTGTAGGCAGACCTGGCACTCAAGAGAAGATAGGATATGTACACTGCCCACAAAATGAGGTGGAAACTGAGCTGCACTTCTTAACCTGCCAAATTAATGACCATATTAGAGACACATATTTCCCTCAGATTACACAGACCTACAAAGAATTTGAAAACAAACACAATTTTGATAAACTCCCAATACTGTGGGAGTACCACAGTGTGCATCACAGCAGCAAGATTTGTGACCTGTTGCCACAAGAACAGGGCAGCCAGTGAAGAACAAACACCATTGTAAATACAACCCATATTTATGTTTATTTATTTTCTCTTATGTACTTTAACTATTTGCACATAATATGACATTTGAAATGTCTTTATTCTTATGGAACTTTTTTGAGTGTTACGCTTACTGTTCATTTTGTATTGTTTATTTCACTTTGGTTTATTATCTATTTCACTTGCTTTGGCAAGACTCTATTGCCTGACCAGGGGACTGGACAAACTGTTATTTTTTATTCTAGTTGCTATGGGGTTGTTGTGTAATGCATGATGTAAAAAGGTCACCCTATAGTGTGGACCCTGTCTTACTGGATACAGTGGTGTGCTGGGATTCATTGAATCACTAATTAACTCAGAGCTGTGCACTGGCAGTCAATTGCCACCAAGGGGAGACATTACTCCAAGGCTGGAGCTGCTTTGAAAGACGTGCTAGACATTTCCTTTTAGTCAATCATTTTGTATTCAGATTTTATTTTGGTTTGCCTTGGATTTTGATGTTTATTTCTTCAGATATTTCTGTGAAAGCAATATTTTTGTGACAACTGTTTATATTTCATTATTATTATTTGTAAATGAACATGAATGCTGTTGAGTACCCTTTTCATGAGACCTGTCGATGTAGTACACTATGCCTTTTCATGAATTAATCTATAGAATCCGTACAATGTACTGCTTATTTTCAATGAAACAGTTATAATCCCAAAGTTTCACAGCAAAATAATTATGAATAATTATGAATTCAAAAGGATAAAATCTTTCCCAGCAGCCAGCATTATTGTAGAGGCATAATGTAGTGATGAATTACATACCTGTTCTGATTCCATCTCTCCCCCGCCCTTCCTCTCCTCCTCCCCTCCTCCCCGACTACCCTTCTCTCCTCCTTCCTACCTCCCTCTTCCCCAACTCCCTTCCTCTCCTCCTTCCCACCTCTCCTCACCCCAACTCCCTTCCTCTCCTCCTGACAAACTACCCTCCTCTTCTCCTCCCCACCTCCCCTCGTCTCAACAGTAAGCAACAAAATAAATACGTACAGAAAATTAAGACATTAAAGACATGGGAGCTCATCAAGAGGATTTGGGTTCTCTAAAAGGGATTTAGCCAGCTTCGGCCTGACAGAAGCACATGTTGTGGTAAGATAGTGGGCTCACAACAAAGGTGGCCTTGAGCCGAGCTGAGCAGTGCCAGCTCCCTGGCAGGGCCGCGGCACCCTCCTGCCTTGGCACTGTCGCCCTGCATTAGTCACACCCCAGGAGAGGGGCCCGAGCCGGCTCTCCACGCTGCTCCACGGAGCCAGAAAGGCCCATGGCTGCTACTGCCACCGTCTACAATGCAGCTCTATAGCTCACAGCAGACATCCCACCTATACAAGTGATATGGAAAGAATATACAGAAGACACTAGGCCCCAGTCTTCAGTCTATCGCCACACTGAAAGTATAGGACGGTGGTATTTCAATTAAAAAAAGCATTAAACGATTATGCTATTGTAGTGATGGTTAGACTGATCTTGTTAGCTTGGGGAATGGTCACCTTAATCTTTGCCAACCAGCTTTACAAGAATTAAGCTGTATGTATGAGAAACAGCTTACTGCACTTTAGTCAGTTATTCAGGAACAAGTGGGAACTACTATTTATAGAATAATTCATTGTATTATTTTACATAGGTAGCTGTTGTTTTTTTCTCTCTCACGGATCTACAACCATCTTTTACCAGTGTGTCTTTCACTATGGTTAGCGGAGTGCAGGCCAACAATTTCTCTCTACTCTCTCATCTATCCCATCTGGGCCCGTTACAGTTGCTAAAGGCTCTCTCTTTCCCTCTCCTCCATAATGAACAACTGTCATTTACCAATAGCCTCTGAATCCTCCCTTTAGTTCATTTTATCAAAGTCATCTGTCAAATACACCACCATGCCGTGGTGGGCCGTGGTTGGGGAGCTATGCTGTGGAGAGGTGGGAGGGATGGTATGCTGTGGAGGTGAGAGGTGGTAGGGGAGCTATGCTGTGGAGAGATGGGAGGGATGGTATGCTGTGGAGGTGAGAGGTGGGAGGGGAGCTACGCTGTGGAGAGGTGGGAGGGGTGGTATGCTGTGGAGAGGTGGGAGGGATGGTATGCTGTGGAGGTGAGAGGTGGTAGGGGAGCTATGCTGTGGAGAGGTGGGAGGGATGGTATGCTGTGGAGGTGAGAGATGGGAGGGAGCTACGCTGTGGAGAGGTGGGAGGGTGGTATGCTGTGGAGGTGAGAGGTGGCAGGGGAGCTATGCTGTGGAGAGGTGGGAGGGATGGTATGCTGTGGAGAGGTGGGAGGGATGGTATGCTGTGGAGAGGTGGGAGGGATGGTATGCTGTAGAGAGGTGGGAGGGATGGTATGCTGTGGAGGTGAGAGGTGGGAGGGAGCTACGCTGTGGAGAGGTGGGAGGGATGGTATGCTGTGGAGGTGAGAGGTGGGAGGGGAGCTACGCTGTGGAGAGGTGGGAGGGGTGGTATGCTGTGGAGAGGTGGGAGGGATGGTATGCTGTGGAGGTGAGAGGTGGTAGGGGAGCTATGCTGTGGAGAGGTGGGAGGGATGGTATGCTGTGGAGGTGAGAGGTGGTAGGGGAGCTATGCTGTGGAGAGGTGGGAGGGATGGTATGCTGTGGAGGTGAGAGGTGACAGGGGAGCTGTGCTGTGGAGAGCTGGGAGGGATGGTATGCTGTGGAGAGGTGGGAGGGATGGTATGCTGTGGAGAGGTGGGAGGGATGGTATGCTGTAGAGAGGTGGGAGGGATGGTATGCTGTGGAGGTGAGAGGTGGGAGGGGAGCTACGCTGTGGAGAGGTGGGAGGGATGGTATACTGTGGAGGTGAGAGGTGGGAGGGGAGCTATGCTGTGGAGAGGTGGGAGTGATGGTATGCTGTGGAGAGGTGGGAGGGATGGTATGCTGTGGAGGTGAGAGGTGGGAGGAGCTACGCTGTGGAGAGGTGGGAGGGGAGCTATACTGTGGAGAGGTGGGAGGGATGGTATGCTGTGGAGGTGAGAGGTGGGAGGGATGGTATGCTGTGAAGGTGAGAGGTGGGAGGGATGGTATGCTGTGGAGGTGAGAGGTGAGAGGGATGGTATGCTGTGGAAGTGGGAGGTGGGAGGGATGGTATGCTGTGGAGGTGGGAGGGATGGTATGCTGTAGAGGTGGGAGGGATGGTATGCTGTGGAGGTGAGAGGTGGGAGGATGGTATGCTGTGGAGGTGGGAGGGATGGTATGCTGTGGAAGTGAGAGGTGAGAGGGATGGTATGCTGTGCAGGTGAGAGGTGGGAGGGATGGTATGCTGTGGAGGTGAGAGGTGAGAGGGATGGTATGCTGTGAAGGTGAGAGGTGAGAGGATGGTATGCTGTGGAGGTGAGAGATGGGAGGGATGGTATGCTGTGGAGGTGAGAGGTGGGAGGGATGTTATGCTGTGGAGGTGAGAGGTGAGAGGGATGGTATGCTGTGGAGGTGAGAGGGATGGTATGCTGTAGAGAGGTGGGAGGGATGGTATGCTGTGGAGAGGTGGGAGGGATGGTATACTGTGGAGGTGAGAGGTGGGAGGGGAGCTATGCTGTGGAGAGGTGGGAGGGATGGTATGCTGTGGAGAGGTGGGAGGGATGGAATGCTGTGAAGGTGAGAGGTGGGAGGGAGCTACGCTGTGGAGAGGTGGGAGGAGCTATACTGTGGAGAGGTGGGAGGGATGGTATGCTGTGAAGGTGAGAGGTGGGAGGATGGTATGCTGTGGAGGTGAGAGGTGAGAGGGATGGTATGCTGTGGAGGTGAGAGGTGAGAGGGATGGTATGCTGTGGAGGTGGGAGGGATGGTATGCTGTGGAGGTGGGAGGGATGGTATGCTGTAGAGGTGAGAGGTGAGAGGGATGGTATGCTGTGGAGGTGAGAGGTGAGAGGGATGGTATGCTGTGGAGGTGGGATGGATGGTATGCCTTGGAAGTGAGAGGTGAGAGGGATGGTATGCTGTGCAGGTGAGAGGTGGGAGGGATGGTATGCTGTGAAGGTGAGAGGTGAGAGGGATGGTATGCTGTGGAGAGGTGGGAGGGATGGTATGCTGTGGAGGTGAGAGGTGGGAGGGGAGCTACGCTGTGGAGAGGTGGGAGGAGAGCTATACTGTGGAGAGGTGGGAGGGGTGGTATACTGTGGAGGTGAGAGGTGGGAGGGGAGCATTGCTGTGGAGAGGTGGGAGTGATGGTATGTGGTGGAGAGGTGGGAGGGATGGTATGCTGTGGAGGTGAGAGGTGGGAGGGGAGCTACGCTGTGGAGAGGTGGGAGGGTGGTATGCTGTGGAGGTGAGAGGTGGCAGGGGATCTATGCTGTGGAGAGGTGGGAGGGTGGTATGCTGTGGAGAGGTGGGAGGGATGGTATGCTGTGGAGAGGTGGGAGGGATGGTATGCTGTAGAGAGGTGGGAGGGATGGTATGCTGTGGAGAGGTGGGAGGGATGGTATGCTGTAGAGAGGTGGGAGGGATGGTATGCCTTGGAAGTGAGAGGTGAGAGGGATGGTATGCTGTGCAGGTGAGAGGTGGGAGGGATGGTATGCTGTGGAGGTGAGAGGTGAGAGGGATGGTATGCTGTGAAGGTGAGAGGTGGGAGGGATGGTATGCTGTAGAGGTGAGAGGTGGGAGGGATGGTATGCTGTGGAGGTGAGAGGTGAGAGGATGGCATGCTGTGGAGGTGAGAGGTGGGAGGATGCTATGCTGTGGAGGTGAGAGGTGAGAGGGATGGTATGCTGTGGAGGTGAGAGGTGGCAGGGGAGCTATGCTGTGGAGAGCTGGGAGGGATGGTATGCTGTGGAGAGGTGGGAGGGATGGTATGCTGTGGAGAGGTGGGAGGGATGGTATGCTGTGGAGGTGAGAGGTGGGAGGGAGCTACGCTGTGGAGAGGTGGGAGGGATGGTATACTGTGGAGGTGAGAGGTGAGAGGGGAGCTGTACTGTGGAGAGGTGGGAGGGATGGTATGCTGTGGAGGTGAGAGGTGGGAGGGAGCTACGCTGTGGAGAGGTGGGAGGATGGTATACTGTGGAGGTGAGAGGTGGGAGGGAGCTATGCTGTGGAGTGGTGGGAGTGATGGTATGCTGTGGAGAGGTGGGAGGGATGGTATGCTGTGGAGGTGAGAGGTGGGAGGGAGCTACGCTGTGGAGAGGTGGGAGGGAGCTATACTGTGGAGAGGTGGGAGGGATGGTATGCTGTGGAGGTGAGAGGTGGGAGGGATGGTATGCTGTGGAGGTGGGAGGGATGGTATGCTGTGGAAGTGAGAGGTGAGAGGGATGGTATGCTGTGCAGGTGAGAGGTGGGAGGGATGGTATGCTGTGGAGGTGAGAGGTGAGAGGATGGTATGCTGTGAAGGTGAGAGGTGAGAGGGATGGTATGCTGTGGAGGTGAGAGGTGGGAGGGATGGTATGCTGTGGAGGTGAGAGGTGGGAGGGATGTTATGCTGTGGAGGTGAGAGGTGAGAGGGATGGTATGCTGTGGAGGTGAGAGGGATGGTATGCTGTAGAGAGGTGGGAGGGATGGTATGCTGTGGAGAGGTGGAAGGGATGGTATGCTGTGGAGAGGTGGGAGGGATGGTATACTATGGAGGTGAGAGGTGGGAGGGGAGCTACGCTGTGGAGAGGTGGGAGGGATGGTATGCTGTGGAGAGGTGGGAGGGATGGAATGCTGTGAAGGTGAGAGGTGGGAGGGGAGCTACGCTGTGGAGAGGTGGGAGGGAGCTATACTGTGGAGAGGTGGGAGGGATGGTATGCTGTGAAGGTGAGAGGTGGGAGGGATGGTATGCTGTGGAGGTGAGAGGTGAGAGGGATGGTATGCTGTGGAGGTGGGAGGGATGGTATGCTGTGGAGGTGGGAGGGATGGTATGCTGTAGAGGTGAGAGGTGAGAGGGATGGTATGCTGTGGAGGTGAGAGGTGAGAGGGATGGTATGCTGTGGAGGTGGGAGGGATGGTATGCCTTGGAAGTGAGAGGTGAGAGGATGGTATGCTGTGCAGGTGAGAGGTGGGAGGATGGTATGCTGTGGAGGTGAGAGGTGAGAGGGATGGTATGCTGTGAAGGTGAGAGGTGAGAGGATGGTATGCTGTGGAGGTGAGAGGTGGGAGGGATGGTATGCTGTAGAGGTGAAAGATGGGAGGATGGTATGCTGTGGAGGTGAGAGGATGGCATGCTGTGGAGGTGAGAGGTGGGAGGGATGGTATGCTGTGGAGGTGAGAGGGATGGTATGCTGTGGAGGTGAGAGGTGGGAGGGATGGTATGCTGTGGAGGTGAGAGGTGAGAGGATGGTATGCTGTGGAGGTGAGAGGTGGCAGGGGAGCTATGCTGTGGAGAGCTGGGAGGGATGGTATGCTGTGGAGAGGTGGGAGGGATGGTATGCTGTGGAGAGGTGGGAGGGATGGTATGCTGTGGAGGTGAGAGGTGGGAGGGAGCTACGCTGTGGAGAGGTGGGAGGGATGGTATACTGTGGAGGTGAGAGGTGAGAGGGGAGCTATGCTGTGGAGAGGTGGGAGGGATGGTGTGCTGTGGAGAGGTGGGAGGATGGTATGCTGTGGAGGTGAGAGGCGGGAGGAGCTACGCTGTGGAGAGGTGGGAGGGATGGTATGCTGTTAAGCTGAGAGGTGGGAGGATGGTATGTTGTGGAGGTGAGAGGTGAGAGGGATGGTATGCTGTGGAGGTGAGAGGTGAGAGGGATGGTATGCTGTGGAGGTGGGAGGGATGGTATGCTGTAGAGGTGAGAGGTGAGAGGGATGGTATGCTGTAGAGGTGAGAGGTGGGAGGGATGGTATGCTGTGAAGGTGAGAGGTGGGAGGGATGGTATGCTGTGGAGGTGAGAGGTTGGAGGGATGGTATGCTGTGGAGGTGAGAGGTGAGAGGGATGGTATGCTGTGGAGGTGAGAGGTGGGAGGGATGGTATGCTGTGGAGGTGAGAGGTGAGAGGGATGGTATGCTGTGGAGGTGAGAGGTGGCAGGGGAGCTATGCTGTGGAGAGCTGGGAGGGATGGTATGCTGTGGAGAGGTGGGAGGGATGGTATGCTGTGGAGAGGTGGGAGGGATGGTATGCTGTAGAGAGTTGGGAGGGATGGTATGCTGTGGAGAGGTGGGAGGGATGGTATGCTGTGGAGAGGTGGGAGGATGGTATGCTGTGGAGGTGAGAGGTGGGAGGGATGGTATGCTGTGGAGGTGAGAGGTGAGAGGGATGGCATGCTGTGGAGGTGAGAGGTGGGAGGATGCTATGCTGTGGAGGTGAGAGGTGAGAGGATGGTATGCTGTGGAGTTGAGAGGTGGGAGGATGGTATGCTGTGGAGGTGAGAGGTGAGAGGATGGTATGCTGTGGAGGTGAGAGGTGGCAGGGGAGCTATGCTGTGGAGAGCTGGGAGGATGGTATGCTGTGGAGAGGTGGGAGGGATGGTATGCTGTGGAGAGGTGGGAGGGATGGTATGCTGTGGAGGTGAGAGGTGGGAGGGAGCTACGCTGTGGAGAGGTGGGAGGGATGGTATACTGTGGAGGTGAGAGGTGAGAGGGAGCTGTACTGTGGAGAGGTGGGAGGGATTGTATGCTGTGGAGGTGAGAGGTGGGAGGGCTACGCTGTGGAGAGGTGGGAGGGATGGTATACTGTGGAGGTGAGAGGTGGGAGGGGAGCTATGCTGTGGAGAGGTGGGAGTGATGGTATGCTGTGGAGAGGTGGGAGGGATGGTATGCTGTGGAGGTGAGAGGTGGGAGGGAGCTACGCTGTGGAGAGGTGGGAGGGGAGCTATACTGTGGAGAGGTGGGAGGATGGTATGCTGTGGAGGTGAGAGGTGGGAGGGATGGTATGCTGTGGAGGTGGGAGGGATGGTATGCTGTGGAAGTGAGAGGTGAGAGGGATGGTATGCTGTGCAGGTGAGAGGTGGGAGGATGGTATGCTGTGGAGGTGAGAGGTGAGAGGATGGTATGCTGTGAAGGTGAGAGGTGAGAGGATGGTATGCTGTGGAGGTGAGAGGTGGGAGGGATGGTATGCTGTGGAGGTGAGAGGTGGGAGGGATGTTATGCTGTGGAGGTGAGAGGTGAGAGGGATGGTATGCTGTGGAGGTGAGAGGGATGGTATGCTGTAGAGAGGTGGGAGGGATGGTATGCTGTGGAGAGGTGGAAGGGATGGTATGCTGTGGAGAGGTGGGAGGGATGGTATACTGTGGAGGTGAGAGGTGGGAGGGAGCTACGCTGTGGAGAGGTGGGAGGGATGGTATGCTGTGGAGAGGTGGGAGGATGGAATGCTGTGAAGGTGAGAGGTGGGAGGAGCTACGCTGTGGAGAGGTGGGAGGGAGCTATACTGTGGAGAGGTGGGAGGGATGGTATGCTGTGAAGGTGAGAGGTGGGAGGGATGGTATGCTGTGGAGGTGAGAGGTGAGAGGATGGTATGCTGTGGAGGTGGGAGGGATGGTATGCTGTGGAGGTGGGAGGGATGGTATGCTGTAGAGGTGAGAGGTGAGAGGGATGGTATGCTGTGGAGGTGAGAGGTGAGAGGGATGGTATGCTGTGGAGGTGGGAGGGATGGTATGCCTTGGAAGTGAGAGGTGAGAGGGATGGTATGCTGTGCAGGTGAGAGGTGGGAGGATGGTATGCTGTGGAGGTGAGAGGTGAGAGGATGGTATGCTGTGAAGGTGAGAGGTGAGAGGGATGGTATGCTGTGGAGGTGAGAGGTGGGAGGGATGGTATGCTGTAGAGGTGAGAGATGGGAGGGATGGTATGCTGTGGAGGAGTGAGAGGATGGCATGCTGTGGAGGTGAGAGGTGGGAGGATGGTATGCTGTGGAGGTGAGAGGGATGGTATGCTGTGGAGGTGAGAGGTGGGAGGGATGGTATGCTGTGGAGGTGAGAGGTGAGAGGGATGGTATGCTGTGGAGGTGAGAGGTGGCAGGGGAGCTATGCTGTGGAGAGCTGGGAGGATGGTATGCTGTGGAGAGGTGGGAGGGATGGTATGCTGTGGAGAGGTGGGAGGGATGGTATGCTGTGGAGGTGAGAGGTGGGAGGAGCTACGCTGTGGAGAGGTGGGAGGGATGGTATACTGTGGAGGTGAGAGGTGAGAGGGGAGCTATGCTGTGGAGAGGTGGGAGGGATGGTGTGCTGTGGAGAGGTGGGAGGGATGGTATGCTGTGGAGGTGAGAGGCGGGAGGGAGCTACGCTGTGGAGAGGTGGGAGGATGGTATGCTGTTAAGCTGAGAGGTGGGAGGGTGGTATGTTGTGGAGGTGAGAGAGTGAGAGGGATGGTATGCTGTGGAGGTGAGAGGTGAGAGGATGGTATGCTGTGGAGGTGGGAGGGATGGTATGCTGTAGAGGTGAGAGGTGAGAGGGATGGTATGCTGTGAAGGTGAGAGGTGAGAGGATGGTATGCTGTGAAGGTGAGAGGTGGGAGGGATGGTATGCTGTGGAGGTGAGAGGTTGGAGGGATGGTATGCTGTGGAGGTGAGAGGTGAGAGGATGGTATGCTGTGGAGGTGAGAGGTGGGAGGGATGGTATGCTGTGGAGGTGAGAGGTGAGAGGATGGTATGCTGTGGAGGTGAGAGGTGGCAGGAGCTATGCTGTGGAGAGCTGGGAGGGATGGTATGCTGTGGAGAGGTGGGAGGGATGGTATGCTGTGGAGAGGTGGGAGGGATGGTATGCTGTAGAGAGTTGGGAGGATGGTATGCTGTGGAGAGGTGGGAGGATGGTATGCTGTGGAGAGGTGGGAGGGATGGTATGCTGTGGAGGTGAGAGGTGAGAGGGGGAGCTACGCTGTGGAGAGTTGGGAGGGATGGTATACTGTGGAGGTGAGAGGTGAGAGGGGAGCTATGCTGTGGAGAGGTGGGAGGGATGGTATGCTGTGGAGGTGAGAGTTGGGAAGGGAGCTACGCTGTGGAGAGGTGGGAGGGATGGTATGCTGTGAAGGTGAGAGGTGGGAGGGATGGTATGCTGTGGAGGTGAGAGGTGAGAGGGATGGTATGCTGTGGAGGTGGGAGGGATGGTGTGCTGTGGAGGTGAGAGGTGGGAGGGATGGTATGCTGTGGAGAGGTGGGAGGGATGGTATGCTGTGGAGAGGTGGGAGGGATGGTATGCTGTAGAGAGTTGGGAGGGATGGTATGCTGTGGAGAGATGGGAGGGATGGTATGCTGTGGAGAGGTGGGAGGGATGGTATGCTGTGGAGAGGTGGGAGGGATGGTATGCTGTGGAGGTGAGAGGTGAGAGGGGAGCTACGCTGTGGAGAGTTGGGAGGGATGGTATACTGTGGAGGTGAGAGGTGAGAGGGGAGCTATGCTGTGGAGAGGTGGGAGGGATGGTATGCTGTGGAGGTGAGAGTTGGGAAGGGAGCTACGCTGTGGAGAGGTGGGAGGGATGGTATGCTGTGAAGGTGAGAGGTGGGAGGATGGTATGCTGTGGAGGTGAGAGGTGAGAGGATGGTATGCTGTGGAGGTGGGAGGGATGGTGTGCTGTGGAGGTGAGAGGTGGGAGGGATGGTATGCTGTGGAGGTGAGAGGATGGTATGCTGTGGAGGTGAGAGGTGAGAGGGATGTATGCTGTGGAAGTGAGAGGTGAGAGGATGGTATGCTGTGCAGGTGAGAGTGGGAGGGATGGTATGCTGTGGAGGTGAGAGGTGGGAGGGATGGTATGCTGTGGAGGTGAGAGGTGAGAGGGATGGTATGCTGTGGAGGTGAGAGGTGAGAGGGATGGTATGCTGTGGAGGTGAGAGGTGGGAGGGATGGTATGCTGTGGAGGTCAGAGGTGGGAGGGATGGAATGCTGTGGAGGTGAGAGGTGAGAGGGATGGTATGCTGTGGAGGTGAGAGGTGGGAGGGATGGTATGCTGTGGAGGTGAGAGGTGAGAGGGATGGTATGCTGTGAAGGTGAGAGGTGGGAGGGATGGTACCATCTCCACATCCAGCTGTGTGTGCAGATCTCCTGTTTTTATTTTAAATTTGGGAACAGCTGTCAGGTGTCTTATGGTGTGTGTGTGTGTGTGTGTGTGTGTGTGTGTGTGTGTGTGTGTGTGTGTGTGTGTGTGTGTGTGTGTGTGTGTGTGTGTGTGTGTGTGTGTGTGTGTGTGTGTGTGTGTGTGTGTGCCTGCATGCACGCACCTCGTGTGTCTAGCCTATCAGAGCTCTCTGTGGGGCGAAGCCAATGCATCAGCTGCATGCACACAGACACATAAATAAACACACACACCCACAAAGCCCCTTAACTACAGTGGGTCCTGTGAGCGAGGAGAAAAACAGTAAGATGGCGCTGACAGACATGGTAGCTCTCCTTCTAGCTCCTAAGCAACTTTGCAGTATTTCGTTTTTGTGTGTGTTATTTCTGACACTATTAGCCCAGGACATCTTTTATAATGTAATGCAGCGCCACTTTCTGAGTTGAACCCTATATGTCTGGGTGTCAATATCACAACACACGGTTGGACTCCACAATATTGGCACTACAGTACTTTTCGCGTGAACCAAATGGCAGCAAACATTTTCAGACAGACGCTGTGCCACGCCTGATTTTGTCCCAATAGGGAAGCCTCTATCATCCTTCATATGATAATGGTGTGAATTGTGGGGGATGTTTTTTGGACAACATCACCAAGCCCTGGTGTAGTGAGGAGAGAAGGTCACATTACCAAGCCCTGGTGTAGTGAGGAGAGAAGGTCACATCACCAAGACCTGGTGTAGTGAGGAGAGAAAGTCACATCACCCAGCCCTAGTGTAGTGAGGAGGGAAGGTTACATCACCAAGCCCTAGTGTAGTGAGGAGAGAAGGTCACATCACCAAGCCCTAGTGTAGTGAGGAGAGAAGGTCACATCACCAAGCCCTAGTGTAGTGAGGAGAGAAGGTCACATCACCAAGCCCTAGTGTAGTGAGGAGAGAAGGCTACATCACCAAACCCTAGTGTAGTGAGGAGAGAAGGTCACATCACCAAGTCCTAGTGTAGTGAG
Source organism: Oncorhynchus tshawytscha (assembly GCF_018296145.1). Classification (NCBI taxonomy): domain Eukaryota; kingdom Metazoa; phylum Chordata; class Actinopteri; order Salmoniformes; family Salmonidae; genus Oncorhynchus; species Oncorhynchus tshawytscha. The sequence goes on along the minus strand of NC_056434.1, from coordinate 13,705,290 downwards.
GAGATAAGGTCGCATCACTCAGCCCCTAGTGTAGTGAGGAGAGAAGGTCACATCACCAAGCCCTAGTGTAGTGAGGAGAGAAGGTCACATCACCAAGCCCTAGTGTAGTGAGGAGAGAAGATCACAATCCAAGCCCTAGTGTAGTGAGGAGAGAAGGTCACATTCCAAGCCCTAGTGTCATGAGGAGAGAAGGTCACATCACCAAGCCCTAGTGTAATGAGGAGAGAAATTCACATCACCAAGCCCTAGTTTTGTGAGGAGAGAAGATCACAATCCAAGCCCTAGTGTAGTGAGGAGAGAAGGTCACATTCCAAGCCCTAGTGTCATGAGGAGAGAAGGTCACATCACCAAGCCCTAGTGTAGTGAGTAGAGAAGGTCACATCACCAAGCCCTAGTGTCGTGAGGAGAGAAGGTCACATCACCAACCCCTAGTGTTGTGAGGAGAGAAAATCACATCACCAAGCCCTAGTGTAATGAGGAGAGAAGTTCACATCACCAAGCCCTAGTTTTGTGAGGAGAGAAGGTCACATCACCAAGCCCTAGTGTAGTGAGGAGAGGTCACATCACCAAGCCCTGGTATTGTGGGGAGAGAAGGTCACATCACCAAACCCTAGTGTAGTGAGGAGAGAAGGTCACATCACCAAGCCCAGGTGTTGTGAGGAGGGAAGGTCACATCACTAAGCCCTGGTGTCATGAGGAGAGAAGGTCACATCATCAAGCCCTAGTGTAGTGGGGAGAAAAGGTCACATCACCAAGCCCTAGTGTCGTGAGGAGAGAAGATCACATCACCAAGCCCTAGTGTAGTGGGGAGAGAAGGTCACATCACCAAGCCCTAGTGTCGTGAGGAGAGACGGTCACATCACCAAGCCCTAGTGTAGTGAGGAGAGAAGGTCACATCACCAAGCCCTAGTGTAGTGAGGAGAGAAGGTCACATCACCAAGCCCTAGTGTAGTGAGGGGAGAAGGTCACATCAGCAAGCCCTGGTGTTGTGAGGAGAGAAAGTCACATCACCAAGCCCTAGTGTTGTGAGGAGAGAAAATCACATCACCAAGCCCTAGTGTAATGAGGAGAGAAGTTCACATCACCAAGCCCTGGTGTTGTGAGGCGAGAAGTTCACATCACCAACCCCTAGTGTTGTGAGGAGAGAAAATCACATCACCAAGCCCTAGTGTAATGAGGAGAGAAGTTCACATCACCAAGCCCTAGTTTTGTGAGGAGAGAAGGTCACATCACCAAGCCCTAGTGTAGTGAGGAGAGAAGGTCACAATCCAAGCCCTAGTGTAGTGAGGAGAGAAGGTCACATTCCAAGCCCTAGTGTCATGAGGAGAGAAGGTCACATCACCAAGCCCTAGTGTAGTGATGAGAGAAGATCACAATCCAAGCCCTAGTGTAGTGAGGAGAGGTCACATCACCAAGCCCTGGTATTGTGGGGAGAGAAGGTCACATCACCAAGCCCTAGTGTAGTAAGGAGAGAAGGTCCCATCACCAAGCCCAGGTGTTGTGAGGAGGGAAAGTCACATCACTAAGCCCTGGTGTCGTGAGGAGAGAAGTTCACATCACCAAGCCCTGGTGTCGTGAGGAGAGAAGGTCACATCACCAAGCCCTAGTGTAGTGAGGAGAGGTCACGTCTACAAGCCCTGGTGTTGTGAGGAGAGAAGGTCACCTCACCAAGTCCTGATGTAGTGAGGAGAGAAGGTCATATAACCAAGGCCTAGTGTAGTGAGGAGAGAAGGTCACATCACCAAGCACTAGTGTAGTGAGGAGAGAAGGTCACATCACCAAGCCCTAGTGTAGTGAGGAGAGAAGGTCACATCACCAAGCCCTAGTGTCATGAGGAGAGAAGGTCACATTCATGCTATGTTGCTGCAGGCAGCTACTTCCAGGCCTGTCTGTCTAGTAGACAGCAGGAGTCAGGGGGAAGGGGGGGATCTGCGTTAGCTAGACCCAGCATATGCCTGGCCATGCTAACAGCTTGCGTACGTTAGAAACTCGCCCGCAGGCCTCTTTTAAAGACTAAATAATGTTGGGCTCCTTGTCAGGTTGGGCCCCACCAAAACATGGTATGCGTGGGCAATCTGTTGGAGGGAGGCATAAGAAGTGTGGGTGTGGAGGGGGGTAAAGAAAGAAATGAATGTACTTCATGTTCACCGACTGTCCTCCACATACCACTATTTTCGGACCTCTCCATGTTTGTATTGTTCCAGAGAGGGATTCTGAGGGAGAAATCTGAGCGGTTGTATATTTACTCATGGCTGAGCCGCACTTGGATCCGTTTTGACACGTCCCTCCCAGTGTATGACGTATCAGTGGGAGTCTGCCTGGCTGCTGACGTGGCGACTACTACAGTCCGGTCCAGAACAGCTGCAGGTCTCGCCACCTTGACACGTCCTATAACCTCCATTATGATGACAATCACTGTCTGTAGGTGGAGGTGCTGAGGCTTCTGCAGTGTATCACAGAGGCCTAGGGGTGAGGTAGATGACCTAGTGGTTTTGGATTGTAGATCTCAGTTATATTGAGGTATGAGGTAGTGGTTTTGGATAGTTATATTGAGGTATGAGGTAGTATTTTTGGATTGTAAGACGCCTCATGGTTCTACTGAGGTAATGGGTTTGGCATGTTTCAGATAGCCTTCGTCATGAAGGATGTAGTTCTTGTCAATGTTGTTTCTTTGCTGTGCTGGGTTGAGAGAGGGGCAAGTTGGTGGCAGGCAGGTGGCAGCGGCTGGCTGTTACTACCTCACTCTGTCACAGTAGCAGCTGCAGAGGGAAATGGCCACAGTGTGTGTGTGGAGCTACAGTATCTGTTTAAAGAGGACCAGCTCATTAAAGCCATTGCCAGATAAAGCACTCCTGCGTGTGTGTGTGTGTGTGTGTGTGTGTGTGTGTGTGTGTGTGTGTGTGTGTGTGTGTGTGTGTGTGTGTGTGTGTGAGAGAGAGAGAGAGAGAGAGAGAGAGAGAGAGAGAGAGAGAGTGATTATTGTGCAAGTTGGATGTATGTGTTATGTGTTTCTGTTTTAAACTGAAACACACACACACACACACACACAGGAGGTTGGTATTGGTGACATGTGGCGGTCTGCCGGTCTCCCCCTGCTCTTCCCAGAGCCCATCTGTTTGCCCAGCCTCTACCTTCATAGCACAACTGGCTTCCCTTTTTATCAGGGCTTCTGTTAGCGTGCCGCACCGTAGCGCTCTGCTCTGCGCAAGGCTTCTAGGCTCTGCTGCTACCGCTCAGACATTGAGCAAATAGTGGAGCAAATAGTGGCTTAAAAATCGACTGTTGTTTTCTCAATGGTCATTGATGAAATCAGTAGAAAAACAGCATCCCCTCCGTTTGGGCAATGTGTTTCCAGTGTTGGTTGTTTAGTTGAAGTGTTGGGTAGAGGAGGCCGGTGCCAGGGCTTCTCCGGAGGGCACAGTAGTGTTACAGAGAGTAAGGGGATCCACAGACGCGCTGCTTGTTTATTCATAAGGGCTGTTATGGAGAGGCCTCGGAGGCAAGCTGCTCCAGAACTGGATAGTGTAATTACCCTGGGGCTAGCATATTAGCACACACACATGCACGCGCACACACGCACGCGCGCACACACACACACACACACACACACACACACCCCCAAAATAGCATTTCACAGCCATCGTGGACATATTGGGGAATGTTTTATTTACCAAGGCAGTGGTGTTGTGTGTGTGTGGAGTGCTCATATGGAATGTGTGACAGAAACCTATTATGACTTCCGGACAGCGTTGTTCACATAAACTTTACATGTTTTATTTGTGTCAACTTGACACACACACACTCACGTGAAGTGTGAGAATGGGTCCACTTAAATGGTGTGTGTTTATTCAAAGGTGCTGGATGATAGATGAAAAAACACTTCTAACATGTTCAGAGTATGGTATAGAGCCTATATGTTAGTTCACGGTTGAGTGGTGGTACAAGACCCCCATTGCCTCGGAATTTTTATGTTGGAGATTGAGCGTTGAAAGACCTCCCCCCGTGGTATAATTGTGAATTGTGTTAAGAGGAGTGGAACCGCGCGTTTCTCAGGCAGACAGTGCGCTATGACGTGGGTTGTAGTTCAGTGGGTATTTTCTTCGTCAAGATCATCTTTTCAACCAGATCACGTAATATCAAGCAACGTTCTTAACAACAGAACATTACTTCTTCTCCCGAGTGGCACTGCATCTCAGTGCTAGAGATTTCACTACGAACACCCTGGTTCGAATCCAGGCTGTATCACTACCGGCCGTGATTGGGAGTCCAATAGGGCGGCGCACAATTGGCCCAGCCTCGTACGGTTTTGTCAGGTGTATGCTGTCATTGTAAATAAGATTTTGTTCTTAACTGTCTTGCCTAGTAAAATAAAGGTTACATTTAAAAAATATAAAAAGTAGATGTTTAAGAGACTGTATCGAAAATGCAATAACCGAATTAATTTGTATAAAGACCTCATTCGAAATTAAAGCATATAATAAATAATAATTATATATATATATAAATGGATGCATTGTATAATAAATAACTAATTGTCATTGCCTTCAAAAACGTGTTATTATAGGGTTATTGTTAAATTATGCATTTATTTAAATGTAACTAATATATTCGAGAGAATAACAGGAAAAGACCTTTACATCGACATTTGTGAGAGAAGAAATGTGTCTATGCATTATATTTATTTTATAATTATAATTTGGTGAATGTATTGTTAATTTTACTGCATACAGACAGAAGTTGGCTTCAAATAAACATTTATTTGGTGAAAAAAATTATACCAGGATGCATATTGATGCTTTAAAAATTAAATCCTATACGAGGAAGACCTCTGATCTTTGTAAAGAACATCTGTCTTCAATAATATTCCATATTCCACCCCCCCCCCCTTCCCAAATTTGCCTTATTTTATGCATTGAATAATCAGACAGTTGAATATAGAGGTACGGGAAGTAGTAGATCTTGTTTTCACCATGCAGCCTACTTTTGATGAGGTTATATTTTAGAGATAGACCTATTATTGTAAATCATAGACAACAATTAGCACAAACAATATGAGTTGTTGAGTACTTATATGATGAGTAGCTACTTCTATCGAAACTAATTTGTGGCCATATTTCAAAACAATGTCATTTCGCAAGGAAAAAAGATCAGTTCGTAAATTAAAAGTTTATACCTAACCCATGCCCGTTTGAAACGATGTGCACAGACTGTTTCTGTCAGAAGCTCAGATAATGTAGTTTTGATGATAAACCTCTAGATGGAGTGTCGACCTCCTTTAACGTGCCGAGGGAGTATATTTGAAGCAGTGTGTCGTGTAGATTTTAACATGACACTGGGCATCGAAATAACGAACATGTATGAATGACTCCTTTGGCGCTCAAAGACACAAATCCGTCGATTTAATGACGATGAAAACATTAAACATGCATTTCATGATTATGTAATTGATTTAGGACTACATATGTTTGTATTGACAAACAAATAGTTTTTCAGTGACTTCACGATTACAAAATATAATAGTTGAATATAGGCATGTGTAATTAATTTGTAGTTCAAAATCGGCTGTGTAATTGAAATTCTATTTAAATTAATGTCAATAACACAATTGCAAGACTTCTATCCTTTCTATAAATATGTTGGTTATAGGGCCTTGGAACACTTATTTTAAGCATTGTTCAAATCATGCACCATCTGAACATAATATACATTTAAAAAATCTGAATATTTTTAGGACATCATCCCTGAATGACAAAAACAGATCGGCAACATTTATTGTAATGGGATAGGCTAGACCTAACATTACTTTGGTGTTGCGAATGTTTACATTTAAAAGGCCTATTTGTGCCAATTCTAGACACGTGTATTCAGTTCATTCACAGGTAAGGCCTATATTTGAACAAAAATATAATGCTCCAACCACTCCATTTTTAAGTTGCTTTAAATGATGGGTAGATTGTTTTTGCAAATAACCCATCCCAGATGAATTCGTTTTGTATTTGTTGAGAATGGTGTACCTTTCCCTCCAAGCAGAATCCACATGAATGTATTCAGACTAAAAGTTGTCAAGATGGATAAAACACGGTGTCTATCTTGCCCGCCATGGGTGATTTAAAATGAGATGACCCTATACCGTCCTCACCATATCTTAGAAAAGTCGACCTGCAGCTAGGGGAGATCATCTATTCTACATTAAACATCACAAAAACAACAAAAACAAGTCTCATCGCCATTTACCATAAACGTTTAGATTTCGATGAGGCGGTCGCCGACATGTATTTGATTACCCCAAATCTTCTGTATACATTTATTTTGAGTTCTCATCCTTGCCTACAACAAACATATAGGAACATTGTTTCCTTTACACATCGAAGAACTTGGCATGTAGAATAAATGTTTTTCAGAACTCTGTTTTGGGCTGTGCCCATTGCAGGTTTTCAGCTGTTTTAGTCGTGAGTTATTAATAAGATTGATGTCATGAAGAATAGCCTACGACCGCTTTGTTTTACTATAGTATGCCAACAGGCTAACGCAAACAACTGACACACACGTCTTAATACGAATACCAACTACTTTATTCAATTCTGAGTCAAGTTTTCACATGCTTGATCCGATTTACTGCCGATAATGAAATGGCCGAATACCCTTAACTATGCAAGTTTGTACAAACTCTTTTGATTACCTCTGCAAATGTCAGATCATAACTTTGGAGCTGTGAAAAGAACTGGTACTGAAAGTTGGAGACAATGTTGGGGACAACGTGTGCAGGCAGTTCTTTCTTTTTAACCTGTATTCGCAAACGCGCATATTACAGTCATATAACAATATTTCACTTCAAGAATAGCCCTGTAATCATCGTTAATATGGTTTATGATCCTCCAAGCTTCTGTTACCTTGCACTCGCAGAAGCTTTCGTAGAATGACAGACTCCAAAATGTTGTTTTGTGGTGTTCCAACACATCCTTAATATTCTGATGTCTAATAAATGACCCTGGGTTTGACAACGTCTCAAAACGTATAGGCTATATTCGATATTGTTATTTCAGTGTTTGCTATTCAAATGATTTGTTTGTAACTGCGCGCAGCCCCTGCCCCTATTAAATTGGGCATATTATATTGGGCAGCCCCTGCCCCTATTAAATTGGGCATATTATATTGGGCAGCCCCTGCCCCTATTAAATTGGGCATATTACATTGGGCAGCCCCTGCCCCTATTAAATTGGGCATATTGTATTGGGCAGCCCCTGCCCCTATTAAATTGGGCATATTATATTGGGCAGCCCCTGCCCCTATTAAATTGGGCATATTATATTGGGCAGCCCCTGCCCCTATTAAATTGGGCATATTATATTGGGCAGCCCCTGCCCCTATTAAATTGGGCATATTATATTGGGCAGCCCCTGCCCCTATTAAATTGGGCATATTATATTGGGCAGCCCCTGCCCCTATTAAATTGGGCATATTATATTGGGCAGCCCCTGCCCCTATTAAATTGGGCATATTGTATTGGGCAGCCCCTGCCCCTATTAAATTGGGCATATTATATTGGGCAGCCCCTGCCCCTATTAAATTGGGCATATTATATTGGGCAGCCCCTGCCCCTATTAAATTGGACATATTGTATTGGGCAGCCCCTGCCCCTATTAAATTGGGCATATTATATTGGGCAGCCCTGGCTTGGTTGCTGGAGCTTTGAGCATTGTTTTGTGCAGAATGTTGCAGAAAACACTATAAAGGCGTCTCTCGAGCCATTCTGTTACGGGATTTAGCTAAAAGCTGGATCGATATTACTCGATAAAACAAGTACTAATAAAAATCAGGATATGCGCATTGCATTGGTTTCATTTGGAATGGGAATAAATTAATATGTTCACCTTTTAGGCTTAAAATGAAATTTACGAACCAATCCCTTCATGTTATTTTTGCGGTAATTAATAGATAAACCACATGGTATATGAATGTTATTAACCTGTGATTGTAAGCATTGATAATTGTTGATAGGCCTAAAGCCTATCAGGGCACTATCTCCCTTAAACCCTGTTTGTGCGCTACCCAAACCTTGTCCAGTCCGTGCGTAAAACGAATTTCTTCTGAACCCTTTGTATAGTTTGATTACGTTTCCAAGTTGGTCATTTCTCAGCGGTATCTGATATTGATATTCTGAAACCCAAAATATCAAACTCGACTTGAAGCCCAATTAATATTGGAATTCAATACATTTTTTCAAGGCACCTTAGCAATCAGCCTGACATAGATTTAACAGGAGATCTCATTTGTATCTGGTAAATGTAATATCTGTAGCATATACTTATTGGCGTACTTGTCCCATTTCCTAAATCCGTTATATGCATATTTCACCTGATAGTAACTTAGATCGAATGATTACAATGCTATTTACATTGGAGTCATTTAGGAGACGCTTTTATCCAGAGCCACTTACAGGAGCAATAGGTTTAAGTGCCTTGCTCACGCCACGGGCACATCGACATATTTTTCACAAAGTCGGCTTGATCATTCGAATCAGCAACCTTTCGGTTACAGGCTCAACGTTCTTAACCGCTAGGTTACCTGACATTGAATGGCTGTTGTATGTGAAAGGCATAGAGGCTGGGCAAAAGTAAGCTACAGTAACCAGTGACAGGTACGGCATTCCACTGTGGCAAATAGCGACCCTACATTTTGACACTTCATGCAAACCTGTTCGGTGCATGTTGTACGCACACAACATAATCTTCTAAGGATGGACCATTTGAGACAGGAGAAAACACTTAAATGATGACTCGAGACAAACTTGTTTTAGTTACAAAAATATGTTAAAAATGATCATATTAAATATAAAACACTTGTCTGGATTTCATTCATTTCATATCGGAGTTTAGACTACATCGTTGCACTATAGGGATGCTTGTGTCTTTGATATGTCATGTTTGTTTTTACATTATTTTTTACTCGTTAAATTCCAGAGTCAAGGGGCATGTAGTTCCCACCCACGTAACTGCATTTGCTGGCTTATAACGGTTTGAAACGTTTGCTGGCTTATAACGGTTTGAAACATTTGCTGGCTTATAACGGTTTGAAACATTTGCTGGCTTATACCGGTTTATTATTTATAAACTACATTTTATCAGTAGGCTACCGAGTCTGAAAACGGAAGATATGCGCGGCTCGAGCTTGCCTCGTTGAAATCCACGTTACTGCAGGTTAATAGCGTTCTGTTCAGCACGTCTCCACACACAACAAGCGTTTTGACATGTACACGTCACCATGCCTGGGAACCACCGCCCCTCATTGCTCAAAAGAATGATAAGAGGCTTTGACCTCAATGAGAAACACTCATTGGAGTTCCGTGGAATGTCACCTCTGCTAACCCAAACGTGCGCACTCATAGGCTAGGCTACTTCATATAACAAGCAAAAACACATTGTCATTGAGAAATTCTGTTTATTTGGATATTTGAGCAAATAATCAACACCACCACTTTTCGTGTCATGCCCGTTGTAAAATGTTTAGCCACACTCGCATACATAATATCAGCTATATCGGCTACAGTTGCAGAATAGGTCTCTTTCACACAAAATATCTAACTGCTTTCAACCGCAAGGGCCAAATCAACACAGTAATACATACAGCCCACAACAATTCAATCATGTCGATATGCTGCTTAACTTGCCTGCTACCACACAGTTCAGAAATAGAAATCCAATCGCCCTTAAATTGAATGTAGAAGCATCAAACAGCCCTACGACTGTCATATGACATGATTATGCATGCCTTCTAATTCAATACGACCCACCGGCACACCTATGGTTGATATTTGCCATATCTCCATTGGGAAGCAGTAGAAAATCCGCTTCAAAGAATTGGTGTTAGTTTCAGTCGACCAGCCGTAAACTTCGCCATCAGTGGAGTTCTTAGATAGATGCTCATTGTGATGGTATAATGCTGCTTAGATGTCCAGCATTGCAACAATGCTCTGGTGCTAAAGCAGCAAGAACGCGCTATAGCCTATACTTATTGACGTTTTTTCGTTCGCAGTATAGGCGCCGCGGCATTCCTCTCTCTGTCCCAAGCGCGCCGTAGATTTATAGGAAGGGTTAAGAGAGTGCGGTATGCAGCAAAATGTAGGTGAAAAAAAAGCTTTTCCGTGCGTGAGCAGAACGCAGACCGGGGTCTATGGCACTCGACTCGGACTCTGATTTGCCACTAGGCTATGTGACTCCGCGAGGGGAGGAGATGGCAAGAAAGAAGTGGCGTCCAGTTGCCACCCGGGTTCGCGTGGTTACTATGCAAATTGCAGCGATTGCGGAAATGAACAAGGGGGGACTCACTGAATCGATTGCAACTTCTGCACAAAGTCTATCAAACCAAGCTGAGACAGTTTTGCCAGGTTTGGACCTCAGTCAAATATGAAGGAGTGAAGAAAGGCTCCCTGACATTGTTTATTTTTGGGGATTTAATACAACTAGAACTGTTTTCCGTTGCGCTTTATTATACTTAATTGATTCAGTGTAAAATACTCACACCGGAAGCAAGTTGTACTTTTTTCACTTCGTCGCAACAGTCTAAAGTTGCTCACGTATATTCACTTTATACATTGCAATGGTACGTGCAAATATACATCTTACCCTCTATTCTTACACTGAGAAGTAATGGACATGTGCATAAACGTGGTGTGTACGGACTATACACAGGTTAAATGTAGGCTAAGAAGTCTTCTGCTTTTGTAAACGGATTTCATAAGAGTCCGTGTCAGACTGGTCTGTGTTGCCAGCTATGTATGCAAATGCTGATAATGCAAATAAACTTGGCATTAGGACAAAACAGAAGAGCATTGCACTCCCGGTGTTGCCGTCTGCTAGGCCATTCTAGCGACCAGAGTGAGAGATACATTGTTTCGTTATGTGGTAACAAGTTGTTCTGCAGAGTAAACGAGCGATAAATGCATACCGAGAAATTCTGGTGATATGGGTTTGTCCAATAAGATGGATGCTGGATTCCAAATCCTAGAGTTTAGTCCAATCAGAGGACGGAGCTCTAGCGTCGCACTGACGGCATGGATACGGTGAGGCTGGCAAAATGCCGTTAGCAGGTTAGCCTATTCTCAATAGAGGTTCTATGCGCTGCAACATGAGAAAATACAGTAGCCTAATAGACATCTCCTGAACCTATTGTGTCCGTTCAAGCACACGAGGTAGTGAACAACATGCGTAGACCATTTTCCTTACGCCGCACGGTTATTGTGGCGTAATGGTGTGTGGCTTGTATTTGCTTCAAGGTATTTATTAACATGAATTACTTGAGCAACACACGATCTATAGTCCATATAGTGAATCAACACTTCAGTGAGGTATAACGGTTGTGTAATATCCCTTTCGGGCTGGTGTGAGGGCTTTCAGTAAATGCAAGCAGCCTTTGCCTACTTATATTATTATTATATTATGCTGTAATAGCAATATATAATAACCGTTGCAAGTGCACCTTTGGCGTTGTTGGTATGTTAATGAACCTTTGGACCGTGAACAGGCATGCATTTGGTTGCGGAGTCTCGCTGCCTTGGTGCAGGTGTGTGTGGAGAGTGTTCTGATGCATCAGAGACCACACTCGCCACTTGTGGCCGCTTCCCTGCTGATTTTCTAGAGGGCGCACAAATGACTTCTCCCTCTGGACGGAAGTTGTTCACTAATAACAAATTCGGACAGCGCGCACAGAAACAGAGTACATTCATGACACACACACACACACACACACACACACACACACACACACACACACACACACACACACACACACACACACACACACACACACACACACACACACACACACACACACACACACTTGATCCAGTGATTCTGCACGGGCTGCTCGAATTTTTGTCAGGACAATCTGATATTTTGGAGAAAAATCCGTCAAAATTCTTCGTCACACCAAATGTTGGATGCCTTTACTGTAGGCTAATTAGTATTTGTCTTACTTTTGTTTAAAACACACTGTAAATGGGCCTCTAAAATGCGAGTATTGCTTTGTTGACATTATTTCGATTAAGGGCAGGTGAAGCAGACAATAGGCTACCGATGCCAAGGCGTTTGGGTAGTATGGAACGTTAGGAGTATTATGGAATGTTGTAAGATGTTGGTCAGTCTTTTGATATAAGCTCTATACCCAAGTTATTACGCATGATTTACGCACGTTGTGTTCACTATTGCCAAGTAAACAATTGTTTGTTTGATGCTTTAATTGTGTTTCATTACAATTTATTATTTTGTATAGATGGTTATGATTGAAACTTAATGAAATAAAATTCAAGCATCAAGTGTTCGTTAATTAATGCGTGGAGTTACGCGATGCTTTGGTTTCGGATAATATACATAGCTTCGCTGTGGATAGGAGAAGATCTTGCTCATGCTTACATAATGGCATGTGAGTTAGGAAAATGAGTGGTAGCCTAATCTTATCTCTCATATGGCTCTCTCTCGTTTATGTTATATAATTGTGTATGCATGGGGATTTTGTTATGTAAAGTTTAATGCACTTTATTGAATGGTTGGGGTCTGCACTCGCTGTGCACCCCTCTGATGAAATGTGTTGTGCAAGTTTTTGCAAATAGACATAAATTGGCCAAGCAGACATTGATTTGCATGTAATGTAGCATATGTCAGTTACAATCAGCCAATACTATTAATAGATTAATAGCCTAGTAACATATTAATAGACTATTAATGTCAATGATGACCAATAATTATAATTAGGCTATAACTTGTTGTAAATGTCGATAGTTGGAATATGGAATACAGTAAAGCCTACTTAGTCCGACGAATGTTAAAGTTTAGCATTTGTTCAAAAGGGGCGGTATATCTCCTATCGACTGTGTGGTGATCCCTCGAGCTCTCTCCTCCCAGCTATACACCGTCTCGTTTGCTTTAAAGATCATATAAGAGCATTTATTTAGCAGTGTTGGTGTTGCAGTCTTACGCGATCCCTGCTCTTCCTGATTTAAATGAATAGGTTCGCATTGTTTGCATCAGTTTGAAAAGCCATATCATGGCGGGGCTAAGAGGCTCAACTAGGCAGTTTATAATTTGAACATTTTAAATAGGCTATGTAGACGATATATTACTGTCCCGCATGTTCATTGCAGGCTATGTAGGCATATTGGCAACATTACTGTCCCGCATGTTCATTGCAGCCTACATTGCAGACTATGTAGGCATATAGGCTACATTACTGTTCCGCATGTTCATTGCATTGACGTTGGTCTCAGTAGCCTACTTCCTTAAAAGCGTCGATACTTTGGGAGCTATGTTGAGAGGTGAGCACAAGAGTTTGTCCTCCGCACACAGTGGACAAAAGTGAATTGTAGCTGTATGGAACTCAGTGCATGCTGTTGTAGCTACTCTCCGCGGTTAAAAGATTAACAACGTGCTCGACACTCAACCTTATATAAATGTAGATCGGGTGCTGAATCCTCGTATGTAATCCAAAGAACAAAATCCTCCCCTCCGCCATATACAGGACAGACGAAAAACGGATTCAATTTATCGTCTCCTGTTTAAGATTATTTTCTAAACGGAAACCATCTGTCGGGCTTCAGCAATAAGCAATTGGTTGGGTGTTCAGAGGCATTACTAGATCCATTAGCTACCGCACCCTTCTCGTTCGTAAATCCGACAGACTCATGCCAGAGTTCGCTCCACGGTGAAGCAAGCCGCACCACATGCCTTCAATGCGTTCTGTTTTTGCAACCTTTCAGTGGAGTGAATGAGAGATCTCTTACCGAGTCCAGAAGAACGAGCGTCTGACAATCAGATATTTTTTTTTGTAACGGTATTAATACGATATATCAAGATTTGCACCGTTCGAAGATCCCTTATTTTTTCCTCTTTCCTGTGATTTTTAACCTCCGCTACAGCCAGTCTGCGTTGGGACTTTTCTTTTGTTGTTTAATATGCCTCTGGTGAAAGTTATGAGTTCTCCAACAAAGGGACTGCTCTACGGCTTTTACTGCACTGTACGGTAGATGAATGCGGAGAGTGGATCGTTGTAACTCGAGGCGGGGTTAAAGTTCAGCTCTATGCAGCGGTGAAGCGTTCGTTGCAGTTCGCAGAGTTGGAAATGTGAAAGCAAGAAGCAGGCTTTATTTTTCTCTCTCCCTTCTCTCTGTCTCTCCTTTTTTCCCTTTTCACACACACGGACACAGCCACCACGCATACACGAGCAGACACGGACACACACTCACACACATAAACACGCAGACCCGTCACAGCAACCAAAACACACACACATACACTCACACATACACACACGCATACATACACCCTCCAAATCCAAGATTAGATACATCAGACATGTATTCTCCACTATGCCTAACACAGGTAAGTGAGCCTTTCATCTGTCTCTAACCATTTGTATTGCATTCATGCTTTCTTCCTCAGGGACAGGGTGATATGGGCTAACGTTGCTCAGGGCATGTAACTTTGTGTGCAGTAGATTCAGCATTCCTGGTTTGTCAGAGCCGTGTGAACTAACTACCACATGGCGGATGGCGCCTATCTCCTACATATATACACACACGTATATGCATGTCTATTTTAGTTAACACTAGACATTGACTGTCTCGATGTCAAGCGCGCTTTAACTTGGACTACTTTTTTTTATCCAGAGTTTCAATCCAAAAATGAAGGTGGCCTCTCCTATAAGTTACATGTGCACCTTGTTGTCGGCGCGTCTTTCCACATATTTGATATGAATGAATGCACACAATGTTTTAACATGGGGTACATCATTTTCCAAAGCTTCCCCCGGTCGGCTTCCAGGTCGCTGCACTTTGGATGTTTAACATCCATGCCTGTTGTCACTTTGTAGCGATTACTGCTTTGAACACAATATTTAAAATACATCCATTTGCTTGGTCTAAATTGCATCCAAAAATGATCCAAATGAAAACTGTTTCACATTATCGAGTCCCCGCCACTCTCTGGCATTAAACTTTGCCACTCTGGCATTACACTTTGCCACTCTGGCATTAAACTTTGCCACTCTCTGGCATTAAACTTTGCCACTCTCTGGCATTAAACTTTGCCACTCTCTGGCATTAAACTTTGCCACTCTGGCATTAAACTTTGCCACTCTGGCATTACACTTTGCCACTCTCTGGCATTAAACTTTGCCACTCTGGCATTAAACTTTGCCACTCTCTGGCATTAAACTTTGCCACTCTCTGGCATTACACTTTGCGGTGTGCCATGTGCACGGGGAAAACACAAGTTGCGACATTACACTTTGCGGTGTGCCATGTGCACGGGGAAAACACAAGTTGCGACAGTAAACTTTGCGGTGTGCCATGTGCACGGGGAAAACACAAGTTGCGGCATTACACTTTGCGGTGTGCCATGTGCACGGGGAAAACACAAGTTGCGACAGTAAACTTTGCGGTGTGCCATGTGCACGGGGAAAACACAAGTTGCGACAGTAAACTTTTCAAATAGGCTACTAGGCTACTATTATATTCGATTTTTATGGATAGTATTGTTTTTATTTGCGCACTATGAGTGACATGTACTATGCACTTCCTCAATAACTTCGATTATATTTAAGAATTATTCAACAACTTTCTGTGCTCTAAGATAGTTGTCTTTTCTTGGATTTGAATGATTGTTGTTAGAGTTTGATACCCGAAATATGGTGGTTTGTAGGCCTGACCTAAAGTTAGTCAAGGTGGGAACGCTAGTGGAATAGCTTGCTTAATGATCAGTTGCATATCCGTAAATGTCCTTACTGTTTAAAAGCATCATCGGCCTGTCGTTCCTAAAAAAAATCTAAATATTATTTTAGCAAATGTATCATAATACAGTTATGGGTTTGTTTAAGATGAGAAGATATTCTCAGTACGAGTAGCCTGGGGTAAATGTAAGATCACCAGGAGGAAAGTTGCAGCTGCGTGTCAGGAAGGCACAGAAAATATCCATCTATATTCCATACATTATGTTAGGGGTTTGTTGAGGTGACAGAACAGAGGACCCATATACAAATGTGAATTAACAGAGAAAAAGCGCACTTATTAACTGTAACTATAATTGTTCACATATTACAATGTTATAACAACATATATTTTTTCCCTTTTTTTCCTCGTTATTGGAGGGCAGAAACTGAATTGTAGTTGTGAAAGTTCGGATGGATTTTTGTGTGTGTGTGGAATAGTTTTCACTGCCTAGAGCTGCATAAGGCCACAGTATAATTGATTTTTGAAATTGATTTCATATTGACCACCAATAGGCCTATCTATTGGCCTTGTCTCAAGTCAGTTGTACTTCAGTTTTGATCATATTTCCCTAAGTTGATTTCATGTTTTCATACATGTACTTTTCATTATTATTTTGGGATATAGCCTAGCTTTTTTCAAACATTTTTTCAAACTATGACCACACAAATGTATGTAAATGACAAGTACCTGACTTAATAGCAATGATGGGTTCTGGTCCTGGACTTGCCAACCGTTACAATGGAAGACCTGTTCAGAACCATTAGTGCTAATTTACCTCTAGTGCCAAGCATTACTGATAAGTCCTGAATATGTATCTATTAATATTTAATACGGTTGTACAGTGCATATACAACAAGAAATAAGTGAAATGGGCCCAAAGGAGAAGACTGAAACCTGATACTAGTTGATGGACACTAACTTGAGAAGGGACATCTGGAGAAATCTCTGGCTTGAGTATGTAAAATATTTATTCATCCTAATTTTGCCTGAATCTGTTTTATTTCTTAAAACATAACTAGGGTAATTCACATGTACTACAATTCATCTCAGCTGTATAAAACAGAATCTGTACTAATTGGCAAATTTTAAGTATTGACAGTTGAATGATATATTGCAAAGACGCTGTATGTAATAAAATCATCATATTTGGGCAAAAAATACTTATAATCAAAGTCTTTCAATTGATTTTAAATATATTTGGCATATCTGGCAAGTTTTATTTGTGGGTCGAATCGTATACAAGACAGGCAGGCCTAAAGCACTTCCACATTTTTTGTTCACTGCAAAGCATGAAATATTATACCTAGAACTGAACATTGACATTCTTTGTGCATTTGTAGAAAAACTATTGATAATTGCCAGAATTTGTCATTGCATACTGCCTTCGAGGCACATGGTAGTGTTTGTGTTTGTGTCTAGACGTGGAGAAGATGCAGAGATAGAAACAGTTGTGCACGTTGCATGGCTTTGGAAAAACATGCCCCTTACAGCCTACACGAGGGTGTTCGAAGATTTACCTTTGTGTAATTGCTCCAATTGATTAGCGAGGCGTCTGCTCTGTTTGAGTCTGTTTACTGTTGTGGGCATGCAGAGGAGAAAGTAAGCTCATCGACACACTCCCATAAGTACCTCTGTGTTGTGGCGTGGGTGTCAGTAGGAGGGGATTACCATCATTGCTATTCTAAATGACAGTTATTCATGAGCTGTTGTTATAGGCCTGTTATTTGGAAACATTAGATCTGTCACCAAGGTGAACAGAAAGAAAACAAACTTCACAGCTGGAAGTTCAACTTAATATTTTCTACTGACACACTTTTATCAGTAAATATACACTACTCTAGTAGTGGAAATGCAGCAGATTATATATATTGAAATTAGGCCTATACATGAAGTGGTTGAGGCACCTGTGCATGTGTTTTATTTACGTACAAAAGCAGCAAAAATGCAGAATGTAGACTATGTAGGTATTGTTCAAATGGCCCGGAGACAGGGGAACTGTATATTTTCATACAGAAACCACAGATAACAATGCTCATATCAGCCATGAAGAATTTATATTTCATAGCACATTGGCTGAAGTTACTTCAGTTGGAAATGCCATTTACTGGTTTTTAAAACAATACCATTTTCATGCCTATGAGACAAGGGAGTGTGAGTCCTTTTGAAATTCGATGAAAAGGATGGTGTCATGCCATCCCAGTCAGAGGTACAGTATTTCCACGTATCAAGATGAGGAAAAAGTTCTTTAATCTATGAATGGTTGAGTACATTTTGCACTGACTCAAATTAAGATCCTACATCTGTAGTTGAGCACACTTTGTACTGGCTCAAATTAAGCTCTTTACATCTGTAGTTGAGCACACTTTGTACTGGCTCAAATTAAGCTCTTTACATCTGTAGTTGAGCACACTTTGCACTGGCTCAAATTAAGATCTTAGAATCTGAGGTTGAGCACACTTTACACTGGCGGCTCAAATTAAGATCTGACATCTGTGGTTGAGCACACTTTGCACTGGCTCAAATTAAGCTCTTACATCTGTAGTTGAGCACACTTTGCACTGGCTCAAATTAAGATCCTACATCTGTAGTTGAGCACACTTTGCACTGGCTCAAATTAAGATCTTACATCTGTAGTTGAGCACACTTTGCACTGGCTCAAATTAAGATCTTACATCTGTAGTTGAGCACACTTTGCACTGGCTCAAATTAAGATCTTACATCTGTAGTTGAGCACACTTTGCACTGGCTCAAATTAAGATCTTACATCTGTAGTTGAGCACACTTTGCACTGGCTCAAATTAAGATCTTACATCTGTAGTTGAGCACACTTTGCACTGGCTCAAATTAAGATCTTACATCTGTAGTTGAGCACACTTTGCACTGGCTCAAATTAAGATCTTACATCTGTAGTTGAGCACACTTTGCACTGGCTCAAATTAAGATCTTACATCTGTAGTTGAGCACACTTTGCACTGGCTCAAATTAAGATCTTACATCTGTAGTTGAGCACACTTTGCACTGGCTCAAATTAAGATCTTACATCTGTAGTTGAGCACACTTTGTACTGGCTCAAATTAAGATCTTACATATGTGGTTGAGCACACTTTGCACTGGCTCAAATTAAGATCTTACATCTGTAGTTAAGCACACTTTTCAATGGCTCAAATTAAGATCTTACATCTGTAGTTGAGCACACTTTGCACTGGCTCAAATTAAGATCTTACATCTGTGGTTGATTACACTTTGCACTGGCTCAAATTAAGATCAGACATCTGTGGTTGATTACACTTTGCACTGGCTCAAATTAAGATCTTACATCTGTGGTTGATTACACTTTGCACTGGCTGGGGTGGTAAAATGGCCTGAGGTGAAGCCTACTCCAGACCACTCACTACTTCACTAACCTCTACTGAGTGTATTTGGGAAATTAAAATACGTCTCTGATGGATTTGTTTGGATTTGATTGGTGCATTTTAAAATGTACTGTTAGACCCGTGCCTAGTCTAGCTTGCCCCCCCCATAAAACCCACAGCATACTCACTGTACATATGCATGTAAACACTTACCTAGAAGAGAAGCATATCTGCTCCGTTGCTTATAGCGTGATCTAGTGTGGCATGCTGGTACAAAATTGAAACGGAGTATTTGGAATTGGTACACTTATAAGTTTGAGTTAGAACGGTGTATCCGTATGTCAAATCAAATCAAATGTATTTATATAGCCCTTGTTAGATCAGCTGACATCGCAAAGTGCTGTACGGAGGGGATTTGTTTTATATAACGGGAAAGATTTCAGGTTCCAGTGCTCTTTTATTTTCTCATTCGGCAATGAACGCTTTTAGTACATAATAAGGATTTCTACAAAGGAGTTTAGTTACATTTCGTCTCTTTGGTAGCTCAGCTGTGTTTATTTTTTAAATCTAAAATGTCCTTGTAGTAAAGTGGGACCAGGCTAACATTGTATCGTCAATGATCGTTTGTTCAATAGACTTAATGTTAGTGGTCATTCATCTATTATTACAATTTCTTTGTACCTCAACAATATTATTGTGACAGTTAGCAGACGCGAGACTATTTTAAATATGAGAGAGTAGTTTTAAGAGGTTGTTGCCTGGTTGCGTTGTGCTGCATCGTTCTGGCCTAGTGTCGTGCTGTAACATTTACATGGCCTGTATTAGGTTGTGAGGCCAGCTTTTGAGAGGGAGCATATTGTCCAGTGTGTGACTGTGCTAGTAGCAGGTGTAACGGACTGATCCACAACATGCCATCTATCCACATTCTTCCTCTAATAGATGTGCAGGCAGCTCTCCCTGCTAATAACCCACATAATGTACCAGTCTTTCTGAGCGAAACGTTTCTGCCTGTACATCTCTTTGTGTGTGTGCGTGTGTGTGTGTGTGTGCGCGCTCGCGCATGTATATATGTTTGCATGGCGAACAGTTAAAAATAGACATTCAGCTTTCCCGCTCGGCTGTTGCTTTTTCTATCACCTCTCTGGCAGACACCCACAGAACCACATTCTTGCCAGAGAGCCAAGACACGGCCGTATTTCACACTGCTCCCTCTTTGTCCGTACGGTCCAGAGAAACTCCTCGGTTAGCCCTTTATTGCATTCCTTCATTGCCGAGTATTTCAGATACAAGTCAATTAGTGTTTACTCAATGTATATCTGATTTAACAAGATTAATTGTAATGATTATTGTTGCTTTGCCTTTTATTCGATTACATAAACAAAATGTTTGACTATGAATGTATGTTACCACCAAATCATTAATTATTTTCACCTGTGGTCCTCTCTTTCACAGGATGAGTTCCATCCTTTCATCGAAGCTCTGCTGCCCCACGTGCGAGCGTTTGCCTACACATGGTTCAACTTGCAGGCCCGCAAGAGAAAGTACTTCAAGAAGCATGAGAAGCGCATGTCTAAGGAAGAGGAGCGCGCGGTCAAGGACGAGCTGCTCAGCGAGAAGCCTGAGGTCAAGCAGAAGTGGGCATCACGCCTCTTGGCCAAGCTCCGCAAGGACATCCGGCCAGAGTTCCGGGAGGATTTTGTGCTCACGGTCACCGGGAAGAAGCCCCCGTGCTGCGTGCTGTCCAACCCCGACCAGAAGGGTAAGATGAGGAGGATCGACTGCCTGCGTCAGGCTGACAAAGTCTGGAGGTTGGATCTGGTCATGGTCATTTTATTCAAAGGTATTCCCCTCGAAAGTACTGATGGCGAAAGGCTGGTAAAGTCCCCACAGTGCTCGAACCCAGGGCTGTGTGTGCAGCCTCATCACATTGGAGTTTCTGTGAAGGAGCTTGACCTCTACTTGGCCTACTTTGTTCACACAGGTAAGTCCCTCTTTTGTTTCTCAACTCTCTAAACAAGTCAACATTTGTTAAAAATTGGAGTTGCATAAATGTTGGCCTCACTTCATATGATCATAGGAAATAGGAACGTGTGATAAAGTTGTACTGTTAATCAAAAAGAAAAACACTTGGATGGGGTTAACTGCTCAAATGGACCTTATCAGAGAGCGCAGACCAATGTAATGTACGTAGTTGGCTTCACTCTTTCAAGGAACAATCACAGGCCACTCATTAAGTAAGCACCCGACCAAAACAAATTCCTTGTATTGAAGGAAGTTGATTCACCTTGCCCTCACCAAACCCAACAACAGTGCACCGCCCCGCCCCGCAGCCCCGCCCCGCCCAGCCCCGCCCAGCCCCTCCCCAGCCCCTCCCCCTCTCAGGATGCAGACACAAATGTTATCTGTAGCAGACAACCATCATTTCATCACAGCAGTAGTCTGGGAAAAGCAGGACAAATCTGCCAAACTCCTCGCACTGCCCTGTCCCTTTGCTGTTTCCAACGGGCCAGAAGTTGGTACTGTGTGACGACAGTCAGCTGCCTCAAAACACACTCTCTCCATCACAATTACTCAGCACAAGCAAATGAACTATTTGGTACATATAAAAACTTCAACATGCCATCAGCCTTATATTTGATTTCTCTCCTGTTAATAATTATTGTATTCAAAGGCTTTCTATTCAAAGGCTTCTAAAAAGTGTAAAATACATACTAATTAACAAATCAATTCGATAGGGTTTCATGTTTTCCCCATGAGCTAAATCCTTATCTGGAAATGTTTTCAAAATGTCTGTAAAAAAATTTGTGTTTTCACCATTTGATATGAGTTGTTCTTGTGCCATGAAAACTCCCCCTGAGAGTGAAGTACAGTGCAAATAGCCGATAGAGAAATGTTCATTGACAAAAGGCAGTGGGGGTCCTTCCTCCACTGACAGCAACAAACACCAGCTTTCACTTGCAAGGTTTGGAAAGAGCTCTGTTCCACCAGGCAAACCGAGCACCTTAATTACAACCATTTCCACTCTCCAACAAATGGTTTCCAGAAGCTAAAGTGAGCTCGGTGTAATGTGTACCTAGTTTTACATTCCCATAGCATCATATTGTCATCATATGTATATATATATATTTTTTTAAAGCTTTTGTTCAGTTTTTGCAGATTTTTGCATCGACAGCCGGCAAATTTAAGTTTAAAATGTTGAAGGAGGTTATGTAGTGATGTTGGTCAAATATCTGAATGGAGCTTTTAATGATTGGAATAGGCCTATAGGATTGGGGTTCCCTTGTGGGAGCTGTGCTGTACTAGGTTTAGTTGGGCTGGAGTGGAGTGGAAGCTCATTTTAAATGGAGCCAAGCACAAAAGTGTAGGCCTTTGGAGGATTTCTGTCCATATACTGTATAATCGGCCTCATCATGAAATCATGAACTCATCAGTCAATGACGTTATAATGGGACACAAAGAAATCCCCAATTAGCAATAAACACATAAAACCTTACATTCAATTGCTCAATGGTGTAGACAAGTCAAACATTGACACTAATTTCCTAAGTTTCTTTTTGCACTTACATTTTTTAGGAACAGATACGTCTTGTCTCAAATATGCTGAACAAAATAGAAACGCAACATACAACAATTTCAATGATTTTACTATGTTACAGTTCATATAAGGAAATCAGTCAATTGAAATAAATTAGGCCCTAATCTACGGATTTCACATGACTGGGCAGGGGCGTAGCCATGGTTGGGAGACAGGCCCACCCACTGGAGAGCCAGGCCCAGCCAATCAGAATGAGTTTTTCCCTACAAAATAGCTTTATTACAGACAGAAATACTCCTCAGTTTCATCAGCTGTCCAGGTGGCTGGTCTCAGACGATCCAGCAGGTGACGAAGCCAGATGGGGAGGTCCTGGGCTGGCATGGTTACACGTGGTCTGCGGTTGTGAGGACGGTTGGATGTACAGCCAAAATCTCTAAAACAACAGTGAAGTCGTCTGGTGTAGAAATTAACATTAAATTCTCTGGCAACAGCTCTGGTGGACATTCTTGCAGTCAGCATGCCAATTGCACACTCCCTCAAAACTTCTGTGCCATCTGTGGCATTGTGTTGTGTGACAAAACTGCACATTTTAGAGTGGCCTTTTATTGTCCCCAGCACATGGTGCACCTGTGTAATGATCATGCTTTTTAATCAGCTTCTTGATATGCCACACCTATCAGGTGGATGGATTATCTTGGCAAAGGATATATGCTCACTAACTGGGATGTAAACAAATGAGTGCAAACAATTTTAGAGAAATACGCTTTGTGTGTGTCAGGAACATTTCTGGGATGTTTTATTTCAGCTCATGAAACATGGCACCAACACTTTACATGTTGCGTTTATATTTTTGTTCAGTATACAATTTGCTCGGGCTCATTGTGGCTAAAATGTCATGGGCGCTTTGCTCTCGCGAGCATTCTGATAGCTAAAGTTAGAGTTTTTTTCAGTCTTGATTGTAAATCAGCTATCAGAGTGAGAACAAGAGGGAGAAGAAATAGATGGTTCCCACAGAGCACAGAGGTATGCCTTCAGTAGAATTAAGTCTGCAGTGTGTTCTCGCTCTCTCCATCTCGTTTTCTCTCTCTCTCTGTCGCTCGTCGCCTCATCCCACAGGATCAAGTTTCTTCCTCTGTCTTATTTAAAGCAGTGGAGCATTTCTAGAGCTCTGTTGATTTACAAGCCATCTGAAGAGAGGCTGACCTCATGCACCGATGCCGAAGGTGGGGTTTTTCAGCTGAAGTCAGTAATTAAATGCCAGGGCAAGGGGTGGAAGAAGAGGACCCTCGTGACAACACTATCCTGCCACCAACCCATTTAACAGCAAACTTAGTAGACCACTTTTATTATCAGGGTATGAAAATTCTCAAAAACAACTATTGTGCAAATTCACACAAAGTGTGTGTAAACTTGCAAAGTTGACAACATAATTTGCATTTTATTAATTTTATGCTTACTCTTGGTGAATTATTGTGCAATATGCTATATTCTTGGGAGAGGTTTGTGATATAATGCCACATGCCTAACCCTACTTAGTGGTGAGTGTGTGTGTGTGTGGGGGGGGGATATCAGTCTTAACCAGGGCTTTCTGTGCGTTGTTCAACCGTCACATCATGTGTCATCTTTAGGAACAATGTGGTGTCAGGGCGGGCCCCCCTTTGACTACAGAGCAGGCAGAGTGGCCAGGGCTAATTTACAGCCTCGCTCTCGGCCCGGCAACTGGTGTCACTATCACAGGAGCACTCAACATGTGGGAAAGGTCATGGCTTAAGATGTTAGGTCCTTGACCCTATCTTCTAGGCATTTGACCTCTTAGACAAATATCACCCCTCATTAGCAGCCAGTCAAGCTGCTGGATAGCATTGGCTTTGGAAGCCTCTGTGATCTGCAGCCCACTTTCACTTTCCCAGCAGCCCACTTTCACTTGGTTTGTTGGCAGTTGGTTAAAATTAGCCAACAACCATTTCGACATTGACTGAAGCCGCTTGACCGCTTCAAGCCATTTATTTAATGAACGCAGAAAAATGTGTTAAAATGTTGCAAGCCATATAGGATGCTATAGTAGCCTTTGATGGCTTATGCCTTGATAGTTTTCTGTAAAGTTGAAAGTTGTTCGGTGATTAACTGTTGCAGTGGTAGTTGAAATCATACAAATTATATTGTGAAAATGTTCAGATTTTTATATATATATATTTTTTTTAATTTTTTTTTTTCTTCACCCAGATAAGTATTATTGGCAAAAAACAGATGAAAGAAAACTGTTGAGTGAGACTAGTGGTCCCATGGCTAAATCAAATCCAATTGTATTGGTCAAATACACATATTTAGAGGATGCTATTGCAGGTGTAGTGAAACAGTGCAGTGATATCTAACTATTCACGACAATACACGCAAAAATAATGGAATTAAGAAATATATAAATATTAGGACGAGCAATGTCGGAGTGGCATTGACTAAAATACAGTAGAATAGAATACAGTATATATATATATATGAAATGAGTAAAGCAGCATGTAAACATTATTAAAGTGACTAGTTAGTAAATACAGTAGAATAGAATACAGCATATACAGATGAGATGAGTAAAGCAGTATGTAAACATTACTAAAGTGACTTGTGTTCAGTTATTAAAGTGACCAGTGATTCCATGTCTATGTATATAGGGCAGCAGCCTCTAAGGTGCAGGGTTGAGTAAACAGGTGGTAGCCGGCTAGTGATGGGTATTTAACAGTCTGTTGGCCTTTAGATAGAAGCTGTTTTTCAGGTTCTCGGTCCCAGCTTTGATGCACCTGTACTGACCTAGCATTCTAGATGATCGGGGGATGAACAGGCAGTGGCTCGGGTGGTTGATGTCCTTGATCTTTATGGCCTTCCTGTGACATTGGATGCCGTAGGTGTCCTGGAGGGCATGCAGTGTGCCCCCGGTGATGCATTGGGCAGACCGCACCACCCTATGGAGAACCCTGTGGTCGCGGGCGGTGCAATTTGTCTTACCAGGCGGCGATACAGCCTGACAGGATGCTCTCAATTGTTTGTGAGGGTCTTAGGGGCCAAGCCAAATTTCTTCAGCCTCCTGAGGTTGAAGAGGCGCTGTTGCTTCTTCTTCCATTTGTGTTGTGGTCAGACTGAATGCTCTATTAAGTCTGCTAACCATGACTTCATGTCACTTCTGGACAAGAGCAAGTAGACTGGAGGGTATTGTAAAAACCTATATGGTGGACAGCTGTCTCATCATTCAAGTGGGATAGTTACTCTTAATAAGACTCTGGTCCTTTAATGCACACCTTGATTGCCGACTCAAGATAATGGTCACTTAATAATGATTTATTGTGTGTCCCTTTCGGGAAATTTCTTGCATCTCAACAAACAGCAGAACAAGAAGAAGAGCAGGGAACCCACCCCTGGCCTGTTTGAGAGACACCAGTCGCCGCCCTGCAGTGCCAGCGGAAGTGAAATCAATCACAAAATTGAGGGTGAAGGACGTTGAGTGATGCTTAAGGAACGTGAAGGCCTCACTGTGGACTGGTTGGGTGATTTGGCTTGAGAGACCCTGGCCTGTAAAGGGAGAAAGACATCCATGGTCGGGTTGATTAGCCTAATTTATGGCGGTAAGGTCGCGAGCAATGTGGAAATAAAGAAAGCAGCCCATAGATCGGCTAGCTAGGAGGAATGATGTCCTAATAGAAAATAACAGAAACTCGGCCTTGTTGATTGAACTACATTTCCACCTCATCCTTCTCTCCGTTTTCGCTGTGCACAATACAATTGAAGGATATCACTGGCTGGATGAGAGAACATGTCACGGAGTGGACCTACAGTTGTAGTCGGAAGTTTACATACACATTAGCCAAATACATTTAAACTCAGTTTTTCACAATTCCTGAGCGGTATGACGGCTGTGTGGTCCCATGGTGTTTATACTTGCGTACTATTGTTTGTACAGATGAACGTGGTACCTTCAGGCATTTGGAAATTGCACCCAAGGATGAACCAGACATGTGGAGGTCTACCATTTTTTTCTGAGGTCTTGGCTGATTTCTTTTCATTTTCCCATGATGTCAAGCAAAGAGGCACTGAGTTTGAAGGTAGGCCTTGAAATACATCCACAGGTACACCTCCAATTGACTCAAATTATGTCAATTAGCCTATCAGAAGCTTCTAAAGCCATGACATAATTTTCTGGAATTTTCAAAGCTGTTTAAAGGCACAGTCAACTTAGTGTATGTAAACTGCTGACCCACTGGAATTGTGATACAGTGAATTATAAGTGAAATAATCTGTCTGTAAACAATTGTTGGAAAAATGACTTGTGTCATGCACAAAGTAGATGTCCTAACCGACTTGCCAAAACTATAGTTTGTTAACAAGAAATTTGTGGAGTGGTTGAAAAACGTGTTTTAATGACTCCAACCACAGTGTATGTAAACATCCGACTTCAACTGTATGTGAACATTTACAGGGCTGCTGTTAGATATGTTTTGTTGCTGCTTTACCTTGTTTGACCCTGGCGGCAGAGATGAACAAACAGTTTGCGTGTGTTGAATGACTGTAAAGACGTCTGACCTATTTCCCTCTGAGCTCTTAAACAGATTTGCACTGTAAACTAGTTAGCTTTGACGATGCATCCTCGAGGCACTGTAACTTTTAGGTTCTGATCAAAAGTAAAGAGTCAGGCCATTTGTTTTACTGGCCTGGAACTGCAAGCATTTATGTCCAGAGAGTTTTGCGCAACCCTCCACAGGTTGGGCGAAGAGGGGTTTTGAAAGGACTTGGCCTTACACACAGAGCACACACACCAGTCTAGTTATCTGCCAGTTTAGATCATCAGCCACTGCTGGAAAACAAGGAAAGGGAAAAGAGACCAGCCGTTCCTTTGTAACGGTGCACGCACACAAAGATGGTGGTTTGCTGTGTATCCTGGGGGTTTTGCTGAGAGTAACCAAATCTGGCAATATCTACCGGCTGACTTTTGGCTCTTCTAATGTTACAGCGGTTTTATATTTCCCTCCCCTTCCACAGGATGTGGAATTACAATAACATGCCGCTATTTAAGGCGATTGTGGGATAAACCACAACAGAGGTTGTGGTTACTGCAGTACACATTGTGGCTTGGGAACCCCTCACCACCACCCACCAATTCAACCCCCCCCAAATCCCACTAACCACCCGACTGCCATAGCTATGATTATAACAATGACTGTGTCACCACACTCTCTTTCGTAAGTACAGAGATACACACACATACACACACACACACGCGCATACTGTACCATTCATTGTAATTGAGGTTGGGGCTCATTCATTAAAATGCTTCATTGTCATAGCGTTTGATATCAGCGAGTAATAGCAGGTTTGTGTAGATGACCTACTAGAGAAATCCAACAGCTGGCACAGCCCCCAGTGCCAAAGGACTAGCACAGCCAGGATTAGATAGCCAGGATCAGATCATCTGATACACTGCCTGTTTAATATCGCTGGATGTGCTGGCCAATTTGTCATCTTGACTGCTTTGAGGACCTTCTATCCCTTCGTCTTTGTCAATTTCTTTGTTGTTCATTTGATAAGCAAAAACTCATTCTCTCTCTAAACAAACCAGTGCATTTGGGTGATACCATAACATTTTAAATCCTAATACATCCTAAATATGAAAGAGATTAGCTCATTACAAAATCTCATATTTGGACAGAAAATGTTTTTATAATAACAATGCCAGCTTTGAGCAGCAGAGGCCAGGCTACATAGCATTAGCGTTAGTGTAGCATAGTGTGCGCTGGCCTGGTATGTGTTTAGAGATGCGATGCTGTCTCAATGGGGCAGACGGACGGATGGGGGGATTGGCAATGGGGAAGTTGGGCTAATTAATTCTGCATTAATGCCCCAGTCACCCCAAGACATCCCCAGCAGCAGAGAGGGGGAGACAGAGGCATGTGCCAAGCTTTCTGAAGCTCGCTGTTCTCTTTCTTCTTTGTTCATGAGATACGGTGGTTATCTATGAGACCTAGGCTGACAGGAATCTGCAGGCCTCAAATCTGCAGGACTGATATTTTCTCCTCTCCTCCATGTTGGATATTTGCTTTTCTTTGTCTGTTTTTTGGGGCCTGTTTGGTTTAAAGGAGTTAAAGCTTAGGAACTGCATGTGTCAAACTATAGCTCTCCCTAACGGCTAAGAACATTCAGGAATTCAGGACACAGACATCTCTTCTCGATTCAGAACAGCAGCTTTGGCTAACTTCTGAGAATGGACTCTTTGTATCCACATGCCATTCAACAAGAGTCCCATTGTCTTTAGCTCCCCTCTAGCCTCAGCGCTAGTCATTGCTCAGTCTTTATTGTATGCACTGTGATTGTATTAGGACTTGATGAGGACTTCATTTTAATGGTGGGCAGACAGCTCATATGCTGTTCAGGCCCGAGCGGAGGAAAACTGTGCTAATCATCTAATTACCGCCAGGATTCTTTTTTTTTTGCCAAGCGACCGCTACGTAGCTGTACATGGGTCAAAGCGAACGCAGAGAGGTAGAAACAAGCCATTCATCTTGTCGCCTGTCTTGGAATATTACACTTGTTATCCTGCGCATTGATTTGCAATGCCACATGACGGCGTGTCGGTGACGCAAACTGATGTACTTTTTAAACCACACAGATACAGACACACACACACCAACGAATGTGGCAGCGAGGGGTCGGAAAGGGGAGGAAGAGACAAAAGGGTCAGGCCCAGAATCTCAGTATTCACTGTGTTTAAATGTCAGTTCCTCTCCCGTCTTTGTCCAGGGAGCTACAGGAATGTGCTGCAGCCGGTGATTTGTGCCAGTCAGTAGGGAAATATCGTAACCATCTTTATGGGGGATCTTAGCAACTGAGAGAGGCTCATCTCCCGCCACCCAGTGCCCTAGCTCTCTCACTTCAACTGCCAGCCGGCCCAGTGCAAACGGACGAGATTTGTTTCTTTTACACTTGATAAGATTACATTTACAGAATAAAATTGGTCCTTTATGGCCTCCCGAGTGGCACAGCGGTCTAAGGCACTGCATCGCAGTGTTGCGGCGTCACGACAGCCTGGGTTTTATCCCATAGGGCAGTGCACAATTGGCCCAGCGTTGTCCAGGTTAGGGGAGGGTTTGGCCATGGGGGGGCTTTACTTGGCTCATCGCATTCGAGCGACTCATTGTGTCAGGCCGTCGCCTGCAGGCTGACTTCGTTCATCAGTTGAACGGTGTTTCCTCTGACACATTGGTGCCGCTTGCTTTCGGGTTAAGCAAACGGGTGTTAAGAAGCGTGGTTTGGCGGGTCATGTTCCGGAGGATGCATGACTCGACCTTCCCATTTCCTGAGCCCGTTGGGGAGTTGCAGCGATGAGGAAGATTGTAATCACAAAAAAGGGGTTAAAAAATATTTTTTTAAATAAAAGGGCCTTTATTGGTATATACTAGAGGTCTCCAACCCTGTTCCTGGAGAGATAACCTACTGGAGGTTTACACCAGGCCTCTCTAACCCTGTTCTGGTAGTAGAGAGACCCTCCTGGAGGTTTTTGTTGTAATTAACTGATTCAGTTTATCAACCAGCTAATTGTTAGAATCAGGTGTGCTAGATTAGAGTTGGAGTGAAAACCTACAGGAGGGTAGCTCTACAGTAACATGGTTAGAGTGAAAACCTACAGGAGGGTAGCTCTACAGTAACATGGTTGGAGTGAAAACCTACAGGAGGGTAGCTCTACAGTAACATGGTTAGAGTGAAAACCTACAGGAGGGTAGCTCTACAGTAACATGGTTAGAGTGAAAACCTACAGGAGGGTAGCTCTACAGTAACATGGTTGGAGTGAAAACCTACAGGAGGGTAGCTCTACAGTAACATGGTTGGAGTGAAAACCTACAGGAGGGTAGCTCTACAGTAACATGGTTAGTGAAAACCTACAGGAGGGTAGCTCTACAGTAACATGGTTGGAGTGAAAACCTACAGGAGGGTAGCTCTACAGTAACATGGTTGGAGTGAAAACCTACAGGAGGGTAGCTCTACAGTAACATGGTTGGAGTGAAAACCTACAGGAGGGTAGCTCTACAGTAACATGGTTGGAGTGAAAACCTACAGGAGGGTAGCTCTACAGTAACATGGTTAGAGTGAAAACCTACAGGAGGGTAGCTCTACAGTAACATGGTTAGAGTGAAAACCTACAGGAGGGTAGCTCTACAGTAACATGGTTGGAGTGAAAACCTACAGGAGGGTAGCTCTACAGTAACATGGTTGGAGTGAAAAACCTACAGGAGGGTAGCTCTACAGTAACATGGTTAGAGTGAAAACCTACAGGAGGGTAGCTCTACAGTAACATGGTTGGAGAGCCCTGGTGAATATTCATCAGTCCAAACAGGTGTTATTCTTCTTCTGAAGAGTCGGTCTCCGAGGGAGCATAGCCACAAGGCTAGTAACATGCAACATCCGGTGAGCATTGGGGTTCAGTCAGAAAACTGGCAGAGTGGACACTGGAGGATGAAGAGGGATTTCCAGCATTACAAATGCATTCTTAGAATTGTGTAATTCTTCTGTCCGTTGCGGTGGGGGCACTGCTGTCCTTTATCTTGAAGAGGTCTGAACTGGTTCAGTGCCAAGGCAAAAAACTGAGACCATGTGATCCACTGACGAGCCTCTATTGTGTGGTGAACCCATTTGGGACGCCATATAAAAAGGACTGCAGACATGAAACGGAACAGCTGTGGCCGTCTGTAGGGGAAAGTTGCTACAGATGGTGAAAGAAGTGAAAAATAAACTACCGTATGGTTGGTAAAATATAGAAGACTAGGGGTTTGCTGAACTGGTTCCTCTCACATCGTGCGTGTATGTTTGCAATGCATGTCTTGTCTTAGTGAGTGTGTTCAGTCAAGTATTGTTTTTAGCTGTTGTGTTATAGTGGAGAATGCTTCTTGAATCAACGCTCTGTCCTTATTCCATTTCTGCCCATCTGCTGTGCAGTTCAACACAGATGTATTTCCTCTGCGCTCCAACTGACATGTTACCCCATTATATTTACATTATATTTAACAATATTTGCATGTACTGTATATTCATTCAAATTAGCTGGTGGACCTTTGGGGGGGGAGGAGGTGTGTGTGTGTGTGTGCATGCACTGTGTATAGACTAGTGCAGGTCCTGTCTCTCTGCTCTGTAGTTAAGAATGGAGGTCAGGCCAGCCGTCTGCCAGTGGGCCCACTGTCCCAGGGTCTCCCGCTCTGCTCTGCTCACCCTGCGGTGATTAAACCGTGAGTGATCCGCTCCTCCTCGTGATGCACTGGATGGAGAGGGAAAATCCAGCCTGGGAAGTATCCATCTGTAACACAGCATCTACTGTTTCAATCTCCAGCAGCTTTCTCCCAAAAACAACTGCAGTTAGGCTGCATGGCCAGAGATGTGTGGACAGAGAGGCCTGTGGTTATTACCGACAGAAGAACCAGGCAAACTCCAAAGTCACCCTAAGCATGATTGATGAGGACGGTAGTCGTTAGGTTAACGAATGGACTGTGCTTGGTGGGTATGTTAAGCAGCAGAGCTGGGGATTTGACAGTGAGCCATCCCAAAGCCCCAGAGTGGAGGAGAGATGGGGGAGCTGCTCTCCTCTTGGCATATTTTAAAAAAACTGTCCTGCCTCTTTGGACAGTGTCCAGGAGGAGAAGCCATACGAATCGGACATTTTGTAACGATGGCCGCTGACGTGACATCGTGAGCATGTTCGCATTTCACCTCATTGTTGTCGTTTTCTTCCCCCGATTGGTTTCCGTTCAGATTGTCAGATGCTGGTTTTTAATTATTGACAAGTGAAGTGTGGGGGTAGGAGGGGGGGACTTACTGGGGGGGGTTGTATTTTTTAAATTATTGCATTTTTTTCCCGCCAGCACCACCCCTTGGTCGCTCCATCTGTGTATGCGCAGCAGGGCAATATAAATGAATACGTCAATGAGGATACTATGGCCGTGGCGCTACGTCTTGCCAAGCCACAAGGACCTGGCACGACGCACACTGAACCCCCTTGTTTAGTTCAGGGGAGCGGATGGGTGCTTCTTCAAGAAAACATTGAGCATCAACCCAACACATTAGCAATTACGCCTCCCTGGCTTGCTTCAGGAGCGAATGTAAATGTTGCTTGTCCTTGCATGCCCGGGAAAAACAACAAGCTCGGGACCAAGCTACCTCTCTGAAGGAGAAAAAATAAAGGAAGCCAGGCATAGGGAAGTTGGGATATTGTTTTTTCCATTCCTGAAGTGCTTCCCAACTCCAAGCCATCCTAAAGGCTACTGAGACGAGAGGAAGGGGAGAGAGGCTGTAGGTCTGTATGGCTTGTGTGTCCTAATGAGGAAACCTACTGTCAAATCATGACCCACACCTCTTTCTCTTACTCACCTTCTCTTGCACGGTGATTTCACCGAAAAGCTTCCCACTCTGCCATGAATGAGGGACTGAAAGAAAGAACCCTCCCCTCACTTTAGGTCCGCTGTTTTCAAAGCGTGGTGCGTTTTGTTTTTAGGACCTTTTACGAGATACCCATTCGATGTTGTGGCCACTCCCAGATAGATATGCTTGCTGCTTGTTAGTTTTGTTAGACCAGTATGTCTGACACAAGGGCATTCTCGACGGCCAGGCATTACGGCCCTTCAACCATAAAACTGTTTTCAGAGGGGAAACAAAAGCGGCACTTGATTAGTCGTGAAACCGTCTGGGAACTAGACTCTCGGCAACCAAGCTAATTGGTCAACATTTCCAAACCAGAAAGGAGAAACTCCTGTTCACGTATACGCACATTTAAATGAATGTCTTTTTCTCTTTTTCTGAGGCCCTTTCTAATCACGAGCACCACTTTTCTCCCGTCATTCTTTGTGTGTGTTATTTAGTCTCCATCGCCAGCCTCACCCCCTGAACCCAAATGTATTGGAACTGACGGGGGCCTCCCTCTCCTAATGGATGGCTCATATTACTTCACACAGACATAGACGGAGTCTGGCCCCGGAGGACTCAGCGATCTGGCGTGAAATATTGAATATTGTTTAAAGATTACTTTTGTCCGTGCATGGACTTGGAGGGAGGGAGGGGGGAGAGGGTACAGAACAAAAGGGAAAGAAGTCACTAAGTACTGCCTTCCATTCAGACCATACGGGCACCATCACAAGGGCTAACCTCAGTAAGTCGTCCCAAACCAAGGTGTCTGCAGTCTTCCTCTATGATTTTATTTTGATTGACTTCTCATTTGACCCTTGTGTTGTCTGTGCACTGTGAGCGCTTATCTAATTGCTAACGAACACACACGTCAAACAAGTGTATCTCACGCCGTCTCGTCAAGCAAAAGGGAAGTAAGTCAATAAACGAAATGTTACAGGTGGGTCGTCTTCCTAGAAAGTTGGGACCTGCTGTGAGTCGAGATATTTCCCCTCACACCCGTTGGCTGCAGAAAACAAGTGGTGGGAGCCCTGGGCCTACTCCCTGCTCGACTGCACCCACCATCCTCCCCCACTCCCCCACTCCCGGAGCTGAGAGAGAGAGGCTGGAGGGTATGGTCCAAAATCAGATATTCTGAGATAAGGCAACAATCAATCATACCAACTCTGTGTCGTGTGACCAGCCCAAACTACTCTGCCTGTGACCAGGCAGGCAAAAGTTAGTGCTTCTCTCTCTCTCTCTCTCTCTCTCTCTCTCTCTCTCTCTCTCTCTCTCTCTCTCTCTGTCCGTCTCTCTCTCTCTCTCTCTCTCTGTCCGCCTCTCTCTCTCTCTCTCTCTCTCTGTCTGCCTCTCTCTCTCTCTCTCTCTCTCTCTCTCTCTCTCTCTCTCTCTCTCTCTCTCTGTCTGTCCTCTCTCTCTCTCTCTCTCTCTCTCTCTCTCTCTCTCTTTCTCAATTCAATTCAATTCAATTTGCCTTATTGGCATGACGTAACAATGTACACATTGCCAAAGCTTATTTTGGATACTTACAATATAAAAAAAAATGAGATTCAAAATTGTCAACGGGACAACAGTAACAACAATAACCAAGGGTCAAAATAACCATACATTGAACAATAACAATAAGCATACAGTAGAGGACATGTGCAGGTTGATTGGTCTGTCAGACACTGTCCCTCAACTTATGGCAGGCAGCAATGTAGTGCGCTGCCAACCCACAGCTCTCTGCGTCCTCCCCCAACAGGACGGGTAGCCTACTCTCATCGGAGAGGTCTTTGAAACCTTTTAATAAGGGTTTCAAATTTGCGGTAATGACACTCTCTAATTGTTTTATATTTTTGACATGTCAGGAAATGCAGCTCTGTCTCAGGTTCTGCTGTTGTGCAGTGGTTGCACAGCCTTTCCTCTACAGGGAGCCAGGATTTCCTGTCTACCCTTCTCAAAGCAAGGCTGTGCTCACTGAGCCTGTACTTTGTCAAGGTTTTTCTAAGGTTTTGATCAGTAACCATGGTCAAATAGTTAGCCACGGTGTACTGTCGATTTAGGGCCAGATAGCACTGCATTTTGCTTTGTGTTTGTGCTTGTGTTTCCCAATAAGCAATGTAGTTTTGTTTTGACTGTGTTGTAATTTGGTTTATTCTGATTGATTGGATGTTCTGGTCCTGAGGCTTCAGCATGTTAGTAGAACAGGTTTGTGAACTCAGGCCCAGGACCAGCTAGATGAGGGGACTCTTTTCTTTGCTCTCTCTCTGTCTTTGTCTTTGTCTTTGTCTCTCTCTCTCTCTCTCTCTCTCTCTCTCTCTCTCTCTCTCTTCAATTCAATTCAATTCAATTCAATTCAATTCAATTCAAGGGCTTTATTGGCATGGGAAACATGTGTTAACATTGCCAAAGCAAGTGAGGTAGATAATATATAAAGTGAATATATAAAGTGAAATAAACAATAAAAATTAACAGTAAACATCACACATACAGAAGTTTCAAAACAATAAAGACATTACAAATGTCATATATATATATATATATATATATATATATATATATATATATATATACAGTGTTTTAACAATGTACAAATGGTAAAGGACACAAGATAAAATAAATAAGCATAGATATGGGTTGTATTTACAATGGTGTGTGTTCTTCACTGGTTGCCCTTTTCTTGTGGCAACAGGTCACAAATCTTGCTGCTGTGATGGCACACTGTGGAATTTCACCCAGTAGATATGGGAGTTTTTCAAAATTGGATTTATTTTCGAATTCTTTGTGGATCTGTGTAATCTGAGGGAAATATGTCTCTCTAATATGGTCATACATTGGGCAGGAGGTTAGGAAGTGCAGCTCAGTTTCCAGCTCATTTTGTGGGCAGTGAGCACATAGCCTGTCTTCTCTTGAGAGCCATGTCTGCCTACGGCGGCCTTTCTCAATAGCAAGGCTATTAGTCTGTACATAGTCAAAGCTTTCCTTAATTTTGGGTCAGTCACAGTGGTCAGGTATTCTGCCGCTGTGTACTCTCTGTGTAGGGCCAAATAGCATTCTAGTTTGCTCTGTTTTTTTGTTAATTCTTTCCAATGTGTCAAGTAGTTATCTTTTTGTTTTCTCATGATTTGGTTGGGTCTAATTGTGCTGCTGTCCTGGGGCTCTGTAGGGTGTGTTTGTGTTTGTGAACAGAGCCCCAGGACCAGCTTGCTTAGGGGACTCTTCTCCAGGTTAATCTCTCTGTAGGTGATGGCTTTGTTATGGAAGGTTTGGGAATCACTTCCTTTTAGGTGGTTATAGAATTTAACAGCTCTTTTCTGGATTTTGATAATTAGTGGGTATCGGCCTAATTCTGCTCTGCATGCATTATTTGGTGTCCTACGTTGTACATGGAGGATATCTTTGCAGAATTCTGCGTGCAGAGTCTCAATTTGGTGTTTGTCCCATTTTGTGAAGTCTTGGTTGGTGAGCGGACCCCAGACCTCACAACCATAAAGGGCAATGGGCTCTATGACTGATTCAAGTATTTTTAGCCAAATCCCAATTGGTATGTTGAAATTTATGTTCCTTTTGATGGCATAGAATGCCCTTCTTGCCTTGTCTCTCAGATCGTTCACAGCTTTGTGGAAGTTACCTGTGGCGCTGTTTAGGCCAAGGTATGTATAGTTTTTTGTGTGCTCTAGGGCAACAGTGTCTAGATGGAATTTGTATTTGTGGTCCTGGTGACTGGACCTTTTTTGGAACACCATTATTTTGGTCTTACTGAGATTTACTGTCAGGACCCAGGTCTGACAGAATCTGTGCATAAGATCTAGGTGCTGCTGTAGGCCCTCCTTGGTTGGTGACAGAAGCACCAGATCATCAGCAAACAGCAGACATTTGACTTCGGATTCTAGTAGGGTGAGGCCGGGTGCTGCAGACTTTTCTAGTGCCCGCGCCAATTCGTTGATATATATGTGGGGCTTAAGCTGCATCCCTGTCTAACCCCACGACCCTGTGTGAAGAAATGTGTGTGTTTTTTGCCAATTTTAACCGCACACTTGTTGTTTGTGTACATGGATTTTATAATGTCGTATGTTTTACCCCCAACACCACTTTCCATCAGTTTGTATAGCAGACCCTCATGCCAAATTGAGTCGAAGGCTTTTTTGAAATCAACAAAGCATGAGAAGACTTTGCCTTTGTTTTGGTTTGTTTGGTGGTCAATTAGGGTGTGCAGGGTGAATACATGGTCTGTTGTACGGTAATTTGGTAAAAAGCCAATTTGACATTTGCTCAGTACATTGTTTTCATTGAGGAAGTGTATGAGTCTGCTGTTAATGATGATGCAGAGGATTTTCCCAAGGTTACTGTTGACGCATATTCCACGGTAGTTATTGGGGTCAAATTTGTCTCCACTTTTGTGGATTGGGGTGATCAGTCCTTGGTTCCAAATATTGGGGAAGATGCCAGAGCTAAGGATGATGTTAAAGAGTTTTAGTATAGCCAATTGGAATTTGTTGTTTGTATATTTGATCATTTCATTGAGGATACCATCAACACCACAGGCCTTTTTGGGTTGGAGGGTTTTTATTTTGTCCTGTAACTCATTCAATGTAATTGGAGAATCCAGTGGGTTCTGGTAGTCTTTAATAGTTGATTTTAAGATCTGTATTTGATCATGTATATGTTTTTGCTCTTTATTCTTTGTTATAGAGCCAAAAAGATTGGAGAAGTGGTTTATCCATACATCTCCATTTTGGATAGATAATTCTTCGTGTTGTTGTTTGTTTAGTGTTTTCCAATTTTCCCAGAAGTGGTTAGTCTATGGATTCTTCAATTACATTGAGCTGATTTCTGACATGCTGTTCCTTCTTTTTCCGTAGTGTATTTGTGTATTGTTTTAGTGATTCACCATAGTGAATTCACCATCTCTCTCTCTCTCTCTCTCTCTGCTTGGTGCAGGTGGGGTATTTGTCTAGTTGGTGACAGTTATTTTCTGTTGATGTCCGTCCCATCTCTCTCTCTCTCTCTCTCTCTCTCTCTCTCTCTGCTTGGTGCAGGTGGGGTATTTGTCTAGTTGGTGACAGTTATTTTCTGTTGATGTCCCATGGCTGAACTCTGTTGGAGCAGTGAGGTTGGGACGGTCTATACTAGTCTTCTACCCTTACGAGTGTCGCTCAATCTTCTCTGTCTCCATCACACCATAAACGACATGGTCTCGAGGCTGAAACAAAGCTAGCTGAGGTTAGAAATACCACTGGAGTGACAAGACAAAGGACAGTGGTTGAGGATTATTGTCTCCACTGTACTGTACAACACACACACACACACACACACACACACACACACACACACACATTTTTTCCTCCTCTCTTTCTCTCTCCTCCCTCTCTCTCTCTCTCTCTCTCTCTCTCTCCTCTCCCCTCCCCTCTCTCCCTCTCTCTCCTCCCTCTCCCTCTCTCTCTCTCCTCTCCCCTCTCTCCCTCTCTGCGGCTTCATGCTAATTAAATTCCTGCGTTGTCCATTAGACGGATAGAGTGAGCGGACTGCTGACTCAACACAGGTAGGGCGGCCCGCTGTAATGTCTGGAAGAGCTCAAGTGCTCAAGCAATTCATTTGGCCCCCATTTTACACATTCCTGGGTCACCACATGCTTTCAAGGGTGTAGAGAGAGAGAGAGGGGAGCGAGAGGGGTGCGAGCCAGGGGGGAGGGATAAGCTAATAACTTCAAAATGCTTTAATTCTAAAGTGGTCACTCCACCACCAGGCTTTGTCCTCTAAAATTCACTGATGTGAGCTTACCCTCTCTATGTATTGGCTTATAGTCTTTTCAACTACTTCACTAGGCTTCACTAGAGTAATGTAACTCAAATATTATTGTTATTGCCATGTTAAAATCTATACAGGTGACTCCTTTCCAAAATATTTGGCGTATTTCCCTTTCATACCACGGAGACGTTTAACCTGGATGTTGAGAAGCTATCAGCGGGCTTCTCCTAAACTAGTGGCGGGTTAAAATGGTAAATCCAACTCAGGGCTGCGGCCGGTACATTGGGTAGGTCGGCAAAGTTATTTCTTCACAAAGCATAAGTCACATTTTCCAGGTTCTTTGTCCCACTTCAGCTTGTGGTGTCGCACCTGTCTTTTTCCTGGAGGGTTGTGACAGCATGCAAGACACCACTGTAAGGCATCTCGTCCTCCTCTTCTGAGGAGGAGTAACGAGAAGGATCGGAGGACCAATGCGCAGCGTCGTAAGTGTTCATGATGTAATCTTTAATAAATCAAAATGAACACTGAAATACAAAACAATAAAGTGAACGAACGAAAACGGAAACAGTCCTGTCTGGCGACACACACAAAGACAGAAAATAAACACCCACAACTCAAAAGTGAAACCAGGCTACCTAAGTATGATTCTCAATCAGGGACAACGATTGACAGCTGCCTCTGATTGAGAACCATACTAGGCCGAACACAGAAATCACAAATTATAGAAAAACTAACATAGACAACCCACCCAACTCATGCCCTGACCATACTAAAACAAAGATATAATAACAGAACTAAGGTCAGAACGTGACAACCACACACATTATTTAGGCTCTGACCACCAATAAACAATGAAGAATTTACAACTCTGCCACAGCGCTTGAACACTGTGTACAGGTCAGGGTTCTTTCAGAAAAATATAGCTGTGAAATACATCTATCTAGACTGACATTGTCTCTGTGTCTTGGTTAGAAACACTAACCATCTTTATAATCCAACATCCAGCCTCCGTGTCAACGGAGAACATATTCAGAGATCACCTTGAATCCTAATGGATATAATAGCACTAAAGATATGTGAATAGTTGACGATAATTGATGGTGCGTTCAATTAAAATCAATGATCTTTTTCACATGCTCCGTAGTCTCAACTCGTTATGGTCGAAAAGGTTCTCATCATTGTTCTCCACCACCTCTAAAAGAGAAACGGCCTCTGGTAAGTCCTCAGGGCCATGTTAGCCTCCCATTATGTCTGCTCGCACAGTGGTGGGAACAAGAGGGAGCTCCTCGAATCCCCTAAGTCCCCAGGGTGATACCCTCAAAGAGTTAAACTCCCCCTCCCAGCCCTCCCACCCCTCCCAC
This sequence comes from Oncorhynchus tshawytscha, assembly GCF_018296145.1. Lineage (NCBI taxonomy): Eukaryota > Metazoa > Chordata > Actinopteri > Salmoniformes > Salmonidae > Oncorhynchus > Oncorhynchus tshawytscha. The sequence continues at coordinate 13,665,138 of NC_056434.1, read as the reverse complement.
ACAGATCAACAGAGTTCTAAGCAGACGAAGAACAAACAAGAAATTAGAAAAAACAACAACAAAACTTTCCAGTTGCCGCCTCTTCTTTACTCATTAGCATGTGAATCGCTATTCATCCATTTAGGGTCCATCAGAACCTCATGAGCACCCAGTTTCCATGGGCTCCTCACAGACAAAGCCTGCCAAGAGAAACTGCAAAGAGCAGCTATCCCTACCAATGACTTTCCATACAAACTAGAATCTCAGACAGACACTGAATGGTATGTGTTGGTGTGTCCCAGTCAGGTGTAGTGGATAGAGACAGAGAGAAGAAGAAGTGATGCATAGAATGGGGGGGTGAACACGGAGGCAAGAGGTGCAGCTGGCTCATACAGACACCCCATTCCCACACTCCCCATTCCAATGGGCTGGTTTGTACTGGTCTAGTCTTAATTCACCATTTGCCTAATTAACATCTCATATGCATAACTTGTTGCGCCCCCTCCCCGTGCCCCCTCCCCGTGCCCCCTCTGCCAAAACAATGAAAAGACTTCATCCTAAAGCGTCTGTAGTTAAGATAAAAGCGCTCTGCACTCTTAACGACTCTCGCTTTTCTCGTCAGCAATTAAAAGGCCTATGGTTAGGTGGAACCTGGGGCTTTCCAAATGCACAACAAAAGGCATGTATTTGAGGTCAAGTTATTGATTGTGAGTTGAATTCCTAAAAGTCTAAAATTGTACCTTGGAAATCCCAATTCCTTTGTGATCTTCACTGCAGTCTGCTTGAAAAAAAAATTCTAGGATGTTTGGGTCATAATACTTTAAAATGCTTCATCCTGCTTGTTGCGCTCTTTGGGTGCATTGGGGTTAGGAGGTCGTGTGAAGCAACATGGTTGAGGACTTTTTGGTTTTAGTTCAAATGAATTTAACGAACAGTATAATCACATGCTGCATAAGCCCAGTCTTATGTTTTGTCAAGACTGATAAGAATACACAGTGTATATACCCCCACAGAATTCACAGTATATACCCCTGCAGAATACACAGTATATACCCCGCAGAATACACAGTATATACCCCCACAGAATACACAGTATATACCCCCGGTAGAATACACAGTATATACCCCCGCAGAATACACAGTATATACCCCCACAGAATACACAGTATATACCCCTACAGAACACACAGTCTATACCCCCACAGAACACACAGTATATACCCCGCAGAATACACAGTATATACCCTGCAGAATACACAGTATATACCCCCACAGAACACACAGTATATACCCCCACAGAACACACAGTATATACCTCCACAGAATACACAGTATATACCCCTACAGAATACACAGTATATACCCCTACAGAATACACAGTATATACCCCCACAGAATACACAGTATATACCCCCACAGAATACACAGTATATACCCCGCAGAATACACAGTATATACCCCCACAGAATACACAGACTTTTCCTGCAGACAGTAAATCTGCCAGGTCCAGTTGGACTGTGAGGAATCTATGCATAGCAGTGGATAGAGAACTGTTTCTCGTGCTCTCCTCCTGGAGATGTCAACCAGATGTCCAGCACTGGGCTTGTTGGCATGCTGTCAATTCCTGCGCTGACGAGACACGACCACAGTGACAGCCCCAAGGTCACAGCCCAATTCACGGTTCTTTTCTCAAACTCATTTCCTGTGCACGGGAGAAACTGACAGAGGTCTGTTAATAGCATCCCAACGTGGACATTATGGACACTAACTAAAAACACTTGTCTGTCTTTCTTGGTGTTGGGACAGTGTCCGATAGCCAAAATGGCTGTCTGAATGGCTGAAGTAGACTTTTATAACAACCTTGGTCCCTTGCGTATTAGGACAAAGACTAACATTGTAAACCAGGTGCTCAACATCCATTGTTTCTGCTTTGGTTGATTACAGAACACAGATAACAATCTTGCTAAGTCTGCTCCTGATTGTTTTAATGCAGCCGATGCCTAGACTTTTGTATTCCCTTTAAAACCCGAATACACCTGTTCCTGTTTTTTTCTTTTATTGGAGAATGTTGTCTGAAAAGCTCCAGATGCTTGAGGTTTTGGAAATGAGAGGGAGATGAGTGGTGAGGTTTACCTCTGGGCTGCGTTGGTTGGTGTATCGGGGCCTGCCCTGCAGATGCTAGCCACCAGCACCATGTGCCTCGCTGCTGCCACCACAAACAAACTACATACAAGTGCTGTGACCAGGCACTTTCCCTTTCTCCTTGCTTTCCCTCTTTCCTCTAACCTCTCTCATTCTGCTACCTTTCTCTCTCTGTTCTCTCTCATCCATCCTCATCATTCTGTCTTCCTCTTTCTCTATCCCTCCTACTCCCCTCTCTTCTTTCCCAGGGTGATTCAGCATGCAGCACTGAGAGTCAGGCTTTTTCAGGACCTGGGAGGCTGGAGAGGGAAAGTGATAGTTCTATTTTGTGTGCCCGCCCTGCGCTGCCGTCTCTGAAATGACAGGCTATGGGGTGTATTATTACCCCTGTAGCACGCCTCCCTCCAGAGCCAGACCCAAATGGGAGAGGAGAGGAGGATAAACCCATTCTCTTCCCCCAACATAGCTTCACAGCATCGGGCACCTTTTATAGTGAGTTTTTCTGCATTGGAGCGAGAAAGGGAGCATAGTTCTCCTGGCTGAACCTCTGTGGTGTTTGTGAAGGTGTGATCAGCACTAAGGCCCTGTGTCAGCATAACTGGCAGCGTCATCCTCCAGGTTCCAAGGGCTTTTGAGGGAGACGGTTTAGGTGCCACTGGAGCAATTAAATGCAGGCTCTATTAAACAACCAGCCACCCGCACTTAAATCACAGCATAGACAGCGTCTTTAAAGTAGCAGCTCCTGCCTGCCTGCCTGCCTTCCAGCCAGCTCAGTCCCATTACGCCCTCCAGATAGCTCAGTCCCATTACGCCCTCCAGCCAGCTCAGTCCCATTACGCCCTCCAGCCAGCTCAGTCCCATTACGCCCTCCAGCCAGCTCAGTCCCATTACGCCCTCCAGCCAGCTCAGTCCCATTACGCCCTCCAGCCAGCTCAGTCCCATTACGCCCTCTAGCTAGCTCAGTCCCATTGCGCTGTGCTCAAACCCAGGAAGAGGCCTGGCATTTTTAGGTGTTTTTATTCAAGCTTTGCGATAACGAGCATTAACCTTATTCAGTTCAGTTGTTTTGTGTGGTGGAATGTGTGTCGAATAAATTTTTTGTCTGTATACTGCCGAGGTTCTCAACTTGCTACAATTAAATGAGTATTTTAGGTTGAAGTCCCTAGACTTTTAAGGGGAATTCCACCACTTTTATTTTTTTCAAACATGTTTACCAGGGTTGAAGTGCAACTTCCTAGTGATGAGTCCTTCCCTCTCTGAATGGCCACAGGTCCTTACAGAGAAATCAGTGGTATGATGTATTTATCAGGGGAAAAATTGATAGTTACTACATATAGGGATATCATTTTTGACAATGTATTGTTTTGACAATATTGCAATATATTTTTTTGGAGCTAGTTGGCTGTACCTGCACAAAAACTCCAGGATTTTCCTTCATGTCTTGTTCTTAATCTTCTTTTTAAATAGGGAGCCAATTTGAGAATCTCAATACATAACGTATTGGCATCTACGTATCGTGATGATATCGTATCAGGAGGTCCCTGGCACTTCCCAGCCCTAGTATGATGGAGCATACTCATAATGTGAATTCATGTATTCAGTTATCAGAACAGCATGTGATATTGATCTGTTTATGGCTATTCCTGTTGGATGAATACACGCTCGCTGAACACTCACCTACACACCCACAGGGAAGGACAAGGGAGAGTGATGTCCCAACAGTACAGGGAACATGTCATGACTCTCAGTCCCCACGGGGAAATACGGTACATGTACACTTGTGTGCTTTGTTGCTCCAGCAAGTGAACATCGGTGAGGATTGAAAATAAGAGAGAATCAATGAGAGATGTCAAAGCCAAGGAATGTCGTTAGACACAGTGAGACTTGACAAAAACAAAATATTGTTGCAGATTAAATCTGCAGATTTAGATTTGTTGATGATATAGATAGATGAAAGGCTGTTGAATGGATTAATATCCAGCTTCCTAGGCTGAGGTCAGTGCATGTAGGTTAAACACATTATACATTCGCGAACGTACAGCATCCTCACTCAACGCCTCGACCGGTGCAGCTAGCACGCTGATTAATGCTTCACATTGTGCCGGTAATTCTGTTTTCGAACGCAGTTGTGCCATTTTACAGATGACTTCATTGAAAATAACTGAATTGACCCCATTAAGCATTTTCGGGAGTAGTGGTGTTTTGACTTCACAGCCACAAGAACACTGTCATTAACATAGAAACAATAAAACCCGATAAAAACGATGCCCAGCGAAGCACGAGGAAATAATCATTTGAGGCGGATTGGATTCAGTCATCGTGTCACAATATTGGGCTCTGGCACATCTCCACGATGTCTGTCATATCCTGTGTGGTAATTACAGTGAGTGGTTAGATGGAGGGAGTGGGCCGGATCCGTGGTGGTGAGTGGTTAGATGGAGGGAGTGGGCCGGGTCCGTAGTGGAGGTAGAGAGGGGAGGCCCAGAGAGAAGGAACAATGGTACAGCGAGGAGGAGGAGAAGAAAGAGAGAGAAGGGAAAGGGGAGAATGGGGGAAGGAGAAAGTGGGGGGGAAAGAGAAAGTGGGGGAGGAAGCGTAGAGGAAGCAAAGAGAGAGATAGAGGGAAAGAGAGAGGAGAGGGTAGTGAGCAGAACCTTAATTTCTTCAACCCACCACCAGGCTAGCACACGGCATCAAGTGGGCACAATTGGAATGGTGTCTTTGGAGAAAGAGAGAGAAAGAGGGAGGGGTGGTAAGGCTCGTCTCTCATCCTACTGGCCCATTCCCATCCTGGTCCCAACTATTTGCTCTGGAAACAGCTAATGATCTCCTTCTTATTCTCTCTGTTCGTCTCTCTCTCTCTCTCTGTCTGCCTCTCTCTCTCTCTCTCTGTCCGCCTCTCTCTCTCAATTCAATTCAATTCAATTCAAGGGGCTTTATTGGCATGGGAAACATGTGTTAACATAGCCAAAGCAAGTGAGGTAGATAATATATAAAGTGAATATATAAAGTGAAATAAACAATAAAAATTAACAGTAAACATCACACATACAGAAGTTTCAAAACAATAAAGACAATCCAAATGTCATATTATATATATACAGTGTTTTAACAATGTACAAATGGTAAAGGACACAAGATAAAATAAATAAGCATAAATATGGGTTGTATTAACAATGGTGTTTGTTCTTCACTGGTTGCCCTTTTCTCGTGGCAAAAGGTCACAAATCTTGCTGCTGTGATGGCACACTGTGGAATTTCACCCAGTAGATATGGGAGTTAATCAAAATTGGGTTTGTTTTCGAATTCTTTGTGGATCTGTGTAATCTGAGGGAAATATGTCTCTCTAATATGGTCATACATTGGGCAGGAGGTTAGGAAGTGCAGCTCAGTTTCCACCTTATTTTGTGGGCAGTGAGCACATAGCCTGTCTTCTCTTGAGAGCCATGTCTGCCTACGGCGGCCTTTCTCAATAGCAAGGCTATGCTCACTGAGTCAGTACATAGTCAAAGCTTTCCTTAAGTTTGGGTCAGTCACAGTGGTCAGGTATTCTGCCACTGTGTACTCTCTGTGTAGGGCCAAATAGCATTCTAGTTTGCTCTGTTTTTTTGTTAATTCTTTCCAATGTGTCAAGTAATTATCTTTTTGTTTTCTCATGATTTGGTTGGGTCTAATTGTGTTGCTGTCCTGGGGCTCTGTAGGGTGTGTTTGTGTTTGTGAACAGAGCCCCAGGACCAGCTTGCTTGGGGGACTCTTCTCCAGGTTCATCTTTCTGTAGGTGATGGCTTTGTTATGGAAGGTTTGGGAATCGCTTCCTTCTAGGTGGTTACTGAATTTAATGGCTCTTTTCTGGATTTTGATAATTAGTGGGTATCGGCCTAATTCTGCTCTGCATGCATTATTTGGTGTTCTACGTTGTACACGGAGGATATTTTCTCTCTCTCTCTCTCTCTGTCCGTCTCTCTCTCTCTCTGTGTCTGTCTCTCTCTCTCTCTCTCTCTCTCTCTCTCTCTCTGTCTCTCTCTCTCTCACTCTGTCTCTCTCTCTCTCTCTCACTCTGTCTCTCTCTCTCTGTCTCTCTCTCTCTCTCTAAGTATCTCTCTCTCTCTCTCTCTGTCTCTCTCTCTCTGTCTCTGTCTGTCTCTCTCTCTGTCTCTCTCTCTCTCTCTGTCTGTTTCTCTCTCTCTCTCTCTGTCAGTGTCTCTCTTTCTCTCTCTCTCTCTCTCTCTCTGTAAGTCTCTCTCTCTCTCTCTCTCTGTAAGTCTCTCTCTCTCTCTCTCTGTAAGTCTCTCTCTCTCTTTCTCTCTCTTTCTCTCTCTTTCTCTCTTTCTCTCTTTCTGTCTGTCTGTCTGTCTGTCTGTCTGTCTGTCTCTGTCTGTCTGTCTGTCTGTCTGTCTGTCTGTCTGTCTGTCTGTCTGTCTGTCTGTCTGTCTGTCTGTCTGTCTGTCTGTCTGTCTGTCTGTCTGTCTGTCTGTCTGTCTGTCTGTCTGTCTGTCTTCATGTGCTGTGCGGCACATGATATTTAATCCGTGATCTTTGTTTTCAACAAACGCAGCGCAAGCTGTTGCTGGCAGTGCCATGGGGCTCAGGGCCCATCTGGAAAGCGGGCCTTGTGCGAGGGAATTAGAGGGGAAATTTAAGGGGGTTTGCCTTGCCCAGGGAGAGGAGAGCCTGTGCTGATAATAATGACCCCGGCCAGACCCTTTTCCTGTTTACATTCACAGCCTAACGCAGCTACTAATGCTTTTCTGGTGCTCAATTCTCTCACCCCTAATTTGCCGATGCATAATTGATGCTCCGGTGTTCGGCGTTGCCAAGGCCCCACCTCTTTTGTTTTTGTTGTTTTGGACGTGGTGAACTTGCAGTTTTTGTTTTAGGTGGGTGTTTTTTGGGAGGATAGTCCAGAAGTCCCCCACCTCCTTCTTCTCCTCCTTCTGACGTTCTCTTTGAATGGCTCGGATAAGAGCAACAGGGACTCTACAGCTGCATCACACACTGTCAATGGCAGCTTTATGAGACCAGTTACCCACTGTGACCTTAAATTCCATTTTAATGCTGTGCACTGCAAGTAGGAGGATATGAGGTTGGTATATCTGCATGCATGCGTGAGTGTGTGTGTGTTGGGGATAGGGGGAACCTAGATCAGCCTGGCCCTGCCAGTGGGACTGATCAGAGTGGATTGGGTTTCTGACTGTCTCTGCCCCCCTCCCCTCTCTCTATGCTGCTTTATGATGTAATGCTGTCATGTTAATGACATGTGTGCCTCAGCTGCAGACGTTCCCACCATCACTAACACACACATTCACACCGGGAGACGCACCTCTTTCTATTCTGGTTAGAGCCAGTTTGCACTGTTCTGTGAGGGGAGTAGTACACAGCATTGTACGAGAGCTTCAGTTTCTTGGCAATTTCTCGCATGGAATAGCCTTCATTTCTGTCTGTTTCTGTCCATTTTGAGCCTGTAATCGAACCCACAAACCCTCCCCTAACCCAGAGGACACTGGACTAATTATGGTAAATGCAGATAGTCCGGGTAGTTATTTGGTTAACTATTTAGTAGTTTATGGCTTGAGGGTAGAAGCTGTTCAGGGTCCTGTTGGTTCCTGACTTGGTGTATTGGTACCGTGCGGTAGCAGAGAGAACAGTCTATGACTTGAGTGGCTGGATTCTTTGACAATTTTTAGGGCCTTCCTCTGACACCACCTGGTATAGAGGTCCTGGATGGCAGGGAGCTTGGCCCCAGTGATGTACTGGACCATATGTACTGGGCCGTTCTCACCACCTGGTATAGAGGTCCTGGATGGCAGGGAGCTTGGCCCCGGTGATGTACAGCTTGGCCCCGGTGATCTTTCCAGGTCCATACCCAAACAGTTCGAACTACTAATTTTGAAAATTACTCTCTCCAGAAATAAGTCTCTCACTGTTGCCGCCTGCTACCGACCCCCCTCAGCTCCCAGCTGTGCCCTGGACACCATTTGTGAATTGATTGCCCCCCCATCTAGCCTCAGAGTTTGTTCTGTTAGGTGACCTAAACTGGGATATGCTTAACACCCCGCCAGTCCTACAATCTAAGCTAGATGCCCTCAATCTCACACAAATCATCAAGGAACCCACCAGGTACAACCCTAACTCTGTAAACAAGGGCACCCTCATAGACGTCATCCTGACCAACTGGCCCTCCAAATACACCTCCGCTGTCTTCAACCAGGATCTCAGCGATCACTGCCTCATTGCCTGTATCCGCTACGGAGCCGCAGTCAAACGACCACCCCTCATCACGGTCAAACGCTCCCTAAAACACTTCTGTGAGCAGGCCTTTCTAATCGACCTGGCCCGGGTATCCTGGAAGGACATTGACCTCATCCCGTCAGTTGAGGATGCCTGGTCATTCTTTAAAAGTAACTTCCTCACCATTTTAGATAAGCATGCTCCGTTCAAAAAATGCAGAACTAAGAACCGATACAGTCCTTGGTTCACCCCAGACCTGACTGCCCTCGACCAGCACAAAAACATCCTGTGGCGGACTGCAATAGCATCGAATAGTCCCCGTGATATGCAACTGTTCAGGGAAGTCCGGAACCAATACACGCAGTCAGTCAGGAAAGCTAAGGCCAGCTTCTTCAGGCAGAAGTTTGCATCCTGTAGCTCCAACTCCAAAAAGTTCTGGGACACTGTGAAGTCCATGGAGAACAAGAGCACCTCCTCCCAGCTGCCCACTGCACTGAGGCTAGGTAACACGGTCACCACCGATAAATCCATGATTATCGAAAACTTCAATAAGCATTTCTCAACGGCTGGCCATGCCTTCCGCCTGGCTACTCCAACCTCGGCCAACAACTCCTCCACCCCGGCAGCTCCTCGCCCAAGCCTCTCCAAGTTCTCCTTTACCCAAATCCAGATAGCAGATGTTCTGAAAGAGCTGCAAAACCTGGACCCGTACAAATCAGCTGGGCTTGACAATCTGGACCCCTATTTCTGAAACTATCCGCCGCCATTGTCGCAACCCCTATTACCAGCCTGTTCAACCTCTCTTTCATATCGTCTGAGATCCCCAAGGATTGAAAGCTGCCGCAGTCATCCCCCTCTTCAAAGGGGAGACACCCTGGACCCAAACTGTTACAGACCTATATCCATCCTGCCCTGCCTATCTAAGGTCTTCGAAAGCCAAGTCAACAAACAGGTCACTGACCATCTCGAATCCCACCGTACCTTCTCCGCTGTGCAATCTGGCTTCCGAGCCGGTCACAGGTGCACCTCAGCCACGCTCAAGGTACTAAACGATATCATAACCGCCATCGATAAAAGACAGTACTGTGCAGCCCTCTTCATCGACCTTGCCAAGGCTTTCGACTCTGTCAATCACCATATTCTCATCGGCAGACTCAGTAGCCTCGGTTTTTCGGATGACTGCCTTGCCTGGTTCACCAATTACTTTGCAGACAGAGTTCAGTGTGTCAAATCGGAGGGCATGCTGTCCGGTCCTCTGGCAGTCTCTATGGGGGTGCCACAGGGTTCAATTCTCGGGCCGACTCTTTTCTCTGTGTATATCAATGATGTTGCTCTTGCTGCGGGCGATTCCCTGATCCACCTCTACGCAGACGACACCATTCTATATACTTTCGGCCCGTCATTGGACACTGTGCTATCTAACCTCCAAACAAGCTTCAATGCCATACAACACTCCTTCCGTGGCCTCCAACTGCTCTTAAACGCTAGTAAAACCAAATGCATGCTTTTCAACCAATCGCTGCCTGCACCCGCATGCCCGACTAGCATCACCACCCTGGATGGTTCCGACCTTGAATATGTGGACATCTATAAGTACCTAGGTGTCTGGCTAGACTGCAAACTCTCCTTCCAGACTCATATCAAACATCTCCAATCAAAAATCAAATCAAGAGTCGGCTTTCTATTCCGCAACAAAGCCTCCTTCACTCACGCACGCAAGCTTACCCTAGTAAAACTGACTATCCTACCAATCCTCGACTTCGGCGATGTCATCTACAAAATGGCTTCCAACACTCTACTCAGCAAACTGGATGCAGTATATCACAGTGCCATCCGTTTTGTCACTAAAGCACCTTATACCACCCACCACTGCGACTTGTATGCTCTAGTCGGCTGGCCCTCGCTACATATTTGTCGCCAGACCCACTGGCTCCAGGTCATCTACAAGTCCATGCTAGGTAAAGCTCCGCCTTATCTCAGTTCACTGGTCACGATGGCAACACCCATCCGTAGCACGCGCTCCAGCAGGTGTATCTCACTGATCATCCCTAAAGCCAACACCTCATTTGGCCGCCTTTCGTTTCAGTACTCTGCTGCCTGTGACTGGAACGAATTGCAAAAATCGCTGAAGTTGGAGACTTTTATCTCCCTCACCAACTTCAAACATCTGCTGTCTGAGCAGTTAACCGATCGCTGCAGCTGTACATAGTCTATTGGTAAATAGCCCACCCATTTTCACCTACCTCATCCCCATACTGTTTTTATTTATTTACTTTTCTGCTCTTTTGCACACCAATATCTCTACCTGTACATGACCATCTGATCATTTATCACTCCAGTGTTAATCTGCAAAATTGTAACTATTCGTCTACCTCCTCATGCCTTTTGCACACATTGTATATAGACTCCCCCTTTGTTTTCTACTGTGTTATTGACTTGTTAATTGTTTATTCCATGTGTAACTCTGTGTTGTCTGCTCACACTGCTATGCTTTATCTTGGCCAGGTCGCAGTTGTAAATGAGAACTTGTTCTCAACTAGCCTACCTGGTTAAATAAAGGTGAAATAAAAAATTTAAAAAAATTTAAAAATGTACTGGACCGTTCTCACCACCCTCCCTGCCAAGCAGTTGCCATACCAGGTGGTGATGCAGCCAGTCAAGATGCTGTCAATGGTGCAGACGTAGAACTTTTTGAGGGTCTAAGGGCGAAATCTTTTCAGCCTCCTGAAGGGGAAGAGGGCCTTCTTCAAGACTGTGTTGGTGTGTTAATTCCTTAGTGACACCGTGGAACTTGAAGCTCTCAACCAGCTCTGCTACAGACCTGTCGATCCATATAGTCTGTGTGCATCAGAAGACAAACACAGCCATATCTGACTGATGGCGGTGGCATTTAACAGTCCCAGGGCTTCATTAAAAGGATTACACTTTGATTTGTTCAAATTGATTGGAAATAAAACAAAACTGATTGCGAGCTCTGAAAGCCCCACGAGTTTGAATAAAGCCAGGCGGGCCATAAGTGCCCTAATCAGTCAAGAGTCGGAGGGGGGTCGGAGGATTAATGTATTTGATTTGAACATCCGTCTGCAATGGGGCTTTAATTGTCCCACTCGTTGCCTCTGTAATCTCTTACTGTACTGTAGCCTACTATAATGTCCACAACGCCCCTCTCGCTGTGCTCTAAACCATAGGTTGGGGTTAGGGGGGTAGGAGCAAAAAAGGGGCTCCGGCTCATTTAAAAACTCCACAGCACATTTGAATAACCTACTAATAAAACATTTGATTTACTTGTTGACATCTTTTTTTTGGAGTTTCATTTTTGGGGCGATATTGTGAGGTTTGGTTTGTTGGATGAAGTGCAAATGAAAAGCCATGATGCTCTTAAAACAAATGTTTCTGTAGGTAAACCCCAGGCCAAATTAACTTTTGTCTCACCAGTGTATACCGGTGCCAAGTCCAACCAGCTGTGTGTGTGTGTGTGTGTGTGTGTGTGTGTGTTTGCTCTGGGCCCCTCTGGCTGAGCCGGGTCATTATAGACACCTTGCAGCTGAGCACCGCAGCATGTACACACACACACATGCACACATCCATGTCCTTGTTCAGCCAGGACTCCGTGAAACACAGGATATTACAGTTCTTCAGGTCCCGTTGATAGGATAGTCTCCAACGGAACTGGTCCAGTTTGTTCTCTAGTGATTGTATGTTCACCAATAGAACGGAGGGTAGAGGCGGTTTATCAAATCAAATCAAATGTATTTATAAAGCCCTTCTTACATCAGCTGATATCTCAAAGTGCTGTACAGAAACCCAGCCTAAAACCACCAAACAGCAAACAATGCAGATGCAGAAGCACGGTGGCTAGGAAAAACTCCCTAGAAAGGCAGTAACCTAGGAAGAAACCTAGAGAGGAACCAGGCTATGAGGGGTGGCCAGTCCTCTTCTGGCTGTGCCGGGTGGAGATTATAACAGAACATGGCCAAGATGTTCAAATGTTCATAAATGACCAGCATGGTCAAATAATAATAATCACAGTTGTTGTCGAGGGTGCAACAAGTCAGCACCTCAGGAGTAAATGTCAGTTGGCTTTTTCCTGCTGTCGCTAGGGAGTTGAAAACAGCAGGTCTGGGACAGGTAGCACGTCAGGTGAATATGTCAGGGTTCCATAGCCGCAGGCAGAACAGTTGAAACTGGAGCAGCAGCACGACCAGGTGGACTGGGGACAGCAAGGAGTCATCATGCCAGGTAGTCCTGAGGCCTGGTCCTAGGGCTCAGGTCCTTCGAGAGAGAGAAAGAAAGAAAGAAAGAGAAAGAGAGAGAGAAAGAAAGAGAATTAGAGAGAGCATACTTAAATTCACAAGACAGGAGAAGTACTCCAGATATAACAAACTGACCCTAGCCCCCGAGACAAACTACTGCAGCATAAATACTGGAGGCTGAGACAGGAGGGGTCAGGAGACACTGTGGCCCCATTGGATGATACCCTCGGACAGGGCCAAACAGGCAGGATATAACCCCACCCACTTTGCCAAAGCACAGCCCCCACACCACTAGAGGGATATCTTCAACCACCAACTTACCATCCTGAGACAAGGCCGAGTATAGCCCACAAAGATCTCCGCCATGGCACAACCCAAGGGGGGGTGCCAACCCAGACAGGAAGATCACGTCAGTGACTCAACCCACTCCAGTGATGCTCCCCTCCTAGGGACGGCATGGAAGAGCACCAGTAAGCCAGTGACTCAGCCCCTGTAATAGGGTTAGAGGCAGAGAATATCAGTGGAGAGAGGGGAACCAGCCAGGCAGAGACAGCAAGGGCGGTTCGTTGCTCCAGAGCCTTTCCGTTCACCTTCACACTCCTGGGCCAAACTACACTCAATCATATGACCTACTGAAAAGATGAGTCTTCAGTAAAGACTTAAAGGTTGAGACCGAGTCTGCGTCTCTCACATGGGTAGGCAGACCATTCCATAACAATGGAGGTCCAGAGTATGACTGTGACAGTGAGTAGGTCCAGAGACATGTTGGACAAAAGCCACTGAGTCGATAATGGCTCCGAAAGCCTTTTGGAGTGGGTCTGTGGACTTTTCCATGTGAATATTAAAATCACCAAAAATTAGAATATTATCTGCTATGACTACAAGGTCTGATAGGAATTCAGGGAACTCAGTGAGGAACGCTGTATATGGCCCAGGAGGCCTGTAAACAGTAGCTATAAAAAGATGATTGAGTAGGCTGCATAGATTTCATGACTTGAAGCTCAAAAGACGAAAAAGTCATTTTTTTTGTAAATTGAAATTTCCTATTGTAAATGTTAGCAACACCTCCGCCTTTGTGGGATGATATGGTCACTAGTGTAACCAGGAGGTGAGGCCTCATTTAACACAGTAAATTCATCAGGCTTAAGCCATGTTTCAGTCAGGCCAATCACATCAAGATTATGATCAGTGATTAGTTCATTGACTATAACTGCCTTTGAAGTGAGGGAACTCTATCTAGCCCTATTTTGAGATGTGAGGTATCACAATCTCTTTCAATAATGACAGGAATGGAGGAGGTCTTTATTCTAGTGAGATTGCTTAGGCGAACACTGCCATGTTTAGTTTTGCCCAACCTAGGTCGAGGCACAGACATGGTCTCAATGGGGATAGCTGGCCTGACTACACTGACTGTGCTAGTGGCAGACTCCACTAAACTGGCAGGCTGGCTAACAGCCTGCTGCCTGGCCTGCACCCTATTTCATTGTGGAGTTAGAGCCCTGTCTATGTTGGTAGATAAGATGAGAGCACCCCTCCAGCTAGGATGGAGTCCGTCATTCCTCAACAGGCCAGGCTTGGTTCTGTTTGTGTGCGAGTCCCAGAAAGAGGGCCAATTATCTACAAATTCTATCTTTTGGGAGGGGCAGAAAACAGTTTTCAACCAGCGATTGAGTTGTGAGACTCTGCTGTAGAGCTCATCACTCCCCCTAACTGGGAGGGGGCCAGAGACAACAGGCTGAAGCTATGTTGCGCTTTGTGACCTCTGACTGTTTCATCCTAACATCGTTGGTGCCGACGTGGATAACAATATCTCTATACTCTCTACACTCGCCAGTTTTAGCTTTAGCCAGCACCATCTTCAGATTAGCCTTAACGTCGGTAGCCCTGCCCCCTGGTAAACAGTGTATGATCGCAGGATGATTTGTTTTAAGTCTAATACTGCGGGTTATGGAGTCGCCAATGACTAGGGTTTTCAATTTGTCAGAGCTAATGGTGGGAAGCTTCGGCGTCTCAGACCCCGTAACGGGAGGAGTAGAGACCAGAGAAGGCTCGGCCTCAGAGTCCGACTCACTGCTTAATGGGGAAAACCGGTTGAAAGTTTGTCGGCTAAATGACCGACACCGGTTGAGCATTCCTACAGCTTTTCCCTCCAGAAACCATGAGAAAGTTGTCCGGCTGCGGGGACCATGCAAGGGAATTTATACTAACGTTACTATCTGTACTTACTGGTGGCTCAGACGCTGTTTCATCCTTTCCTACACTGAAATTACCCTTGCCTAACGATTGCATCTGTGCTGCAAGCCCAGCAAAGTAAGGTTGGCAACAAAACGCCCAGCAACACAAAGCAACAAAGTCAGCAAGTTGTGACTGGAAATGACTCGCTCCGTTTATCTACTCACTGAGTTTGACAGCGTGTGCAATTCTTTTCTAGAAGGCATCATGTTAATGCCCTGTACCTCCGACTTTGAGCTTAGGCCTGTTGGAGGCCCTCCTCCGACGTTGAGATTAGGGCCTGGTCCAGATAAGCATGCCCTGTGCCTCCGAGTTGAAAAAGTTGAATGAAAAATGCCCTGTTCCGAGTGAGAAAAGGGCCTTTACAGTTTTTCCGACTTTTTAGATTAGGGCCTGTTTAAATGCCCTGTGCCTCCGAGGTAGCAAAGTAAGGCCTGGCAACAAAATGCCCAGCAACCTGGTCCGGGTGAGCAGCATGCCCTGTGCCTCCGACAAATTAGGGCAAAGTCAGCAAGTTGTGACTGGAAATGACATGCCCTGCCTCCGGTTTATCTACTCACTGGCGTCCGTTTGAGATTAGGGCCTGTACAGCATGCCCTGTGCCTCCGACCTCTCTTACGGCCTGGTCTTTTCTATTCCCTGTGTCTCGGAGATTAGGGCCTGGTCCGGGGTGAGCAGCATGCCCTGTGCCTCCGACTCGTTGAGATTAGGGCCTGGTCCGGGGTGAGCAGCATGCCCTGTGCCTCCGACTCGTTGAGATTAGGGCCTGGTCCGGGGTGAGCAGCATGCCCTGTGCCTCCGACTCGTTGAGATTAGGGCCTGGTGCGGGGTGAGCAGCATGCCCTGTGCCTCCGACTCGTTGAGATTAGGGCCTGGTGCGGGGTGAGCAGCATGCCCTGTGCCTCCGACTCGTTGAGATTAGGGCCTGGTCCGGGGTGAGCAGCATGCCCTGCGCCTCCGACTCGTTGAGATTAGGGCCTGGTCCGGGGTGAGCAGCATGCCCTGCGCCTCCGACTCGTTGAGATTAGGGCTTGGTCCGGGGTGAGCAGCATGCCCTGCGCCTCCGACTCGTTGAGATTAGGGCCTGGTCCGGGGGGCCTGAGCAGCATGCCCTGCGCCACCGACTCGTTGAGATTAGGGCCTGGTCCGGGTGAGCAGCATGCCCTGTGCCTCCGACTCGTTGAGATTAGGGCCTGGTCCGGGGTGAGCAGCATGCCCTGTGCCTCCGACTCGTTGAGATTAGGGCTTGGTCCGGGGTGAGCAGCATGCCCTGTGCCTCCGACTCGTTGAGATTAGGGCCTGGTCCGGGGTGAGCAGCATGCCCTGTGCCTCCGACTCGTTGAGATTAGGGCCTGGTCCGGGGTGAGCAGCATGCCCTGTGCCTCCGACTCGTTGAGATTAGGGCCTGGTCCGGGGTGAGCAGCATGCCCTGTGCCTCCGACTCGTTGAGATTAGGGCCTGGTCCGGGGTGAGCAGCATGCCCTGTGCCTCCGACACGTTGAGATTAGGGCCTGGTCCGGGGTGAGCAGCATGCCCTGTGCCTCCGACTCGTTGAGATTAGGGCCTGGTCCGGGGTGAGCAGCATGCCCTGTGCCTCCGACTCGTTGAGATTAGGGCCTGGTCCGGGGTGAGCAGCATGCCCTGTGCCTCCGACTCGTTGAGATTAGGGCCTGGTCCGGGGTGAGCAGCATGCCCTGTGCCTCCGACTCGTTGAGATTAGGGCCTGGTCCGGGGAGATGAGCAGCATGCCCTGTGCCTCCGACTCGTTGAGATTAGGGCCTGGTCCGGGGTGAGCAGCATGCCCTGTGCCTCCGACTCGTTGAGATTAGGGCCTGGTCCGGGGTGAGCAGCATGCCCTGCGCCACCGACTCGTTGAAGTACAAATCTTCATCCAAATCGAGATTAGTGATTTTTCTGTTCTGATGTCCAGAAGCTCTTTTCGGTTATAGGAAATGATGGCAGAAACATTATGTAGAAAAATAAAACATACAAAGTAGCAGAATTGCTCAGGAGCCTGTAAAACGGCTGCTATGCAGCGCCTTTCCAGATGGTTCATCATCATATAATGATATTAAAAAACATTACAACGTCTTTGTGAAATGTTTAGATAGCGACGCTTTACTTCATCAGTCCTAATCACTGCTCCGCTCATGTTGGCATGGAGACGCCTCCAGACATACCAGGCTTCCATTAACACACTGCCAGCACATGAGAAACCAACCCACACTCTGCCTACATCCCAAATGGCACCCTATTCCCTATATTGTGAACTTCTTTGGGCCAGAGGGCCAGCGTACTCCCCCCTAGTGTTGGGGAATAGACACCAGTCATAGGATGATGATGATGATGGTGATGTTCTGGAGACATTGGTTGATATAAGATGAATGCGACTTTTGCCTGGGTTTGTTGCATAGGATATAGCTCAAGGCTGGAGTTTATGGGTTTTGTTTGCTGGTGTTCTGCAGCTAAGGCCATGTCTTTCCCTCCTTGAGTGGCTGTGAAAAGTGTGTGTGTGTGAAGCCTAGCCATGGCTGCAATGTGACAGTGCTGGCTCTGTGAAGTGAGCAGGACTAGACCTTACCGTGCAGAGAACCCTACTCCTCTCTCTCTCTTGCTCTCTCTCTCTTTCTCTCTCTCTCTCTCTCTCTCTCTCTCTCTCTCTCTCTCTCTCTCTCTCACACTCTCACACTCTCACACTCACACTCACACACACACACACACACAGACAGACATATAAACACACACACGCACAGATACAACACCCCCCTCCTCCTTGTTGTAGATTAGCGCGTGAAGCAGAAGACCCGTTCTGTCTGTCTGTCCCACCGTGGAAGAGGAGCTGTTTCTAATCCCCTCCGGCCTGGGAAAGTGTTTGCCAGGCTGCAGAAGGAGAGCACAGGGCTTGCACTGTGTGTGTGTGTGTCTTTCCCGCTCTCTCTCCTCTTCTCCTCACTCTCTTTCTCTCCATAGTCCCTTCTTCCCCTCCCTCCCTCTCTCTCTTTCTCCAAAGCCCCTCTGTCTCTCCCTCTCTCTCTCTCTGGCCAAAGCAGAAGTACTGTAATAATAATAATAATAAGCTTAACATTGTTTCCCTTTCCACTAAGGTGGCGTGAGACCTGAGGCCTGTCTGTCTTTGTCTGTCACAGGTTATGCATGGACACAGCCTTTCACAACACAACCTACTCCTACTACCAACAGCTTTAGGTGTATGTTGACCTGCTGGTCTAGGATCAGGTCCACCCTGTCCATATCATTTAGTTAATTATGACCTAAAAGTCCAAACCATTTCTAGAACAGTCAGTCGGTCAATCGTTCAATGGCGCACGGTGGCAAGAAGGAAGTGATCCGTTTGCAGTGGGAGAAAACAAGGTCACATCGAGTCCTCTGAGTCCATGTTGTTGGGCTGTGTGTTCTGTTGTCTGGCTTTTGCTGCTGTTGTCTCCTCTCCTCTCTTCCACCCCACCCACCCCTTCCTTTCCTGGTCACTGTGCAAATCCTGAGCACTTTTAGAATGCCGGCTGGAGCAGGCCAGGGATAGGGGGATGGAGGGAGAAGAGGAGAGAGGGATCAACACAGAGGTTGCCTGGTAACTGTAGTCAGTCACTAGCCCATGGCAGCCAGTGGAAGCCCAGATGAGGGGAGAGGAAGAGTGGAGAGGGATAAGGAGGGTCCTGACATAGTGAGGACAGCCAAAATGAACTAGAGAAATGGCCAGACAGTCCTAGCCAGCACTTTTCTCATTGACCACTGTTAGTTTGTGTGCACCTTTCATTTGACCATTGCCCATCCCCTCCCATTCATGAATGGAAAATCTCCAGTTGATTTTCTCATTGACCTTTCCGTCGTTGGGAAAGCTGTGATGTCCTAGCGATGTAGGTGGGACGCCTTTCCTCCCAAAGGTGTTAGGACACAGAGGCAGTGTGAACACTGTGCCCTGTGGTACTCCACTTCTGACGTGCAATATGCCCACCCTGTGTGATTTTTTTTTTAAGCTGCTGCAGCCACTCACAGGCAGTCAGACCTGTAAAACGGCATCCTCCATCCTGTTCCCATCCAAATCAGGCCAAAACCTAAATCAGTATTAAGGACACTCTAAAGACACCTTTGTAATGGGCTGTAGTCTAAAATGGACAGCCTGTTTTAACACTCTTTAGTCAGAGGCAAAGCTGGCATCCAAAGGAGTTTCGATAATCATGGGAGCAGGGGTGGGTATGTGGGTTAGGGTGCTATTTGATGTTGTTGGTATTTTATTAGGATTCCCATCCTGGGGTCCACACAAGACATGAAACATGAATACAGAACATGAATAGACAAGAACAGCTCAAGAACAGAACTACATCAATTTAAAACAAGAAAAATATAATTAAAAGGTGATACTGACTCAAATACTGAAAAGGGTGTGGTGTGTGAGGGGCACAAACAGCATCCGGAGTGTACTGCCTCAGCACCCTGTGGTGTGTGAGGGGGCACAAACAGCATCCGGAGTCGACTGCCTCAGCACCCTGTGGTGTGTGAGGGGGCACAAACAGCATCCAGAGTCTACTGCCTCAGCACCCTGTGGTGTGTGAGGGGCACAAACAGCATCCGGAGTCTACTGCCTCAGCACCCTGTGGTGTGTGAGGGGCACAAACAGCATCCGGAGTCTACTGCCTCAGCACCCTGTGGTGTGTGAGGGGCACAAACAGCATCCGGAGTCTACTGCCTCAGCACCCTGTGGTGTGTGAGGGGCACAAACAGCATCCGGAGTCTACTGCCTCAGCACCCTGTGGTGTGTGAGGGGCACAAACAGCATCCGGAGTCTACTGCCTCAGCACCCTGTGGTGTGTGAGGGGCACAAACAGCATCCGGAGTCTACTGCCTCAGCACCCTGTGGTGTGTGAGGGGCACAAACAGCATCCGGAGTCTACTGCCTCAGCACCCTGTGGTGTGTGAGGGGCACAAACAGCATCCGGAGTCTACTGCCTCAGCACCCTGTGGTGTGTGAGGGGCACAAACAGCATCCGGAGTCTACTGCCTCAGCACCCTGTGGTGTGTGAGGGGGCACAAACAGCATCCAGAGTCTACTGCCTCAGCACCCTGTGGTGTGTGAGGGGGCACAAACAGCATCCAGAGTCTAATCCAGAGTCTACTGCCTCAGCACCCTGTGGTGTGTGAGGGGGCACAAACAGCATCCAGAGTCTACTGCCTCAGCACCCTGTGGTGTGTGAGGGGCACAAACAGCATCCAGAGTCTAATCCAGAGTCTACTGCCTCAGCACCCTGTGGTGTGTGAGGGGCACAAACAGCATCCGGAGTCTACTGCCTCAGCACACTGTGGTGTGTGAGGGGCACAAACAGCATCCGGAGTCTACTGCCTCAGCACCCTGTGGTGTGTGAGGGGCACAAACAGCATCCGGAGTCTACTGCCTCAGCACCCTGTGGTGTGTGAGGGGCACAAACAGCATCCGGAGTCTACTGCCTCAGCACCCTGTGGTGTGTGAGGGGCACAAACAGCATCCGGAGTCGACTGCCTCAGCACCCTGTGGTGTGTGAGGGGCACAAACAGCATCCGGAGTCGACTGCCTCAGCACCCTGTGGTGTGTGAGGGGCACAAACAGCATCCGGAGTCGACTGCCTCAGCACCCTGTGGTGTGTGAGGGGGCACAAACAGCATCCGGAGTCTACTGCCTCAGCACCCTGTGGTGTGTGAGGGGCACAAACAGCATCCGGAGTCTACTGCCTCAGCACCCTGTGGTGTGTGAGGGGCACAAACAGCATCCAGAGTCTACTGCCTCAGCACACTGTGGTGTGTGAGGGGCACAAACAGCATCCAGAGTCTACTGCCTCAGCACCCTGTGGTGTGTGAGGGGCACAAACAGCATCCAGAGTCTACTGCCTCAGCACCCTGTGGTGTGTGAGGGGCACAAACAGCATCCGGAGTCGACTGCCTCAGCACCCTGTGGTGTGTGAGGGGCACAAACAGCATCCGGAGTCGACTGCCTCAGCACCCTGTGGTGTGTGAGGGGCACAAACAGCATCCAGAGTCTACTGCCTCAGCACCCTGTGGTGTGTGAGGGGCACAAACAGCATCCGGAGTCTACTGCCTCAGCACCCTGTGGTGTGTGAGGGGCACAAACAGCATCCGGAGTCGACTGCCTCAGCACCCTGTGGTGTGTGAGGGGCACAAACAGCATCCAGAGTCTACTGCCTCAGCACCCTGTGGTGTGTGAGGGGCACAAACAGCATCCAGAGTCTACTGCCTCAGCACCCTGTGGTGTGTGAGGGCACAAACAGCATCCAGAGTCTACTGCCTCAGCACCCTGTGGTGTGTGAGGGGCACAAACAGCATCCAGAGTCTACTGCCTCAGCACCCTGTGGTGTGTGAGGGGCACAAACAGCATCCGGAGTCTACTGCCTCAGCACCCTGTGGTGTGTGAGGGGCACAAACAGCATCCGGAGTCTACTGCCTCAGCACCCTGTGGTGTGTGAGGGGCACAAACAGCATCCGGAGTCGACTGCCTCAGCACCCTGTGTGGGGCAGGAAACCACCGGATGCATCCAGATTTCAGGGGAAATGGAAAAAGAGATTGTGACTTCACTTCTGCTGTTGGATGTTAACAAGGCAACACTCCATCTTAACTCCTCCTCGACAGTTACTGGATTGGTTCAACAGTGCAGAAGAGAACCTCCCATGACAGTTATTTTCTTTCTCTCGTCAGGACCAGAAAGAAACGCTGCTTTTATGCCTGCTACATTACCGCCCGGGTGACATTAACCATTAACAGATGCCGCCCACATATTGCGTATGAGATGGTCGCTGCCCCTCCCACAGAAGGCATTTTTAATAAACATAATCGCGACATCCGCTCAAACAAATGACGAGCCGCCACCAGCAGACAATGAAAAAGCCACTCAACTGAAATGCAAAAAAACTTAACAGATTTCAAAAAGGAATTCCGAACCCAGACCGAACCAATCCTCCTCAACTCCACCCCCTACAACTATTTTCACTTTCAACCAACAGCCCTTTTGTGTTATGCTTTGTTTCTATATGTCCCCCTTTAATCTACACAGAACCAAACCTAGACACACACACACGCACACACACACACACACACGCACACACACACACAAACAAACACACACACACACACACGGTTAAGTAAGTGTCTCCAGCCCGCCAGCTTGCTGTTTGTTGGAGAGCAGCGTGTTTATTTAGATTCCAGTGGCGGCTCCCTCCCAGGGTGTCTACCCCCCCACCCCTCCGCCCCCTATGAATCTCTGTGTGTAAGAGCTGAGAGTAATTCATTTGATGTCTGTTTCCACGTCTTCCACAACAGCAAGGAACAACACTATGGTGACGAGTGAGAGAGCAGTGAAGTTGGAGGAAGAGGGGCTTTGATGAGAGGAATGTGAATACGAAGCAGACTCATGTGGAGGCAGTGTGACTGAGCGTAGACAGACATAAAGCTGCATCTCATGTAAAGACATCTCATGTTCTCAACTCCATGATCTCTGCCTGGATGTGGCCTAACAGGTGAAACAAATGCGGATGAATTTGCAGTAAATTTATAGTGAAAGCCTTTCCAATACTTTCACCGGCTTGTAGTAGTAAGGGAAAGGAGGGTAGCAGAGGAGGCCACTTTAGATTATTGAGATGCAGCCAGAGAATGTTGAGTGTGCCAACTTGATTGGCTAGTGAGTTGTACTAACCCGGCCCAGTCCAGCCTGGCTCTGTTTGTGGCTCCATGGCAACATACAACAAACATCACAAATAACTCTCTGCTCTTCCAAAGGTGGATTTTGATTGTGCTCATCAAAATCATATATCATAATGTTACCTCTGTATACTAAGTAAATAAAAGAGGTGTGTGTGGGTATGTAATATGTATGAACACATTGTCCCACACAACCGCGCGCACAGACAAGCGTCTCCCTGCGTTGAACTCGCAGAGCCCTTCGCTGCCCTTCACGGTGTAGCATTGTGGCGGTCGAGGGGGTTTGTGTCCGGGCCTCATAAATTATTCCTCTCCATATTGCTTTTAAACGATAGCATCCCCAGCAACCGTCCCGGAAACTTGCCCATAAATGATAATGTCAGGGCTAATACACAACTTACATTATTAAGGAGACAAGGAGCAGGGCTGCTGCCTTGTCTTCACCGTGCATGTCGGCCCTGCTCAGACTGACAGGCTGACTCAAGGGCCAGCCATGGGGGCATGCGTCCACAGTAACAGCAACAACAACAGTTACAGCAATGCATGTCGTACCGACATGCACCAGCAGTCTCCCCCCACCAGCAGTCTCCCCCTACCAGCAGTCTCCCCCACCAGCAGTCTCCCCACAACATGCACCAGCAGTCTCCCCCAACACCAGCAGTCTCCCCACAACATGCACCAGCAGTCTCCCCACCAGCAGTCTCCCCACAACATGCACCAGCAGTCTCCCCACAACATGCACCAGCAGTCTCCCCCACCAGCAGTCTCCCTACGACATGCACCAGTAGTCTCCCCTACCAGCAGTCTCCCCCACCAGCAGTCTCCCAACGACATGCACCAGCAGTCTCCCCACGACATGCACCAGCAGTCTCCCCACAGGGACTAGAGGTATACATCTGGGTGGATTACATTCTCCATGGTTGTGGATATAGTGTAAAGTACACTATATGACCAACAATATGTGGACATCTGCTCATTGAACATCTAATTTCAAAATCGTGCTATAACAGCCTCCACTCCTCTGGGAAGGTATTAATATGTTGCTATAACAGCCTCCACTCCTCTGGGAAGGTATTATAATGTTGCTATAACAGCCTCCACTCCTCTGGGAAGGTATTATAATGTTGCTATAACAGCCTCCACTCCTCTGGGAAGGTATTAATAAGTTGCTATAACAGCCTCCACTCCTCTGGGAAGGTATTAATAAGTTGCTATAACAGCCTCCACTCCTCTGGGAAGGTATTAATAAGTTGCTATAACAGCCTCCACTCCTCTGGGAAGGTATTAATAAGTTGCTATAACAGCCTCCACTCCTCTGGGAAGGTATTAATAAGTTGCTATAACAGCCTCCACTCCTCTGGGAAGGTATTATAATGTTGCTATAACAGCCTCCACTCCTCTGGGAAGGTATTAATAAGTTGCTATAACAGCCTCCACTCCTCTGGGAAGGTATTATAATGTTGCTATAACAGCCTCCACTCCTCTGGGAAGGTATTAATAAGTTGCTATAACAGCCTCCACTCCTCTGGGAAGGTATTAATAAGTTGCTATAACAGCCTCCACTCCTCTGGGAAGGTATTAATATGTTGCTATAACAGCCTCCACTCCTCTGGGAAGGTATTAATATGTTGCTATAACAGCCTCCACTCCTCTGGGAAGGTATTATGATGTTGCTATAACAGCCTCCACTCCTCTGGGAAGGTATTAATAAGTTGCTATAACAGCCTCCACTCCTCTGGGAAGGTATTAATATGTTGCTATAACAGCCTCCACTCCTCTGGGAAGGTATTAATAAGTTGCTATAACAGCCTCCACTCCTCTGGGAAGGTATTATAATGTTGCTATAACAGCCTCCACTCCTCTGGGAAGGTATTAATAAGTTGCTATAACAGCCTCCACTCCTCTGGGAAGGTATTAATAAGTTGCTATAACAGCCTCCACTCCTCTGGGAAGGCTTTCTGTAGATATTGTAACATTGCTGCGGGGACTTGCTTCCATTCAGCCGTGAGTGTTAGTGAGGTCAGGCACCTATGTTGGGTGATTAGGCTTGGCTCATAGTCGGTGTTCCAACATCCCAAAGGTGTTCAGTGGGGTTGAGGTCAGGGCTCTGTGCAGGCCAGTTACGTTCTTCCAAACAATTCCTATATGGACCTTGCTTTGTGCTTGGGGGCATTGTCATGCTAATGGTAACCCATTTCATGAAGCTCCCGACGAACAGTTCTTGTGCTGACGTTGCTTCCAGAGGCACTTTGGAACTCTGTAGTGAGTGTTGCAACCGAGGACAGACGTATTTTATGCGCTTCAGCACTCGCCGGTCCCGTTCTGTGAGCTTGTGTGGCCTACCACTTTGCAGCTGAGCTGCTGTTGCTCCTAGATGTTTCCACTTCCCAATAACAGCACTTACAGTTGACTGGGACAGCTCTAGCAGGGCAGAAATTTGACGAACTGACTTGTTGGAAAGGTGCCATCCTATTACGGTGCCACGTTGAAAGTCACTGAGTTCTTCAGTAAGGCCATTCTACTGCCAATGTTTGTCTATGGAGATTGCATGGCTGTGTGCTCAATTTAATACACTTGTCAGCAACGGGTGTGGCTGAAATAGCTGAATCAGTTGGGAGGGAGTGGGTCAGGTGGGAGGGAGAGGGTCAGGTGGGAGGGAGTGGGTCAGGTGGGAAGGAGTGGGTCAGGTGAGAGGGTCAGGTGGGAGGGAGAGGGTCAGGTGGGAGGGAGAGGGTCAGGTGGGAGGGAGAGGGTCAGGTGGGAAGGAGTGGGTCAGGTGGGAGGGAGAGGGTCAGGTGGGAGGGAGTGGGTCAGGTGGGAGGGAGAGGGTCAGGTGGGAGGGAGAGGGTCAGGTGGGAGGGAGAGGGTCAGGTGGGAGGGAGAGGGTCAGGTGGGAGGGAGAGGGTCAGGTGGGAAGGAGAGGGTCAGGTGGGAAGGAGTGGGTCAGGTGGGAGGGAGTGTGTCAGGTGGGAGGGAGAGTGTCAGGTGGGAGGGAGAGTGTCAGGTGGGAGGGAGAGGGTCAGGTGGGAGGGAGAGTAGCAGGATCACGGCACGTTTTTCAGCAGAACTCACTATCTGTGCAGCGAGCACAACGAGCACAATGAATCACTCTCTATGCATACAGTATCTGAGTATTTACATTACCACCAAAGCTGTATTTAAGAGCATTTAGCACTTGTGTCAAATCCTCAATTTCAAGTGGTTCTTCCACATACTATTTTAGTGAAAAAAGACATCGATGTAGAAATAAGAATCGGGCAACAAAAGAAAGAAAGAAAAACACGAAGAATAAATAAATAGTGTTTACGTAGGGGAAGAAACGCAGGCTCTTAGGCGGCGTGCACCCGTCAACCTCTTTGCACCGCCGCGTTCGGTTTCACCCCCTCAACTGATGCAATAAGGAGCCTTTATCTGAGCATCGCCCCGAGCCACAGCGGCAGGGAGCTGGGGAACCTCTGCACCAGGAAATGCTTTTGGGATCTGCTCTCTCGCACATCGCAGCCCAGCACAGCCCCTGGTCTCCCACGGACTAGCTGGAGACGGTTTTATCTCCAGTTGCTAGGATAACAACTCTTAAGCTTCCAGCAGTCATAAGTCCTGCTGGGCCCTTTTCTCTCTGCTTTTTCCCTCAGACAGAAAGAATGCTTTTCTCTCCTCCTCCTCCTCCTCCTCGCTTTTTTCTTTCACTTATAAAAAAATAATAATGTGTAAAGCCCATCCTGGCGTTTAAGTGTTTCTCCCCCTCCCCTCAAAATCTATTTGTCTTTTATGTTGGGGGGTGAGGTGGGGATGGTGGCGGCAGGGAGGTATTTTATTTGCCCAAAGATTTTCCAGCCAAAGTGCCCCCTTCCTTCTGACGGGCCTAGCCTGCACGCACGTTTGATTCTGAGGATTAGTAAGACAAAGCGTGGTGGCCGAGGAGTGGCGTTCCTAATGAAATGGTAAAATAGATCAATGAGAGTGGTGGTGCGCTCCTGTTCGGAGTGTCTGGCCCCCGCCAGGATTAAGTGGACTCCTCCTGTTCCTTTGTGCCCGTTTCCCAGCAGCACAATCGGCCCAGAGTCAGCAACACAAGTGGCGCGCAGCCCCCCTTCACTCTCTCTCTCTTGTCCCCCATTCCAACTCCAAAGCCCCCCATCTTAGGCCTGCAATTACCAGAGCGCTCATTCAGCACACCTTTTCTCAGACAGAGCGCCCTCTAAATATTCACCCCCCCTTCACTTTTCACAAAATATATCAGGACTAACATACTCTCAGGTTCTTCTGACTTCCACAGTTTCCACAAACTGCTCTTTAAAGGTTATCCTGGAGAAATAAATGACCCTTGACTAAGTTTAAGCTCATCTCCCTCCCCTGTTTGTTTCCACTGTTTAGTTCACCCCACGTGGAAAAGTTCCCCCTTCCTGTGAACTTCATCCTTGGATTGATGAAAGAGTTCAGGATGGGGCCGGGGTGGATGGATGGATGGACATAGATAGCGGGATTCTATTATTTTCTGCTTTAGATGGATTTTGCCATAACGCCCTGCCTTCTCCTCTTGATTAGATTTAGAAGGGGGGGTTGTGCAGTTTGTTTGTTTGATGTGAGAGAGAGAGAGAGAGAGCCCCTGGGGGAACAGTAATCTAACGGGAGCAGCCAGCAGCACATAAAGTGGCTGACCAGGCCTGCTGCCTGCCAGCCCAGCCTAGTACCAGCCAGCCTCCATAGCCTGAATACTCCCTCCTGCCCCAGTTACATTGCTGAGGGCAGAGGGCAGAGAGTCAGGGGCACGAGGGCAGAGAGTCAGGGGCACGAGGGCAGAGAGTCAGGGGCACGAGGGCAGAGAGTCAGGGGCACGAGGGCAGAGAGTCAGGGGCACGAGGGCAGAGAGTCAGGGGCACGAGGGCAGAGAGTCAGGGATACGAGGGCAGAGAGTCAGGGATACGAGGGCAGAGAGTCAGGGATACGAGGGCAGAGAGTCAGGGATACGAGGGCAGAGAGTCAGGGATACGAAGGCAGAGAGTCAGGGGCACGAGGGCAGAGAGTCAGGGGCACGAGGGCAGAGAGTCAGGGGCACGAGGGCAAAGCTGGTGGAGGATGTAAAGATCCGCAACAGGCTGACGACACAGCCACACAGGAAGGGGCAGCCACACGCCTCGGTTAAACATCCACCCTCCACCTCCGCGCAGGGCTCCACAGCGCCTTATTTTAACTCACATTGTCTCCTATTCAGATACCAGGAACGTCTTGAAGTCAACTTCTTAAATGTAACCTCTAACCCCTTTCCCAGTTTCCACATTCCACGGTTATTTTTTATTAACTATGTTATTGGTTTGGTTCTTGTTACCGGGATACTACAGAAATAGGAGTAGAGGGAGGAAGGGATGGAGGGATGGATGGAGAGAGAGGGAATACGAAAGAGCTCCTGATTGGTCTGTTATCCTTGGACCAGGGCACTCGCTCTCCCCCTTTTCCGTCTGTCCGGCCTGGATTTGTGTCTGGGTCTGGGCCCGTAGACTTTGTGCAAGTTGCTTAAAAGTTAACAGGGGATTTGCTGGCATCCACAGCCCATGCCTGGTTAGTCTCCAGACCAGATAACCCGGCTGGCCCTCGTGTCAGGCAAGCTGGTCCCGCTTCCCTTCACCCACGCCATGGACAACCAACGTGGCATCACAGCACTGCAACAAATGAGTTTACAGTAGAATATCAAACATTGTTTAGTAATGAAAGATTAATGCCAAGAAAGGCATTTCACTGTACTTGTGCATGTGACACTCAAAGTTGAAAGTTGGAAGCAGACCGTTGTTCCACCGTTGAGAAGCCAACAACCCTTTATGACCATTCTCCTCTCCTCGTGTGCAGATGAGTTGTTGTAGTTTGTCCAGGCAGAAGAAAGGGGTGGGATGTTGTATTCCAGGAACTGCTAGTGTACAGTACATCAACTCATAACACAAGTCAGGGGGTCAAACAAATAGGGGTTACTTTAGTGCCAGTTCACTGTTCCAGGCAAGTTTGAAATAAATACATGTTTTGTTGTGCAAAAGCTCTTACAGGGATTATTTCCCAGCCAAATAAAGATCAGCCTGTTCTCACCGTGGACTGACTCCTCTAGCTCTGACTTGCCTAGACTCCTCTAGCTCTGACTTGCCTAGACTCCTCTAGCTCTGACTTGCCTAGACTCCTCTAGCTCTGACTTGCCTAGACTCCTCTAGCTCTGACTTGCCTACACTCCTCTAGCTCTGACTTGCCTAGACTCCTCTAGCTCTGACTTGCCTAGACTCCTCTAGCTCTGACTTGCCTAGACTCCTCTAGCTCTGACTTGCCTACACTCCTCTAGCTCTGACTTGCCTACACTCCTCTAGCTCTGACTTGCCTAGACTCCTCTAGCTCTGACTTGCCTAGACTCCTCTAGCTCTGACTTGCCTAGACTCCTCTAGCTCTGACTTGCCTAGACTCCTCTAGCTCTGACTTGCCTAGACTCCTCTAGCTCTGACTTGCCTAGACTCCTCTAGCTCTGACTTGCCTAGACTCCTCTAGCTCTGACTTGCCTACACTCCTCTAGCTCTGACTTGCCTAGACTCCTCTAGCTCTGACTTGCCTAGACTCCTCTAGCTCTGACTTGCCTAGACTCCTCTAGCTC
The DNA here is from genome assembly GCF_018296145.1 of Oncorhynchus tshawytscha. Taxonomy (NCBI): domain Eukaryota; kingdom Metazoa; phylum Chordata; class Actinopteri; order Salmoniformes; family Salmonidae; genus Oncorhynchus; species Oncorhynchus tshawytscha. The sequence continues at coordinate 13,635,989 of NC_056434.1, read as the reverse complement.
TGACTTGCCTAGACTCCTCTAGCTCTGACTTGCCTACACTCCTCTAGCTCTGACTTGCCTAGACTCCTCTAGCTCTGACTTGCCTAGACTCCTCTAGCTCTGACTTGCCTAGACTCCTCTAGCTCTGACTTGCCTAGACTCCTCTAGCTCTGACTTGCCTAGACTCCTCTAGCTCTGACTTGCCTAGACTCCTCTAGCTCTGACTTGCCTACACTCCTCTAGCTCTGACTTGCCTAGACTCCTCTAGCTCTGACTTGCCTACACTCCTCTAGCTCTGACTTGCCTAGACTCCTCTAGCTCTGACTTGCCTACCTCCTCTAGCTCTGACTTGCCTAGACTCCTCTAGCTCTGACTTGCCTAGACTCCTCTAGCTCTGACTTGCCTAGACTCCTCTAGCTCTGACTTGCCTACACTCCTCTAGCTCTGACTTGCCTAGACTCCTCTAGCTCTGACTTGCCTAGACTCCTCTAGCTCTGACTTGCCTAGACTCCTCTAGCTCTGACTTGCCTAGACTCCTCTAGCTCTGACTTGCCTAGACTCCTCTAGCTCTGACTTGCCTAGACTCCTCTAGCTCTGACTTGCCTACACTCCTCTAGCTCTGACTTGCCTAGACTCCTCTAGCTCTGACTTGCCTAGACTCCTCTAGCTCTGACTTGCCTACACTCCTCTAGCTCTGACTTGCCTAGACTCCTCTAGCTCTGACTTGCCTACACTCCTCTAGCTCTGACTTGCCTAGACTCCTCTAGCTCTGACTTGCCTAGACTCCTCTAGCTCTGACTTGCCTAGACTCCTCTAGCTCTGACTTGCCTAGACTCCTCTAGCTCTGACTTGCCTAGACTCCTCTAGCTCTGACTTGCCTACACTCCTCTAGCTCTGACTTGCCTAGTTAAATAAATGTTCAAAAGATTGTGATTTTGAGTTGTTGGAAACCACTCAGTTGTTATTTTGTAAATTGATTGTGTTTTTTTGCTCCCTTTCCTTCCTCGGGGTTTGCCCAGCGTAAGAGAGCCAGGGTTCTGCTGCCACCGTGGAAGGAAGTCCTCACTGTTGGTTGACACCAGGGGTATATTTTAGCCGACAGGATCGAGATGGGTAAAAATAGCTGTGGGCTGTTTATAGGGCCCTGCCTGTCAGTCAAAGAGCTCTATCCACCACCTATCTCTCCTCCTCTTCTAACCCTCCCTCTGTCCCTAGACTCTTATCTCCTCTGGGCTGGGCCAGTGTGCACCCTACTCCTTACTCCCATCGTCTGGTGGAGGAGCTCCAAACTCAGATCTGACCCCTGTCAGAGTAATTAGGCTGAAATATGCTGGGGAATGTCAGCTGTTGTTTGGCTTCCTGCTTCAGTTGGAAATGGTTGCATGAAGGAAGTAGGGTAGTGTACATAATCTCCTGGGGGGGTTTAACTAGAACCAGAGGGTAGTGTACATAATCTCCCGAGGGGGTTGAACTAGAACCCGAGGGTAGTGTAAATAATCTCCCTAGGGGGTTGAACCAGAACCCAAGGGTGGTGTAAATAATCTCCTTTTGGGGTTGAACCAGAACCCGAGGTTAGTGCATTGGCCCACCGCATGTGTGTGAGGCTACTAATAGCTAGGGGGCCTCAAAGGAAATGTGTTTTCCTGTTTTACGGCTCCAGTCACACTTAAAAGGCAGAGTTCACCAGGGGGTCGGCGAAGTCAGCCCAGGGGTCAGGGCAATCTGCTGTGGGGTCAATCCGGTTCAACATGCGTCTGAGGGAATGAGGTATGGCAGCTGTGTGTGTGTCCTAGGGTAACAGGTGGCTCCCTCTGACCCTGACCCGGGGGGGGTTTAAACTAAACTGGCCAACCAGGATTTGTCAGGTTGATGCCATCGCTGCCAGCCAGAGAATATTTCCTATGTGGAGACGTCACATTGCCACCAGGTCTTTCTCCAGACTGATTCGAGCTGTTCAGGCCGGTTCTGAGAGCCAAAACATGGGTGGAAGTAGGGGGAGGGGGGTTGTCGCGAACGTTGTTCACGAGTCAGGCTTGGAGAACAGCAACGAACACAAGTCTTGGAAAGGTATTCAAATTGAGTTCTAATTTGCTCCTAGTAGAGCTGCTCTGGTGGTAGACTTGATAGCAAGCCCTGGGCCGGCAGCCATACTGACCGGACTTGAGCAGAGCAGGGGCTTGTGTTGTGTGAGAGGGAAACAGCTGAGAGGAGAGAGAGGGAATTGGGTCATTTCCCTTGGCAGCAACAAGAGTGGGGCAGGGGGTACCTCAGTCCCCCATGACAGTGGCAGATCCAGGATCAGCCTTGGAGCTCCACACTCGCCAGTAAACGTGTTCTTCTCCCTCTGCATGCACTGCTTCACGGTCAGTGTGTCACACACATACTGTACAGTACGAAAAGCATTGTGATCGACTTCCCTCAGTCTCCTGCCAGCTGTTGACACTTTTGTCCCAGTGTTTGAATGCTGACTATAGTCAATAAGTACAGCACTGTGTACTGTCCCGATTGTGTATTCCTATGTTGCTGAACCTTGTATGGAAATGGTCCAGACCGAGGAGTGTGTGTGTGTGTGTGTGTGTGTGTGTGTGTGTCGAGGTGCTCACTCAGGACAATCAGTCAATAGACTCTCATTAACCTCACATGCACTCTGGCTGGATTGTTAGACGGTGGTTGTGCAGTCTGAAATCAGAGTCCCCCTCGCTCCCCTCCCCTTACCTCGCCCCTCCGCCTATTCCTCCCCATTAACACAGACTGGGGTTTATCCTGGTCCCTCTACATTTTAATAGGGGAGAACAGACAATGCCTCCTTCATTCAGCACGAAGTCATGGTGGCCAGGGAGGTTTCTCTGGCCTTCTCTGCCCGCCTCTCCTCCTTATCCTCCTCTCCTCCTTATCCTCCGCTCCTCTTTATCCTCCTCTCCTCTTTATCCTCCTCTCCTCCTTATCCTCCTCTCCTCTTTATCCTACTCTCCTCCTTATCCTCCTCCCCTCCTTATCCTCCTCCCCTCCTTATCCTCCTCTCCTCCTTATCCTCCTCTCCTCCTTATCCTCCTCCCCTCCTTATCCTCCTCTCCTCTTTATCCTCCTCTCCTCTTTATCCTCCTCTCCTCTTTATCCTCCTCTCCTCCTTATCCTCCTCTCCTCTTTATCCTCCTCTCCTCTTTATCCTCCTCTCCTCTTTATCCTCCTCTTCTCTTTATCCTCCTCTCCTCCTTATCCTCCTCTCCTCCTTATCCTCCTCCCCTCCTTATCCTCCTCCCCTCCTTATCCTCCTCTCCTCCTTATCCTCCTCCCCTCCTTATCCTCCTCTCCTCCTTATCCTCCTCTCCTCTTTATCCTCCTCTCCTCTTTATCCTCCTCTCCTCCTTATCCTCCTCTCCTCTTTATCCTCCTCTCCTCTTTATCCTCCTCTCCTCTTTATCCTCCTCTCCTCCTTATCCTCCTCTCCTCCTTATCCTCCCTCCCTATGATTCCTATGAGCTGGAATCTCCAGGCACTTGGCTCTTAGCGCATAGCTCTGTGTACTGCAGCTGTGAGTCTGTTTCCGCGGTGGTTTGGGCCAGCGCGTTATTTATTATTCAGTGAGAGCTATTACTGTGGTTAAGAGGCTCCTCTCAGGCCTGTATCGATTTCTTTAATTGCCCCAAACATTGTCAACTCTTAAGATAGATATTAAAGGAGGAGGCTGCCAGGATGCATGGCAATAGGGAGGGGATGAGGGATGAGGAGCGGAGGAGGGGAGGAGGTGGACCCAAAGCAGGAGAAGGACTGAGAAATCTCCATGGCCACCATGTAGCCCTGAATGAGGAATCAATAACATCTTGTGAACATACCAGGCATTCACTCCCACTCACAAATGCAACATGGAATAAAGGGGAGAGAGGAGCAACATCTAGCCACCCTTACACATCAAATCAATCAATATGTATGGGAAAAGAGCGTGAGGGAGAGAGAGCGTGAAAAGAGAGAGATGGATGCCATTAGTGTCACAGAGGAGTCCCAACCGTCGGCAAGGCACAGAGAGCTGACCTACAAAGTAAAACTAACGTCCCCATCTTGAGTTGGGGTGACGGGGTCAACACAAACACACACGTACTACAGGGAGACTAGGGATCACACATGATGTAATCCAACTGGTGGCTTTTGCTGCTTGGAGCCAGATGGACGTGCGAGAGCAGGAAGGGGGAGAGGGGAAAGGAGATCTGCAGGGGCTGCTAGCTGCTCTTTGACAGACTATTTGTGCTCTCTTGATTGTAATCTGTGGGATCGGATTCCCCCAGATGAAGGGGATCATCTGAGGTGTCGTACACCCAGCCTATAGAGCAAACCATGGGCCCCGACATGGCTCTGACCAGCCACATATGTACTGTACATCAGTGGTTCCAAAACTGTGGGGCGCACACCCGGGGAGCAAACAAAATGCTCATTTTTGTAAGGAACTTATTCCGGCTTTTAACATACTCTTGAACGTTGTAATAGTAGAATGCACAATTTGCAGTTTCTAAATTGGGTAGTGCATCATCAGTTCCTCTTGTCATGTCAGTCATTACATACCTTAGAGAGATATTTATAACTTATATTTATATCTCAGAAATGTCCAGATCAACTAGCCCATGTCAGCTAATGTTTTTTAGATATTGTTTTTTGCCTCTAGAATTTGTTGGAATTTCTTTATCACATGAATACACATTAGACGTGAGAAAATGTATAGAATTGCAGGAAATAAGCTTTAAACCTGAAAACAGTTTGTGTCATGAACAGGGCTTGTGCCTATAGAAATAGACGTGTGTGTGCACAGGATGTTCCCCAATGCTGGAAGGGGGCCCAGAGTGAAACAGTTTAGGAACCCTTGCTCTACACCATCAAATCAGCCTGGCCCTGGTCACATGACCTAACTACTCCCTCACTTCCTCACTCATCAGTATCAGGCTCAGCTATCCTAATAACACTGTCAGTTAGAGTAGTGTGTGAGATTGTCCTTGTCCCTACCCGTGTAAACTATTGATAAGTTCATGATCTTGTAATGAATTCCATCACAGACTGTCGACACATTAACCTTGGCTTAGGACTTTCCAGCAGCGTTAATGCTTTCGCCCGATGTCATCACTTGGCAAACCGTCTGACCTCTCTGCACAAGAGGGCCCAGCAGGAACCAGGAAAAGGTGTTCTTGGAAAAATGCTTTGGTCAGGTCAGGATAGTGTGTCTAAACAGAGAGGTGGAAGTGAAGCTCACCATTACCTCATTGGAGCTTTGCAACATCTCACCGTCACACCAGACCCGGGCCTTCCGAAATCCTTCAGCTGCATGGCACTCTCAGGAAAGAAGGAATGGATTACTGGAGTCCACATGCAATAAATAGCAGCTAAGTTTTATTCGGCCATCAATTTGATGTTGGGATACTGCTTACGGTACTTAACCTAAACGCACACATTTGTTGGCCATCAGCAGATTCTTTGGCAACAAAGTGTGACTTCAAAGGATGGAGGATTCGCAGTTTGTTAAGCTATTATTTTCTTTTGGTTTTAGAGGTTGTGGTCCAACTCTTGGTGGTTGCTGTCGGGGAAACCTAATGTTTCATAGTGGTGGTTTTGAGTTGACTGTACCCTAGTGTGATGGAGTGACTGTTGTTTGATAAGGTACAGAACAACAGAACAAGAGTGAGCCTTATGTCATTATCTTTGTTTGGTGGAGCTGGAGGTTGGCAGAGAAGCTTCCCTCCTAACTATCGTTTCCCCTCTTGTCTTAAAGCACACCAGTGCGATTAACAAGGAAATCCAGCCATAATCCAGAAATCTTGTCTGATTTAAAACTATTAGCCTCCGTGCTTGGCCCCCCTCTCCTTTGACTCACGCCTGCGGACATGACAGGAGGAAGAAAGACAGAGTGGAGGTGGACGCTCCCCTTCGCCCCAAGGATTGGACAAGGGATTCCTCATCTTGTCAGGGTGACATCATTGTCACCACCTACCAACCTCCTGCCACCCAAACCTGGCTCTGAAGGAGAAGGAGAGAAGTGTAGTGATTGTGCTGGTGGTGTGGCGCTGTGACCTCGCTCACACTTGGATAAACCAACACAAAGCCCTAGCCTCCCTCTTTCCTACCCTCCCCCTCGCTGCTGATTGGCCTTGGCCCCCTCATATTAGCTTCCAATCATATGGTCTGGCGGTCATGTGATTAATAGAGGGTCAGCTGACCCTGTGTGGGCCGGCCAATCGGTCCTGTGGAATGTTGAGAGAGGGGGGATTTGGGAGGGGTGGGAGGGGAGGGGAGAGGCATTTGTGTGACTTGTCCGTAGCATAAAGTGAAGTAGGGCAGGGCTGCAGGGTGGGGGCTGGGGAGGCAAGGCTTTCAGGGCCAATTGGAGGGTCGTGGGGGAAAGGCCCCAGATGGGTTAAACCTGGAAACTGAGCTTGGCCTTGGGATTGTGCCCCGTGTCCCAACTTCACCCACGGTGTCCTACACCAACCAGCTGTGCCACCTGCACAAACTGGCAAGGTAGACGCACATGCAGTTTTTAAATGGTCGATGTCTCTTGACCAGATTAACCATCTTTCATTTGGTCTAACATCATGTCAGGTAAAATTACATCAGAGACTCTGAAGACCTCTTCCAGGTTTACCAAAGTCTCCCTCTCTCTGAGGAAAGCATTACCTCCACCTGCTATCACCTCTCCGCCCAAACATAAGTCAATACCCATCAAGTTGATGGGAGTGAAAATGACTGGAGCCCCATCAGAAATGAGCTATAGATTTGTGCTGCCTGCCAGGCTGGCCCGCTAGCTGTCCCATCTCTTATGCTGAAACTCACCCTCTGTCCTCAGCACTACCATTAAAACCCCCCTTCCAATCCAAGGCATCCCAAAAATTTGAGAATGACCTTGTAGTGTTCACCTCTTTTGTGAGTGCTCAGGATATATATACATATAACGTAGGAGGGGATGGAGTTGAAAAATTTCAATTTCCATCTTTAGGTGGCCGGGGCTATCCATTACCAAAATGGGCTGAGGCACCGCGGGAATCTTAATGAGGACAGCATTCAGGCCCCGAGCCCAGAGAGGGCACAGTCCTTCTCTTTCTCTCTCATCCATCCCTCCCTCTGCTCTGTAGTCTTATGATGCAACAGATGATGCACCAGATGAACCCATTGATTTAGTGAATGGCTAATGCCCTGACGTTATGCGTTAATATATAGATATTAGGTTTTCTAGACCTAATAGAAAATGACATTGTTATTTGTTTTTAACACGGCCAAGTTTTGGCACTGTTCATAAATGTGTATTCTTCTTTTAACACGTGTGTATTGATTTGTGTTTAGCACATTTTCACAAAAGTAGACATGGCTTCTCTTACATGGATTTGCATTCCGATATAAGATAGTTTGGACCATCGCGTACTTTCACATGGCTCCACTTCAAATTGGACAGGGAGCAGAGAAAACGTAGCAGAGTCTTGTATGGTTTGAATTAGGCTCTTCTATTGTGTGCGCTTGAGCACGGTAGCAATGTGTCGGACACAAGCTGTGGTTTTCCTCCCAGTTTTCCCCTCGTGCAGCTGGTTTGGAGGATGTAGTCTCTTCTGACCACACACACACCTCTCCTGTCACCACAGCCATGGCAGTGCCAAGCCTCCTTTCCTACCTCCCTTGCGGACCCACCCAGCCTGCCTGCTGGAAACTCACTGGCCCTCCTGCCTCTCTCCCTACTAGTCGGAAACAACACAGGCCATGCGGTCCTCCCCCATCCCTTTACTCCTCTCCTTGCGTGTTCTTTTCAACCTGATAGCGGCTCATAAAAGGAGCCCAACCGCTGTTTGGTTTGCAGGGCCCCCAGACAGGAAAAGCTGCCCCCAAATCCCCTCCTACAATAATGGGCCTAACATTGGCGGATCAGCAGCCTTATCCTCGCTAAGGTTGTTAGCGTGCCGGAACAAGTCGTTCCCCTTACGCTGTAAGTACTTTACAAGGGAGAGCAGCTGTTCCTCCCTTCCACCCCACCAATCTTCCAAAGTATTTCGGTCCCAGGCCTTCAAATCCGCAATGGCTAAGGAGACGAAAGACTCTGGTGGGTCAGACGATGTACAGTACTGACAAGATTCCAATACTGTGCAAAGACCTGGCTAAGAGCGGCAGACTTGGAAGAGGCTTTGAACTTGACTCACTGTATAAGCGGTCATAGACTGTCAGTTGTTGTTATGTACACCTCTGTGAAGAGGGAACGCAACACCCTTTTTCAACTCAACTCCCCGTGAAGTGAAAGAGGTCTGGGACTGTAGGTGCGAGTAAGGATGACAAAGGCAGAGAGAGTGGTACCGTTTACAAGGAATTTATTCTGTCACACGGTAATATGGGGAAAGGGGCTGGACGGAACCAAAGAAAATAAAGTAAATCTCAAAGCCCCCCCCTGCCTCACCTGCCTACCCACTACTTACCTAACCTACCCTCTCCTGCCTACCCACTACTTACCTAACCTACCCACTACTTACCTAACCTACCCTCTCCTGCCTACCCACTACTTACCTAACCTCTCCTGCCTACCCACTACTTACCTAATTTAGCACCACCTGGTGCACTAAAAAAATACAGGGGGTGGTCCGCCCAGGTCTTACCTAGTGTGCCTAGACAGTGAATATACTACGGGTTATGAGGCCCGCGGGCCTCTTGCCTAAGCACTCCTTAGGTGCCTTCCCCTTTCCTCCTGGGAACAAATTAAACAGAATTATCCAAATGTAATTAAACAATTTCAAGAATCAAAAAACACAGTTCTATTAACACCCACATACCTCAAATAAACGGCTTCAAAAAAAGACTTAACTGAGCCACAACCAAGACAGGACATCACATACCATAATAGGCTCTGACTGAGCAACAAACTCACACAGAACATAACCAAAGCTGCTTCCATCAACAACTAACATAGTACATACCAACTGCCTGTCTCACTCTCAGCAACAACCAACATAATATGACTCTCAGCAATGATCTCTCTCTGAGAGCAGAACCAGCATATGATATAACCGTCCTCAATGATCTCTCTTTCTGAACAGAACACTGGCTTTTATAAAGCTTTAGAAGGAATGGGTATTTGGAGACAGCTGCATCTTAACGAGGGGGCGGGGTCAGCTCCAATTAGCCATGGAGTTGACCAATCAGCTGCTTGGGGAGAATTCAGGAAGCCATCTCCTGAAACACACACTCAAATACACAAACTACAACACCGAAACTGGGGAACGTAACAGTTGTACATTAACATTTGGGACGATTTGCTGAGTTGTCTCTGGGTACAGTATTCAGTGTCAATGCATATTGTCCAGCACAACTATCAGCCTACATAGGTTGGGGTTCTTGTGTGGGCCGAGCAGCTAAATGGGGTATGCTTAGGATAATGGTATGGTACAAGGCCGTCACAACATCGCAATGAGGGATTAAGAGAGCTTGCCATTATACTTAAGCTTAAAGGGAAACATGGGAATCGGCTTACGACTGAAGACAGCAGTGTCTGGTCCATAGAAATGATGGTCAAGCAAATATGGCCAAACTTTTCATGATGCAGAGATAACCGCGACCCAAAACGAGAATTGTATCGACCCGTTCCTATGGTGGATATTTTCCTTTATGATTTACAACGTCTGATTCTGTGGTTCTTAAGGCCAGCTCTCCCTTAATTGAAATCTTAATTAAGTTGAAAACTAGAGGAAAACTCCAGAGTACGTGGTTTAATGAAATGGGTGGCAGGGGGAGCTACCAATCCACTCTGAATACTGAGTAGACCTCCCTGATCTCACTCCCCCCCTTTCTCCCTCTCATCCACACCCCCCATCATCCGAAGGTTAGGTTTAGCAGAATGAACCCCGATTACCCCTCTACTGGCTGTTCCCCACAGGCTTGGTATCTTACTGTAGCCTTCTGTAATCCAGAGTACAGGACCTGGAGTCTCCTCAGCTGGTGGTGTTAAGTACACTGTCTTTGTATCACTAAGCTGACACTCTAAGATCATTTGTGCAAAAGCACCAAACAGTGAGTGAACCTTATGTCTGAGTTGCTCTAACTAGGGTGTCACCTTTTAGCCTCTCAACAGGGACTTGAGCTTGTACCCGCCGTCTACAGCAAGCCTGTTTGCATGTCATTACAGTGATGTCACACAGAGCTGCATGTCAATGTCGTGTGACTCGTGTCTTGCGCGCGTGTATGTAACTGATGGACAAGCACATAGAGGAGGGGGTCTCCGGAGCGCGGGTACAACCCTGGCCCGCCTGCGCCAGACCCCCTCCCTCTGCCGTACAGATGCCAGTACAGATGGGACCCCTGTACCTGCCTGCATAGCTAATGAATCCGGATGGCATTACCCCCTTATAAACCATAAATATGTAATTTGTTCAGCTGTTGCCATTAAATATGGATGTGAGAAACAGCAATTGTTTGGGGTCATTATTGTGCCACTGCACATTAGGAGCAGAGGATAATAATATTAATTTAAGAGATGGAAAAGATGAAGTCGGTGCTCCTTGTACCAGGTTGTGGAGGTTGTCAGTCATGCTCCTTGTACCAGACTGTGGATGTTGTCAGTCATGCTCCTTGTACCAGGTTGTGGAGGTTGTCAGTCATGCTCCTTGTACCAGGCTGTGGATGTTGTCAGTCATGCTCCTTGTACCAGGCTGTGGAGGTTGTCAGTCATACTCCTTGTACCAGGCTGTGGAGGTTGTCAGTCATACTCCTTGTACCAGGCTGTGGAGGTTGTCAGTCATGCTCCTTGTACCAGGCTGTGGATGTTGTCAGTCATGCTCCTTGTACCAGGCTGTGGAGGTTGTCAGTCATGCTCCTTGTAGCAGGCTGTGGAGGTTGTCAGTCATGCTCCTTGTACCAGGCTGTAGAGGTTGTCAGTCATGCTCCTTGTACCAGGCTGTAGAGGTTGTCAGTCATACTCCTTGTACCAGGCTGTGGATGTTGTCAGTCATGCTCCTTGTACCAGGCTGTAGAGGTTGTCAGTCATACTCCTTGTACCAGGCTGTGGAGGTTGTCAGTCATGCTCCTTGTACCAGGCTGTAGAGGTTGTCAGTCATGCTCCTTGTACCAGGCTGTGGATGTTGTCAGTCATGCTCCTTGTAGCAGGCTGTGGAGGTTGTCAGTCATGCTCCTTGTACCAGGCTGTAGATGTTGTCAGTCATGCTCCTTGTACCAGGCTGTGGATGTTGTCGGCATGCTCCTTGTACCAGGCTGTGGATGTTGTCAGTGTATGCTCCTTGTACCAGGCTGTGGATGTTGTCAGTCATGCTCCTTGTACCAGGCTGTGGATGTTGTCGGTCATGCTCCTTGTACCAGGCTGTGGATGTTGTCGGTCATGCTCCTTGTACCAGGCTGTGGATGTTGTCGGTCATGCTCCTTGTACCAGGCTGTGGATGTTGTCGGTCATGCTCCTTGTACCAGGCTGTGGATGTTGTCGGTCATGCTCCTTGTACCAGGCTGTGGATGTTGTCGGTCATGCTCCTTGTACCAGGCTGTGGATGTTGTCGGTCATGCTCCTTGTACCAGGCTGTGGATGTTGTCAGTGTATGCTCGAGAGGATTCCATATCTAAAGAGGAGAGGGACCAGAGAGTTGGTTCTTAGGGCGAAGAGGGAGAAAGAGATTCTATCTGTAGCTGCTGCTGCTGCTCGGTCTGTATGCCTGCCCAGGGAGAGATGACACTGATGTCCTCTGTGTTTGTGTGTGAGAGAGTGGGAGTCTTGCTGACCAGAGCGATCCAGGGAGCTACATTCTCGTGCCCTGAATGCCACCCCTTCCCACTTTTCTCCCACAGTTCGGCAGAAATGTAGAAATGTTCTTTTTTTTTTACTCAACCTGTTTCCTTCCCAAAGTGAAGGGCAATAGGGAGCAGTTTACAAAATAAACACCAGAGTTTGACCCCATGTTTGACCCCATGTTTGACCCCATTCAGGCTGTATCACATCCGGCCGTGATTGGGAGTCCCATAAGGTGGCGCACAATTGGCCCAGCGTCGTCCGGGTTTGGCTGGGGTAGGCCGTCATTGTGAATAGGAATTTGTTCTTAACTGACTTGCCTAGTTAAATAAAGGTTCATTTGAATTTTAAAAAAAAGTTTCTCCATACTAGTGCACTGAGTGTCAGACTGCCTTGTTTCACCTCCCCCCAAACATCCAAAAGTGCTCAGTAGGGAGCTGATTTAATAGCACCACAGCCTCAGCCCCTAGCAGCGGTCCCCTCTCCTCAGGCTGCTAGCTGGGTAAAATAATCTGTTTGACTCTGGGCCCTGTGGCCGTACGGCCTTATGGTCAGGTGGGTGGAAGGGATCCACGGCAGGGTTAATTCTATCAGGGCCAGCCTGTCCGACTGGGCACTCTGGGGAAAAGAACAGAACATTCCACCGTGATCCTCTTTCATATGATTCACTGATGCCGCCTGGCCAAGCCAGCAGAAGCTAGTGGCCCTGATGCGATTGGCCTCCTTAACTTCCACGCAGGCCGTCTTAGCCGCCACGGGCCAGGCCTGACAACACAAACATAACAAAAGGCTGACATCGCCCAAGGTGCAGACACTGATATGATTGCCCGGGCTGACCAATGACCGGGTACTGAGTGACCATTCTAGATGTACCGGTCAGTCACATTAATTCCACCTCTACCACACCAAGCTGGGTGGACAGGCTGCATTGGGCTCAGGGGTAGTAAATGTCAGCAAAGCCCCATGAACTAAATCCTTATTGGAGTTGACAGTGGACTTAAGACACTTATGCCCAGTGTCTGTTTCTACTGCAGATCTGATGTTTCCCAACTCGTAAGGCAACTAGCCGGTAGGAGTCATTGCTTTCCTTCCATTCCTCTACTGATAGTGTAGAGCAGCTTGTAGGTATTAAATCCACACATACTGTAGATCTGATGTTCTGAGATCAGTGGTGGACACCCCTTCTCTCTCTGCCTACTAAAGTAGAAGTACTGGGGTAGTAACATTCTGGTAACCTAAAGTAGAAGTACTGGGGTAGCAACATTTTTTCAATTTTATTTCACCTATTTAACCAGGTAGGCTAGTTGAGAACAAGTTCTCATTTATAACTGTGACCTGATTCTGGTAACCTAAAGTAGAAGTACTGGGGTAGTAACATCCTGGTAACCTAAAGTAGAAGTACTGGGGTAGTAACATCCTGGTAACCTAAAGTAGAAGTACTGGGGTAGCAACATCCTGGTAACCTAAAGTAGAAGTACTGGGGTAGTAACATTCTGGTAACCTAAAGTAGAAGTACTGGGGTAGCAACATTCTGGTAACCTAAAGTAGAAGTACTGATGTAGTAACATCCTGGTAACCTAAAGTAGAAGTACTGGGGTAGTAACATCCTGGTAACCTAAAGTAGAAGTACTGGGGTAGTAACATCCTGGTAACCTAAAGTAGAAGTACTGGGGTAGCAACATCCTGGTAACCTAAAGTAGAAGTACTGGGGTAGTAACATCCTGGTAACTTTCCCAGATTTCCAGAAATCCTAGTTGGAACATTCCTGCTTTTTCCATCCTATTCCATGAATCTTCCAACTGGGATTTCTGGAAATCGACCATCATTTTGCAAACCTAGTAGCACCATCTAGTATGTGATGGTGGTAGCACCGTGCACAGTAGGGTGGAAAATCCAGATGAAAGTCATGATAGGTCAGGCATAATGTTAACATTGTGGTTTCTCCCCTCCCATGCAGTGTCATGTTATTATTAGAATGAGTATGTTGACCATATGTTGACCATATCCTTTACTTCACCCCACTGATGACGTCACCCACACTGTGATTGATGGTCTAACACCACCGTTTGCGGTGGAGTTATTTTAATGATCATATATTTATGTTCTATATTTGGATGTCAGTTTAGAAAGAAAAGATACCTAACTATTCAGTTGTTCTGAAGCAGTGCATCGTGTATTTCGCATCTGTTGTCTAGTTAAGTGTCTCGAATATCTACTATATTTTCATGCTAATTGACGCCAGACCATTTGAAAGCATTACGTCTCATGTTTGTCATTGTCCCTTTCTCTCGGAGCGTGGACCTCATGCGACTGAGTCCCATTGTAGGTCACTAAATGGTATCTGTTCACCAGAAGTTAGTGTGTTTATACAGTGTGTCTATACACAGTGGAGGGTTGGTTTGTTAGCATTAGCAACACCATAGGTGCTCCCTCCAGTCCCAGTACATTACTCCCAGTTTAGTGGCCTGCCTGGCAGTGACTGGTGTTCCTGGGGTGGCAGTGGGTAGGCAGTGGGTAGGCAGGCAGCATACACTCTCCCTGTACCGCACTGGCATCAGACCAATCTCTCAACTCCACTCAAACTTTAGCCTCTAGGCAAATATTTGTCATATTCATGCATGTGGCATTGAACTGCACTGAGCCCACCACAGGTTGGGATTTTGGTGTGTGTGTTTGTGTACACGTTGTGAGTGTGTGAACTCAGTGTGGCATTGTGGAAAATAGTGGTGAGGTAGTTTATTTTGTTCCGCCGTGTGTGTTCACGTATCACTCTGCCAGTCAAAAGCACAGGGCTTCTCTGGGCTAGTGCTCGTAGACACAGTTTATGTTTTTTTTTGGCCCACTTTCAAACCTTCCCACAACTGTCAGTACCAGCCAGCCCAGCACTGAGCGAAAAAACAAGCTTTTTTCATCTGTTTCTACTCAAACCCTCTCCTGTTCTCTCGCTTTGACAGTTGTTCGATAAAAAAAAAAACACTTACAAAAAATGAAAAGAAGCCTTTGAAAGAAAGAGCTGCAGGTTTGCCTGCTTTTTGGCGCACTTTCGACGGCCGCCATTTTAAGATTGGAACAAGAGAGTGGGAGAGAGAGGAGGGCGAGAGGGAGAGAGAGTGTCGCTCTCAGCCCTCCTTACATGGCGGATACATTTGCTCTGCCTTCTGACCAATCGGAGGTGGCCATAGCGGGATCATGTGACGTGCCACGATAGCACTCGGAGTCTCCTGCAGCAGACAATCCCTCTCTTTTCCCTCTCTCCCTTTCCTCCCCTTTCTGAAAAGGCTGCTCAAATGTCCTCAGTCTGAACCTTGTTTCCAATGGCAGCAGATAGAAAGCTTATTTTGGGGCCAGTCCTAATAGCATGCAACAAACTCCTTTTGGTTCAGGACAGCGTAGCTTTGTTTGGGAGGAAAAGTTTTGTAAGCAGTTGTGCAGCTCCGGCACTGATCACATTCTTCATGTTTCATGGATTTCCCTTCTTGGCTTGAGTCCAAGAGCTAGGGGGGCAGAGATAGAGAATGACAGGTAGGGCTGAGGTAGAAAGAATGACAGGGAAGGAGAGAGAGGGCTGAGGTAGAGAGAGTTTATTTTATTTACCTTTATTTAACTAGGCAAGTCAGTTAAGAACAAATTCCTATTTTCAATGACAGCCTAGGAACTGTGGATCACCAGATTTGTACCTTGTCAGCTCAGGGGTTTGAACTTGCAACCTTCCAGTTACTAGTCCAACTCTCTAACCACTAGGCTACCCTGCCACCCCAGAGTGATGGGGCTGAGGTAGAGAGGATGATGGAATGAGAGATGGGGCTGAGGTAGAGAGAGTGACAGAGAAGGAGAGATGAGGCTGAGGTAGAGAGAGTGACAGAGAAGGAGAGATGGGGCTGAGGTAGAGAGAGTGACAGAAGGAGAGATGGGGCTGAAGTAGAGAGAGTGACAGAAGGAGAGATGGGGCTGAGGTAGAGAGAGTGACAGAAGGAGAGATGGGGCTGAGGTAGAGAGAGTGACAGAGAAGGAGAGATGGGGCTGAGGTAGAGAGAGTGACAGAGAAGGAGAGATGGGGCTGAGGTAGAGAGAGTGACAGAGAAGGAGAGATGGGGCTGAGGTAGAGAGAGTGACAGAGAAGGAGAGATGGGGCTGAGGTAGAGAGAGTGACAGAGAAGGAGAGATGGGGCTGAGGTAGAGAGAGTGACAGAGAAGGAGAGATGGGGCTGAGGTAGAGAGAGTGACAGAAGGAGAGATGGGGCTGAAGTAGAGAGAGTGACAGAGAAGGAGAGATGGGGCTGAAGTAGAGAGAGTGACAGAGAAGGATAGATGGGGCTGAGGTAGAGAGAGTGACAGAGAAGGAGAGATGGGGCTGAGGTAGAGAGAGCGACAGAGAAGGAGAGATGGGGCTGAGGTAGAGGGAGTGACAGAAGGAGAGATGGGCCTGAGGTAGAGAGAATGACAGGTAATGAGAGATGGGGCTGAGGTAGAGAGAGTGATGGGGAACCACTTAGTGGTCTGACAAACCAAACTTAGTGGTCTGACAAACCAAACTTAGTGGTCTGACAAACCAAACTTAGTGGTCTGACACACCACTCCTTGTCCTCGCCTGTAACCAGGCATGAAGAGATTAGTGCCAAATTTCGACAAAATAACAAATGATGATGTAATGAGTTGACGGTGTAACAAATTTCTTGTGTGCCAGGGGAGCCAGCGAACCAATACCCAATGAGGCGTTTTCCACTGTGTGTGTGTGTGTGTGTGTGTGTGTGCACGTTCACCTGGGGTCCCGTCAATACACAGACACACACACTTCCCCTTGCCTGTCCCTGCACCACCATTACTAGCCGTTTCCTAACCACTGAATGTCTATCTCCCTCTTGCCTCACGTCTATCTCCCTCTTGCCTCACGTCTATCTCCCTCTTGCCTCACGTCTAACTCCCTCTTGCCTCATGTCTATCTCCCTCTTGCCTCATGTCTATCTCCCTCTTGCCTCATGTCTATCTCCCTCTTGCCTCACGTCTAACTCCCTCTTGCCTCATGTCTAACTCCCTCTTGCCTCATGTCTAACTCCCTCTTGCCTCATGTCTATCTCCCTCTTGCCTCATGTCTATCTCCCTCTTGCCTCATGTCTATCTCCCTCTTGCCTCATGTCTATCTCCCTCTTGCCTCATGTCTATCTCCCTCTTGCCTCATGTCTATCTCCCTCTTGCCTCATGTCTATCTCCCTCTTGCCTCATGTCTATCTCCCTCTTGCCTCATGTCTATCTCCCTCTTGCCTCACGTCTATCTCCCTCTTGCCTCATGTCTATCTCCCTCTTGCCTCACGTCTAACTCCCTCTTGCCTCATGTCTAACTCCCTCTTGCCTCATGTCTAACTCCCTCTTGCCTCATGTCTAACTCCCTCTTGCCTCATGTCTATCTCCCTCTTGCCTCATGTCTATCTCCCTCTTGCCTCATGTCTATCTCCCTCTTGCCTCATGTCTATCTCCCTCTTGCCTCATGTCTAACTCCCTCTTGCCTCATGTCTATCTCCCTCTTGCCTCATGTCTATCTCCCTCTTGCCTCATGTCTATACTCCAGCGATCCCACCTACCTTCACCCAGACAGTTTCAGACAGTCTGCAGTCCTTGGTGCATGTATAATACATGTTCTGAAATGTCTTTCAGGGATGCCAGACAGTGCAATGCTAGCAGACTAAACAATACATCGGGGAGGCAATCATTTATTTTGGTTCATTTCAATATCAGATCAATTTTTTATCTCCAGTCCAATTTGCTTTCCCCTCCCTCTAATTCCAGATGAAGTCCTGTGTGGTGAAAAGGCATTAGGATTGATTTCTTAGCCCTGGTTCAAAATGGAATTGGAATTGCGCAGTATGATCCCTCTCAACCCCAAAGAGCTCTACAGAAGTGGTTCTGACTCTAAGTGGGTCCACCAGCCAATGCATTTAGATTCCTGCCCTGCCGCACACACACACACACACACACACACACACACACACACACACACACACACACACACACACACACACACAAGCGGGTCGATCAATGTTTATGGTTCTCATAGACCGCCTCTCGTTTCTCCCCGAGCCTTTCCATGTCACACCTCTCCTTCTTGTCCTTGTGTTGTGGCTGTAAACAAAGGGCCATGTGGCTGACTTTGTTTCACAATCCATTCCAATGGGAGCAAATGTTTGTTCTATTTCATGCCTGTCCACAAAGTCATTAATAGACTCATATGGTATAATAAACTGAGGTCGGAGAGCACACACACACACACACACACTGGTTCAAACACACACACACACACACACACACACACACACACACTGGTTCAAACAAACACACACACATGCACACACTGGTTCAAACACACACACACACACACACACACACACACACACACGCACACTGGTTCAAACACACACACACACACACTGGTTAATCTCTCACTCACACACACACACACACACACACATACTGGTTCAAACACACACACACATACTGGTTCAAACAGACACACACACACACACATACTGGTTCAAACACACACACACACACACACACACACACACACACACACACACACACACACACACACACACACACATACTGGTTCACACACACACACATACTGGTTAATCTCTCACACACACACACACACACACACACACACACACACACACACACACACACACACACACACACATACTCCATCACACACACACACTTATTCCAACACACACACACAAACACTCACTCCATCATTTTCTCACTCGCACATAATATGCACATACATTTATACTGACTCTACACACCCACACACCCACTCACATGCAAGCTGCTGCTACTCTGTTTATCGTATATCCTGTTGCCTAGTCACCTTACCCCTATACATACAGTGGGGAGACCAAGTATTTGATACACTGCCGATTTTGCAGGTTTTCCTACTTACAAAGCATGTAGAGGTCTGTAATTTTTTATCATAGGTACACTTAAACTGTCAGAGACGGAATCTAAAACAAAAATCCAGAAAATCACATTGTATGATTTTTAAGTAATTAATTTGCATTTTATTGCATGACATAAGTAGCTGACCTGTCAGAAAAGCAGAACTTAATATTTGGTACAGAAACCTTTGTTTGCAATTACAGAGATCATACGTTTCCTGTAGTTCTTGACCAGGTTTGCACACACCTCAGCAGGGATTTTGGCCCATTCCTCCATACAGACCTTTTCCAGATCCTTCAGGTTTCGGGTCTGTCGCTGGGCAATACGGACTTTCAGCTCCCTCCAAAGATTTTCTATTGGCTTCAGGTCTGGAGACTGGCTAGGCCACTCCAGGACCTTGAGATGCTTCTTACGTAGCCACTCCTTAGTTGCCCTGGCTGTGTGTTTCGGGTCGTTGTCATGCTGGAAGACCCATCTTCAATTCTCTTACTGAGGGAAGGAGGTTGTTGGCCAAGATCTCACGATACATGGCCCCATCCATCTTCCCCTCAATACGGTGCAGTCATCCTGTCCCCTTTGCAGAAAAGCATCCCCAAAGAATGATGTTTCCACCTCCATGCTTCACGGTTGGGATGATGTTCTTGGGGTTGTACTCATCCTTCTTCTTCCTCCAAACATGGCAAGTGGAGTTTAGACCAAAAAGCTCTATTTTTGTCTCATCAGACCACATGACCTTCTCCCATTCCTACTCTGGATCATCCAGATGGTCATTGGCAAACTTCAGACGGGCCTGGACATGCGCTGGCTTGAGCAGGGGGACCTTGCGTGCGCTGCAGGATTTTAATCCATGACGGCGTAATGTGTTACTAATGGTTTTCTTTGAGACTGTGGTCCCAGCTCTCTTCAGGTCATTGACCAGGTCCTGCCATGTAGTTCTGGGCTGATCCCTCACCTTCCTCATGATCATTGATGCCCCACGAGGTGAGATCTTGCATGGAGCCCCAGACCGAGGGTGATTGACCATCATCTTGAACTTCTTCCATTTTCTAATAATTGCGCCAACAGTGGTTGTCTTCTCACCAAGCTGCTTGCCTATTGTCCTGTAGCCCATACCAGCCTTGTGCAGGTCTACCATTTTATCCCTAATGTCCTTACACAGCTCTCTGGTCTTGGCCATTGTGGAGAGGTTGGAGTCTGTTTGATTGAGTGTGTGGAAGGTGTCTTTTATACAGGTAACGAGTACTGGTTGGTAGGTGATCAAATACTTATGTCATGCAATAAAATGAAAATTAATTACTTAATCATACATTGTGATTTTCTGGATTTTTGTTTTAGATTCCATCTCTCACAG